>NW_012115200.1:3184842-3227841 GCF_000951035.1 Colobus angolensis palliatus | reverse complement strand
GACCAGCAGGCCCCGTTTCACCCTGTAAGCTGAAACAACTAAGAAAACCAACATATGACATGGAACCCCAGCTCAAGCCGCTAGACAGCAGAGGGAGGACGGCAGGGACCCTGGAGAGGCTGCAGATGAAGCAAGCCCGCTGCTCCCGGCTGCTGGCTGGAAAGGGGCCCATACGAGGAGGGCTGGGGCCACCCAGACCGTGCACAGCCACAGAAGAATGCAAGTTCTAACTGGAAGCTGCTGCTCGGATGGGTGATGAAACACCGCTCTAACCTAAGCCAGTATTTTCTATCATCCGTTAGCAAATTTAAGGAAAAAAAAAAAAAAAACACATAAAGTTGGTTTTTCAAATGCAGCCTATTTAAAACTGTCTCTGACTAAAACAGGCAAGCAGTGGACTTCAGGTAATTCCCATTACACATAACTTTTTCCCAAAGGTAGAAAGAAATTTGTATCTTTAGGGACAAACATTTCAAATCACAGAGAACTTATATCACAGGCTGCTGTGCAGCGACGGTATTTATAAGACCAGACTCTGAGATACAGGTGTATAAAGGAACAAGAGAAATCACTATCTAGAGAGCACCTCAGGAAAACGCCAGTGTCCCTCTGAGGAAGGATACTAAAGCTTCTATCTGTGATTTCTAAGTGCCACAAATTAATTCTCAGGTCATCTGCAGAAAGATACGTTTCATGATCACTATTTACTGAAATGGAATTTATATGATATGTGTGAGCATTTGCAAAAATTCGCCGTGGACTTGCTTCTACCATAAGATCCATGGGCTTCAATATTGGAACCTAAAAATGGAAGGAAATAGGAATTCAAAACAAAGATCACAGCAGCATATAATTAGAACACTTACAGTAGATAATGAAACAGGACAAGTTTATATTCACGGCTAGTAATTCTGTTCAGGCAATACCCCCAAATAACCAATTAGCAGAGTTACGAAAATACGTTACAAAATGGAATACTGACTATTCCAAGTCTTCCCCCTTACTTCCATTACCGACACCGACACACTCCTGCTGAAGAAAAGAAGATCAGCTGGCACGGTAACAAGCCGCCCGGGCACCGAGGCCTGCGGCTCCCGCTCCCATGCGCCCTCTGGTGGCCACACTGAGACGCTGGACAGCAAAGTCTTCCCGGGTGGCTCAGCTGGGCCCCTCCCTTTGTCTTCTCCTTGCAGCTACATGTACAAACCTCCTCTCACTGCACCAGGACTATGCTTCTTGGCGCAAACCCCACAAGCCTCCACCGGCTCCAGGGACTGGCAGGGTGCACAGGAGGGTGCTGGGGAGCTGAGGATGTTCCATTTCTTGGTCTGGGGCTGACTACATGGGCATGTCCAGTCTACAAACATTCATGGAGCTGGTCACTTATAGGGCAGACGTATTATTTGGGGGTATGTATTATTCATTACACTTCATCTGAGGTTAAAACAAAAAGTAAAAGGTACCTCCTGCACCCATCTCTGTCGAGTGCTGTGGTCAGGGAGGCTTCTAGGGAGGCCCAATTCACACTGAAATGGAAAGGGCAGAGAGGAGAAGGGTGCTGGCCGGAGGCCGCCTGAGGCCACCTGAGGTCAGAGGTGAGAGCTCAGGTGTGAGGAATAGCATCACACATGAAAAAAGGACAAAGGTCTGCATCTCCCTAACACCCAGCTGGAAGAAAAACATAAGCTTTAAAATCAAAACAAAAAATTAATGAGAGTATTTTTTGTTATTCTTGTAATTAGAAACCAAAAGGGAGAGCCTTGAAAGCTTAGGGAAAAAAAATCTCTCAACTGAGTCCTGTCTGGCCAAATTCTGTAAAAAACAAACGTGGAAAAGTGTGTGTAGTGAGACTTCCCTATTTTAACCCAGTTAGTGCTGACCACAGCCTTGGATTCTCTAGATCAAGAAGAGTCAGTTCAACAAAGTTCAGGCTTAAAAAATACACACCTGCCACAATCCTTTAACAAATCTCCCATTAATCAAAACACATGATAGCTGCAATACTTACAAAGATTCCTTCTTTTATTTAAAAAAATTGTAATTTACATATAAAATAATTTGTTTTCATTTTTAGAGATGGGGTGTGGCTATGTTGCCTAGGCTGGTCTTGAATTCCTGGGCTCAAGTGATCCTCCCATCTCAGTCTCCCAAAGTGCTGGGATTACAGGCTTGAGCCACCGCGCCCGGCCTAGTGGTCCCGATTTTAACCACCAAGATGGTCCAGCCGGTCAAAGCCAGCCAGCAAAGATTTGTCTCCAATACTGAATACTCAAGTTCTACTGTGACAAAACTGGATTCCTATTTTCAGAAAGATCTGGGTGCTTCCTCAGCAGACCTTGCTTTCTCTGCAGTAACTTGACAGAGTTCCCTCCACCTGCACCTGTGGCAGAGAGAGGCGCCCACGGCCCCACTGGGCCACTGACCGCCCTAGCATAAGGTCATGCCTTAAGGTTTTGTAAACTTCAGGCCAGGAGAGATGTGCTTCTTTTTTTTTTTTTTTTTTAAGAGACAAGGTCTTGCTATGCT
The DNA here is from genome assembly GCF_000951035.1 of Colobus angolensis palliatus. Classification (NCBI taxonomy): domain Eukaryota; kingdom Metazoa; phylum Chordata; class Mammalia; order Primates; family Cercopithecidae; genus Colobus; species Colobus angolensis. The sequence goes on along the minus strand of NW_012115200.1, from coordinate 3,225,315 downwards.
GCCCAGGCTGGTCTCAAACTCTTGGGCTCAAGCGATGCTCCCCACTCAGCATCCAGGGACCACAGGTGCTGGGACCACAGGTGCGCACCACTGCACCTGGCTTGTGCTTCCTTGACCTTAAGCTGCTTTAGGTTTTTTCTCTTTTTTCTTGAGGTAGGAGCCTGTGTGTGTGTTGGCTTAGTATCTGAAGTTAACTTGAAGCCAGCTGTGCCGACACCAAGCATTTACTCAAATAAGTCACTCTGATGACAAATAGAACTGGAATCTGAAATTATTTACTCAAGAATGTTATGCTTAAGATACAGGCCAAATGCTATGACACACTGATCTTCATCGCAGGAATTCTAGTAGAAATACGGAATTCTTAAAAACACACCTCAACCTCAGGCAAGAGAACAGGCAAAAAGGCTGCTGAGCAATACCGAGGCGCTGGGGGCGCCGCTGCACACGAGCGGTGACTCAGTCTGGTGGGACTGACTGGCGGCTTCCCCGTTAGAGGAAGTCACTGGACACAGGTCTACCTGTTGGCACTGGAAGAAGGGTCCGCAGTGTCCCGGGACACTGGGACACGCGGACTGCAGAGCTCCATCAAGTCGAGCCCATGCTTTACGGCTAAAAATAGAAACAAAACCAGAACCCCCCGCACCTAGAAGGAACTTGAAAGCTCAGTGGATTAAAATGCTAGACTTTCAGCTCAGGGAAGTGGCTTCCAATCCAGCCAAGCTCAACACAAACAGAGCTCGTTCCAACAGTTGGGAACAGCCTCCTGTGTGCTGGCGGCTTCAGCCCAGGTCTCACGCACAGAGGCAGAGGCAACGGCTGGCTCTTGGTGGGACCCAGTGCTGGCAGCCTCTGAGGAGACACCCGGGCTCTGGGCATAAAGGACCCCGCTTCTCGGTGGCACCACAAGCGCTCACCCTACAGCCGCAAGCCTGTGGGAAGCATGACCTCGAGTTCCACTTACTAGCAGCAGCCTCTGACACAGCTGCACTTGGACGGCCGCAGCAAAGGAGGGCTCCCCAGGTGCGCAAAGGTACTTGGGGAACAGGATGAACCCTCTAAGTCTTTGGAGACAAGGCCATGTCTGAAGAACAAGTGGCTCTAAATGAGATGCTTTAAAAGCCGCCAGGCACGGCGGGGCATGGTGGCTCACGCCTGTAATCCCAGCACTCTGGGAGGCCGCGATGGGGGAAATCACCTGAGGTTAGACCAGTCTGGTCAACATGGTGAAACCCTGACTGTACTAAAAATACAAAGATTAGCTGAGCGTGGTGGCACACGCCTGTAGTCCCAGCTCCTCGGGAGGCTGAGGCAGGAGAATCACTTGAACCCGGGAGGCGGAGCTTGCAGTGAGCCAAGATGGCGCCACCGCACTGCAGCCTGGGCGACGGAGCGAGACTCCGTCTCAAAAACAAGACGCAGGCACTTACACTTGGAGTGTCTGTCGCACAGGGCCGAGGAGCGCATGTCGCACAGTCGGATGGTCCCTTTGCTGCTGCTATAGACGAACACGTTGCACTGGTGTGGGTGGAACTCGGCTGCGGTGATGACTTCGGTCAGCTCCTCCATGTTAGCAGGCTTGATGTCCACGATGTCTGGAAGGGTGTGGTTAAGGCACAGTGCTCGGCTCAGCTGGTTTTAATTAGTTACATTCGGTCACGTGAAATAGGATGCCAAATAATCCGCAGGGTGAGGTTTAGGGGATTAGCTATTAAGAAGGCCGATTACACATCCCGAATTCCAAAGGAGCGCCTGGTAAGAGGATTGGGATGAGCACACTCAGACGGCAGCAACGCCCCGGCCCAGGGGGAGACCCTGACACGCGAACACCGCTTTCATCTTGCTGCTATTATTGTTATACAGAAAGCCCTTAATAGTAAGATAGTACATACTTAATCATATAAATAGGAAGAGCAAGCTAGCACCATATGTGCAAAATCCCACACTCCCATACAAAACTACAAATGCAAGAAAACCGCCCTATTCCAAAAGATGTTGCTCTTCCTGACATGAACAGTTTATTCCGTGTAGTTAGAGCAGATCCAACATGGCAGGCTGCCCTATACAGAAATCCTTCGACTGAAAAAAACAAGGAAGGGCAGAATTCAGCTGTGGGTCAACTCGGACCAGCAGGCCCCGTTTCACCCTGTAAGCTGAAACAACTAAGAAAACCAACATATGACATGGAACCCCAGCTCAAGCCGCTAGACAGCAGAGGGAGGACGGCAGGGACCCTGGAGAGGCTGCAGATGAAGCAAGCCCGCTGCTCCCGGCTGCTGGCTGGAAAGGGGCCCATACGAGGAGGGCTGGGGCCACCCAGACCGTGCACAGCCACAGAAGAATGCAAGTTCTAACTGGAAGCTGCTGCTCGGATGGGTGATGAAACACCGCTCTAACCTAAGCCAGTATTTTCTATCATCCGTTAGCAAATTTAAGGAAAAAAAAAAAAAAAACACATAAAGTTGGTTTTTCAAATGCAGCCTATTTAAAACTGTCTCTGACTAAAACAGGCAAGCAGTGGACTTCAGGTAATTCCCATTACACATAACTTTTTCCCAAAGGTAGAAAGAAATTTGTATCTTTAGGGACAAACATTTCAAATCACAGAGAACTTATATCACAGGCTGCTGTGCAGCGACGGTATTTATAAGACCAGACTCTGAGATACAGGTGTATAAAGGAACAAGAGAAATCACTATCTAGAGAGCACCTCAGGAAAACGCCAGTGTCCCTCTGAGGAAGGATACTAAAGCTTCTATCTGTGATTTCTAAGTGCCACAAATTAATTCTCAGGTCATCTGCAGAAAGATACGTTTCATGATCACTATTTACTGAAATGGAATTTATATGATATGTGTGAGCATTTGCAAAAATTCGCCGTGGACTTGCTTCTACCATAAGATCCATGGGCTTCAATATTGGAACCTAAAAATGGAAGGAAATAGGAATTCAAAACAAAGATCACAGCAGCATATAATTAGAACACTTACAGTAGATAATGAAACAGGACAAGTTTATATTCACGGCTAGTAATTCTGTTCAGGCAATACCCCCAAATAACCAATTAGCAGAGTTACGAAAATACGTTACAAAATGGAATACTGACTATTCCAAGTCTTCCCCCTTACTTCCATTACCGACACCGACACACTCCTGCTGAAGAAAAGAAGATCAGCTGGCACGGTAACAAGCCGCCCGGGCACCGAGGCCTGCGGCTCCCGCTCCCATGCGCCCTCTGGTGGCCACACTGAGACGCTGGACAGCAAAGTCTTCCCGGGTGGCTCAGCTGGGCCCCTCCCTTTGTCTTCTCCTTGCAGCTACATGTACAAACCTCCTCTCACTGCACCAGGACTATGCTTCTTGGCGCAAACCCCACAAGCCTCCACCGGCTCCAGGGACTGGCAGGGTGCACAGGAGGGTGCTGGGGAGCTGAGGATGTTCCATTTCTTGGTCTGGGGCTGACTACATGGGCATGTCCAGTCTACAAACATTCATGGAGCTGGTCACTTATAGGGCAGACGTATTATTTGGGGGTATGTATTATTCATTACACTTCATCTGAGGTTAAAACAAAAAGTAAAAGGTACCTCCTGCACCCATCTCTGTCGAGTGCTGTGGTCAGGGAGGCTTCTAGGGAGGCCCAATTCACACTGAAATGGAAAGGGCAGAGAGGAGAAGGGTGCTGGCCGGAGGCCGCCTGAGGTCAGAGGTGAGAGCTCAGGTGTGAGGAATAGCATCACACATGAAAAAAGGACAAAGGTCTGCATCTCCCTAACACCCAGCTGGAAGAAAAACATAAGCTTTAAAATCAAAACAAAAAATTAATGAGAGTATTTTTTGTTATTCTTGTAATTAGAAACCAAAAGGGAGAGCCTTGAAAGCTTAGGGAAAAAAAATCTCTCAACTGAGTCCTGTCTGGCCAAATTCTGTAAAAAACAAACGTGGAAAAGTGTGTGTAGTGAGACTTCCCTATTTTAACCCAGTTAGTGCTGACCACAGCCTTGGATTCTCTAGATCAAGAAGAGTCAGTTCAACAAAGTTCAGGCTTAAAAAATACACACCTGCCACAATCCTTTAACAAATCTCCCATTAATCAAAACACATGATAGCTGCAATACTTACAAAGATTCCTTCTTTTATTTAAAAAAATTGTAATTTACATATAAAATAATTTGTTTTCATTTTTAGAGATGGGGTGTGGCTATGTTGCCTAGGCTGGTCTTGAATTCCTGGGCTCAAGTGATCCTCCCATCTCAGTCTCCCAAAGTGCTGGGATTACAGGTATGAGCCACCGTGCCTGGCCAAGATTTCTTCTTTTAATTATATCCCTTTTCTGGCACTAAAATAATTTAAGAGCAACAATTTAAAAATAGAAACATTTCTGACTCTTACCCAGTTAGGCTCAGATACATAAATAGTCCATTCTGAACTGTTAGAGAGGTACAATCTCAAATACTGACCTAAGTCATTGTACAGAATTACCTGTCTGTGGTCTCTTCCCCATGCACTGACTAATGAAATAACTACACTTCTCACACGCCTTCAGCAGGGCCACCAATTATACCCGTTTTATTTAGGCTAAACCCACAAACGCACCCTTGAATAAAACCAAGACTGGGCCTAGAAAGGCCTACTGTTTTCCCAAAATGAGCATGGGAGCTCATGGGTTGTGGCAGGGTCTGATCGGGAGGAACAGGGGTTTCTGAGGGTGGGGTGTGCACAGGTGCCTGGGTGGGAGGTGCTGTTGGCTGCAGAAGAGACGGACGAGACTGGAGGGGGTCAAGTGCCCACCCTCGGGGGTCCCATCATACTTCTACTTTAGGGTCAGCAGTTTCATGATGAAGGAACTGCACAACTCGTGTTACTGTCACTAAAAGTGATTTACACTAATTAATGGATGCAAAAGCAGCGGCACTGTGTATCAGACACCACCACCATTTTGGATCGAAACATCTTGGCTCACATTAGAACCCTATAAACTACATTTTCAGCATATGCCACAGCCTTTCTCACTCTGATGAGCTCATAGGAAACAGGGTGATAACATCGATGAGAGAAGTCTGAGGACACTCCTCCTGGGACATTGGGGAATGCACGATCCCAGGTGCACCCGCCCCGCAGGGCAAAGCTGGAGAAATGGCATCAGAACAGACCCAGCGTCACTCCCAGGGGCACGTGTGTTAGGGAAAGGCTTCTGCACTACAGCGTCCTTCTCTGTAGCACTCCAAAGGCTAATGTGGAATGGGCTCACTCACTCGGTCTTCACTTGATAAACAATAGCGTAACGGGCTGAAATCTCATTAAAAACCAGCCACCCAACCCAACCAACTCAACCAGCCACACCCACCCCCCCGCAACCAAACCACCCAACCAATTAACCAACCAACCAACCAACCAACCGTTTTCAAATCTAGTAATGGCACTCCCCTGGGACCAGGCACGGTTTCCTTCCAGGGGACACACCTCTGCACAGGTGCTGGTTTCTCACCAAGACACACCTGGGCTTGAGTCCAGTTTGCCGGACACCCTTCGCCATGTTCCATCTAATTTAAGACACACATCAGTCGTACGTAGCACCAGGCCAATTATAAGACATCGAGGTTTTAAGTTTTACCCGATTTCAGAGATGTTAAAATGTGAAAAAATCTAGGCATTGGAATTGACGAAATATGGTCATTTCATACTGCATGAGGTGGGGGGGGGGGGGTAGGGAGCGCCAACAATGGAGCAAATAACTTAACAATTAAAAAAGTAATGATGCTCATGGACGGACAGGTGAAGAGTTCTGAACTGTCAGCATCTGCCTAAGCCAACCCCAAAGAAATGCCATGAGAACATCCTGAATGCATCTTGGTGGCCCACAGCTTATCTTTCAATCTGCAGCCTGTGCTGTTTCACCGGCGAAGTGTTCGGAATTCCATCTGAACTTCAACCTGCCACGTGCTGTTCCGAACCTTCAGAGAGAAGGGTGGCTGGTATGTCCACCAAGATTTCTGCTGTACAATTGGATGTGAGTTTTCCCCTTAGTATTGCAGTATTGTCTAAGGACCACATGTGACTTTTTGCCTTTGTGAAAATAGGAGAAAGACCTTGCTCTAAACACACACTCATGAGCGCAAATGACTTTCGTGACTCAGGAGGCAGACCTCACAGTACTCCACCGAGCAGGACTCTCCAAACGGCAGACATAAACGTTTATTCTTAACGTCTGAGTGGCAGTGGATAAAGAAAAGGCAACGTATACCCGTAGTGCAGTGATTCTAAATGGATCTCGAAGTCTTCCATCTTCGTCCTTCAGGTTATAACCTTCTGCTCTTTTATCCCGTTCACTTATTTTCCATAATTTTATAGTTTTATCTGAAAATAAAAACCTCATTCTCCATATGAAAAGAAAAACTGTAACATGCATCACTACTGTTTGAGTATTATATTAGAAAGCGGTGTGGCCCTATGTCGGTTTATAAGCTATGGGGTCTTTGAACACGAATATTTCCAATTGGAGGTGTTTTGCACAATAAACAAAGATGTGGAGACGTGCAGAGTAACATCCTAATAACGTGCATGTGTGGTTTTTGTTGCATACTTTGAATTTTCAACCTATCACTTGCTACCTTAGATAACTTACCCTCCCCCCAAAATTTAAAGCAGGAATAACTTCTAAAATAAAAAGGAATCTACACACACAGAAAATTAAAAATAAAACACTAAATCAGCCACTTAGAAAACAATTCTTACCATTTGTAGAGAGTAGAAAATGAGCAGCATTCTGTTGTGGTAACCACCTAATTTTATTAATTTTTTCCTCAATTTCTAGACTTTTCAAATAGTCAAACTCTGGTTCATGACTTTGAAAAGTGCTGTAAACATTATATTCTCCCCTAGAATGAGGGCGGCTTTTGTTCTGCAAAGAAACATGAGAGCTGTTTTAATGAACAAAGCACAGTGCAGAGAAAATTTCTGTACTACAAATTTGAATATCAAATGACCATATATATTTTTTAAAGCTAAAAAATCCTGGCTCAAAAAAAATCTCTAACAGATGAAACTCAGAATCAATGTTTTGGGGGAAAAAACAAAAAAGAAAGAACTTGATTTCCAACTCTTCCATTCCACTTCTAGGTATGCATCTGGAGCAGGGTCTGCCGAATGCAGCCTGCCGATTTAAGGCAAGTGTTAGTGGAACAGTCAGGCCCACGTGTGCACATACTGTGTCTGGCTGCTTCTGCACCATCTGGGTAGAGGTGAGTGGTTGTGAAAAGGCCGCATGAGCTACAGAGGCAAAAATGTCTGCAATCTGGCCCTGGAGAGAAAGCGTCTGCAGAGTCTGCTCTACAGGAGAGCCGGCACGGGCCCGAGGAGCGTGACACAGCGATGTGGCGGCTCCAACACAGCAGTAGTGAACCAGACGCCACACGCATGCCAACCAGAGGAGAAGGGCACCGGTGAGCCACAGAGCCATGCGGGCTGAGATACATGAGCCAGCACAGACAACGGCACGGTGCTCCCAAGTGAAGCAGGCCGCACAGGTGCCCAGAGCGAGGCGCTGCTTACATATGTACAGAACAATTCTGTTACAGAAGTAGAGAAACATGCTTGGGAAGATATATACCATCTTCAAAATCATGAGCAACTCTGGGAAGGTAGAGAGAGGGAGAAGGAAAAAGACTGGGAGGAAAGTAGCAGGATGAAACGGGGAGGGGACAACAGGAGCGTCATCGGTATCCCGAGCACTCTCTTTCCTTTGATGAAGGGATAATCTCTGGGTAGTGGGTTTGCAGGTACATCTATATTAACCTCTGAATCTTCTGCACACCTTAAATGAAATTTTCTATTAAGTATTAAATATTTCATAATTCAAAATCAAGGACGCCAGTATTTTCACTCTTGCTCTATAACCAATATCTAATATCTTAGGTGTTTAACACTTTAGTACATGTGCTAAAGAAACAGAACTAAACGAACTTTTAGGTCTAGACAGATGTTCCTTTATATTTCCAATCTGATCAAGTATCAGGAGAAGACATCCCAAGGAGCTACCCACACCTCTCCACTGCACTGAGTCCGACGTGCAGGGCACTCCTCCACTGAAGCCTCCATGGGCAGGAGCCGAGCGCCTCGCCGCCGACTACCCCGCGTGTGCGGCGCAGGGCAGATGTTGAAACTGCTCTCCTTTGACCCTCTCCTACCCCTCTACAAAAAAGCACAGCCCCTCAACAGATGGTTCTATCGCAAGGGAGAAAAATGGAACCAAATTATTTAAAAAGAAAAATCTGTATAACTAAATTAGTCCTATCCCAAGACATTCATCTGTCAAGAAAAAACAGCAGAATATAAGCAAAAAAATAAAATGTCCAAGTCAAAGTGCTGCCTGCGCCACCCTTTCTCCCAGGAGCCAGAACAAGAATGGTCCCTGGGCTGCCGGCTTGTCTCTCTGCCATGAACCGGTTCCAACTCCCATCCCAGACACCCAAAACCCAAGCAACCCCTCAGCCTCCTCCAACACTCCGAGATCTCATGGAGAGCCATTCTGCTAGGGAAAGAAACTCTAAAGGAAGCCTCGGCGGGGACAGAGACAGGAGAGTAGGGGAGTAACATATAGGAAGAGGAGGAGGAAGCAAGCACCTTCTCTTTTTGGACATGCTGATTTCTGATTTAACCTGATTCCTGGGGACTAGAGCTGAGCCTGGAGGGCAGGGAGTTGCACAGCCACATCCATAAACTCTGTGTGCCTTAGTTTTACCAGCTGGGCTTTCCTGTAAGACTTAATCTGCACAGAAAAATAAGAAAAGCTTGAAACTCAAGGTGCTGACTATGCTCCCTACCTCATCTTCTGCACAGCCAGAGCTTCCTGACAAGCTTCTATGGGCCTGACTCCTGAACGTCAGGCCCTGCACCTTCCACCATCTGCTGGAGCACTCACTAGCCTTCTGAATCCCCCATGCTCCTTTGATTCTAAGATGCGCAGGTGGACACCTCTGAACCTTGCTGCAGCTTCTAACTGGGAGCTGGGGTCGCTTAATGGGCAGCAGCTTCATCCTCTTGGCGGCTGCAACACCATCCGCGGCCTCTCTGACCACGGATGAAAACGTGCACTGCCATCCTCACCCACACAGAAACACAAGACCACAGTCAGGGTCACACATGGCAACCAGCAAAATACTCTAAAAACAGATGGAACATGAAGGTCTTTCAGATGTTAACCAAAATATGAAGGAAAAGAAAAAAAACTGCCTGGGGTTTACCAAGTTGCAGTTGACTGGGTTTATTAAAGAACTTTAGTAGGGACTTGCTCCTGTGTAAATCTGTCACTCACGTAACAACTTAATACATCTTAAATAAGCACTTAAAACTCTGTAATACCCAACATATTTTAGAACGAGATGCTTGACTTTTATCATGGTCTGTTTTATATCTGAGACTATTATTTTTGGGGTTAAGCAATGATTCACAAAAACAAGAGAAATGCCATTTTCTACCCTAAAATCTGTTAGGCAGGGATGAGGTATTTTCCCCAAGGCTGTCGCTACAAGGACAGACTTTTTAAAGAAGCTAAAAGTGAAGTTTTGCAGTAAGATAACCATGACTCAGCAGTTTGTTAAAAAGTCCTCCTGCTGGTCAGGCGCGGTGGTCCACGCCTGCAACCCCAGTTACTTTGGGAGGCCGAGGTGGGTGGATCACCTGAGGTCAGGAGTTCGAGACCAACCTGGCCAACACGGTGAAACCCCATCTCTACTAAAAATGCAAAAATTAGCCGGGCGTGGTGGTGCGTGCCTATAATCCCAGCTACTCGGAAGGCTGAGGCAGGGAGAACCACTTAAACCCGGGAGACGGAGGTTGCAGTGAGACGAGATCATGCCACTGCACTCCAGTTTGGGCGACAGAGCAAGACTCCATCTCAAAAAAACAAAAACTCCTCCCGCTTTAAAAGTATTATTTAAACACCACAACCCACTTTTACTTCTGTTGAAAAAGGTAAGGTGTATGGTTCTTTTTTTTTTTTTTGAGACGAAGTCTCGCTCTTGTTGCCCAGGCTGGAGTGCAATGGTGTGATCTTGACTCACTGCAACCTCCGCCTCCCAGGTTCAAGTGATTTTCCTGCCTCAGCCTCCCGAGTAGCTGGGATTACAGGTATGCACCACCACGCCCGGCTAATTTTGTATTTTTCATAGAGACAGGGTTTCTCCATGTTGGTCAGGCTAGTCTCAAACTCCCGACCTCAGGTGATCGGCCCACCTTGGCCTCCCAAAGTGCTGGAATTACAGGCGTGAGTCACTGCGCCTCGCCAAGGTATATGGCTCTTAAGTATCATTGTGTGATATTCTACTTCTGAGATAAGAATGCAAAATTATAAATATATCAAACTGTGAAGATTTAGAAAGACTGATAATATACTTACTATTCACAAAAGGATTTCTTACCATCCCAAATCAGAGAAAACAGGGATTATAAAAATCTTTAACTACCTGGACATAATCAAAATTAAAGCTGCAACAGATACGTTTTGATAATGAAATTGGTTAGCACCTGTCAATTTTCCCCACGTGGCCCAGGGACAGTCCTCCTCCAGGCTCCCCTTCCTGGGCGCAGGGCCAGCACTTCCTGTGTACAGATCTGCAGAGTGGGGAACCAGGGCCCACCAGCCTCTAAACCAAAGTTCACCATGCAAATTTAGAGACCAGACTTTGGAGATGATAAACTGTCCCTTTCATCTGTTAGGAAATTCAAGAGACAGGAAGGGCAAGGGACAGTATTTCCACTCTGTTAAGGAAAAGGCAGGACAAATATTTCAGACTCCAGGCATGGCTGCACCGAGCCAAGGTTCTTGCCCGGCATCCTTGCCTACCGAATCACGATCTCGCTTCCTTTACCACTGCTCATTAGGACCTCTGACGAGGCTCCAGAGAGAAGAGGGAGGGGGCTGGCAAGGCATCAGTGAGAAGTAAGTGCCGTGATCTGGAAGCCAGTGTTTGTTTATGAGCTGTGGGCTCCTCCAAGGCCCACACTCTGAAGGTTCCCTTCCCTCTGGACAGGCGAAGCCTTCAAGGGGGCATGGAGGAGTGAGTGCTGCTCACCTCTCCTTGAAGGGAAGAGAGAATTCACACCCCTGCCAGACTTCTCTGCAGGAAGTGCTGAGAAAGCTGCTCACAGCACCGCCCTACAGAACGTTCTTCTCCCTCACGGCAGGGCCGGACGGCGGGGCTGGGCCAGAACCCGCACAGGCGGATAATGGGATTTTCAGAGACAGCCGCCTGAGCTCTTATGGAATGAAAGCACATAAATGCCCCTCACCACCACCCTGCATCCTTCATGGGGTCCCCAGCGGAATCTCCTCCCTACTCTGAAGACAAAGGCCTTGGAGACTTCACCGGGGCTCAGCAGCTGAAGCCAGAACTTAGAGAATTTCTGAAAGGAGACTCTGTATGGCTAATGTGATGGAACTGAATCTTAATGAAATGAGACAATGAGAAAATAATTTTGCTTCCTCCCTTCTAAGTTATATGCGAAAGGTTGAATAATTGCATTTGGTTTGTGGACTGAAAATTACTGACCTCTTGTTCACGCTGAAAAATAACAACTCTGCCGCCCTTGTCTCCTGTTGCAAGAAGATCTCCAGAGTAATTAAACTCAACGGTGGAAATGATGTCCGCTGTCAACAAAATACAGAAGCGATTTACCAGATGCGGTTTTGGGGAGGAGTCATGATACCAAAAAACTAATAAAAAGGATCAAAAGAAAGATAAACATACACAATGTTCTCCCAGAATAAAGCAAAATTGTCATGGCAAACTTGTAATTGCCAAGCGGCCACTCCTTGGTTCTGGTGCAGAGAACCTGCCGGCACAGGTGAATGGGTGAGTTTTACTCCACCTCCACGCCTGGGCCCCCAGTGCACCAGGATTTATCTAGACTGTGTTGTCTTGATACAAGGATAAAGGGTAGAAATTTAGCAAATTCATTTTTAAAAGAAAAAAATGGAAAAAAATGGGTCCTGAAGAATGTTGCTTAACTTTATAATGCATACCTAATGTTAACTTTTACAATAAATCTGATTCTTATACAACAGTAATAAAAATGTTGTAATATTCTATGCTTTGTTGGCTTCTGGACAATGTAATATTCTAGACAGTAGAGGTTCCATGTCACTGTCTGGATACAGTTACCACCATTGATAATGATGACATCATTACCAAGTGAGACAACTGTCAGGGAGGCCTTGAGATCTCTGACACCACAACAAACACCCCAGACACCAGCTCAACAGAGGCCAAGACCCTGGGGCAGAAGAAACACCACCACTAAGCAGTGCAGAAGTCCTCAGGTGTCCTAAGGCTAACCCTTCGGGTTGGGAGGGGAGTGCCTGGATTTATGACAGACATTAAAAAAAAAAAAAAAAAATCCCAGGTCTGTCACTTGCACAAAGATTTTATATTTTCAGGGAGCAGTTCCATGATGGACTCTGGAGGAAGCTGGCTTCTCTGCAGTGCTGCTATGTCACGTGCGGACTGACGAGGATAAGGCCTGGTGTGGTCTCCCAAGGGGCCTGCACCTTACCTTACCCTGCAGTGTGGGGGAGTCTCAGGAACAGCTAGAACACTACAAGCTCACCCCCTTGCTGGGCACCAACTCAAGGGCTCACCCAGGGCTCATGGTATCTTTAAAGTAGGAAGTAAAAAACCACTAAATGGCTATTGTAAACAACCTACTTACTAATATATGGGCCCTAAAGTTGAAGTAACTCGAAGAGCTCCCCCTAAAAGTGGCTCTACTAGAATGCAAGTCTGAAAGGTCTGCAAAGGCGTTTTAATCGTGTTAGTGAAGGATTTCCACCAACATCTAACAGCAAGCTCCTGTGGCTGGCGCTGGTGTTAGTGAAGGATTTCCACCAACATCTAACAGCGAGCTCCTGCGGCTGCCACTGTTCACCGGCTTCACGTGGGATCCCTGGCCTGGGCTTTCTTTCTTTTTAAAAACCTTCAGACTTTGGAAGAAGGATTAGGTTGCTTCTTAGAAGTGTCACTATTAAATTACTGAAAATAACCTACATGCTTAAATGAAACTAAAATACTATGTATCGGATTAAAAAGGTCTACATCTATGTCATTTATACCCAGAGGGTGTATAAAATTACATAATTAATGGTATTCTAGCTCTGTCAGTGATTTTCAAACTTAATTAAAATGGACTGAGTGTATTAAAAGAGAAACTCCTGTAACTGTCGGTGCTGAGAAATTTCATTAAGCTACGCAAACATGCGTGAACCTAAAGTAAGAAATACTGCAGTGCTCAATCTCTAAACCCAAAGTAAATACACAAAATTACAAAACCAACATTTAAATTATCAATATCAAATTAACCTGACAGAGATAGTTTTTAATAACCAGACTGATGCTGAAAGCATAAATATGGTATTAAAGGCACCAAGTTACATTTTGGCTTTTTTTGAGACAGGCAGTGCAGTGGCTCGATCTTGGCTCATCGCAACCTCCATCTCCAGGGTACATGTGATTCTCATGTATCAGCCTCCTGAGTCACTAGGATTACTCGTGTGCGCCACCACACCCAGCTAATTTTTTTTATTTTTAGTAGAGACGGGGTTTTGCCATGTTGACCAGACTTGTCTCCAATTCCTGGCCTCACGTGATCGGCCCGCCTCAGTCTCAAGTGATCAACTTGCTTCAGTGTCCCAAAGTTGAGTTAGGTATTTTAAAACTACCATAAACTTCACCATGACTGCATTCTGCCTCCATTTCCCTGCTGGGGTAGGGGTAGCTTCTGCCCACAATACAGCCTGGCACCTCCTGGCAGTCCCGGGGAGGCATCGGGCCTCTTCTCAGCCAGATGGGCTCCACTGCGATGTCACAATGCACCTGCCGTGGCACTGCTGCCGGCTGGCTGTGCAATCCTCACCCAACATCCGGGTCACATCAAATCCGCAAGGTGTCGGCAGCCACCCCGAGTCCTCTCAGACTCCCCCCCCGCCCCGCCAAACACGGTGGGCCACGCGTATGTGTTCATCTCCTTTACCCTCCCACCCCCGCCCAGGTGTCAGAAGAAAGCAGAAAAAGCATCTATGTGAGCAGCTTCAACAAACGTGGGGACAGCAAGGGGCTGGCAGAGAGATGCAGAAAGTCTTTCCGCAGCTGCTTTCCCCAGGTCGCCCCCCATTCACCCTGACAGGTGGGAGCACACAGCTACTCCAGTTTCTTGTTCCTCAGACACTGGCTACCAGCCACTGTCCCCAGGGTGCCCTCCGAAATACTCCAGCCCAGGGGAAAGGGCCTCAGTATTTGAACATTGGGGTTTCACAAGGACATGGCCAACCACAGTGAAGCCGCCAGCTGAAAAGCTCACGCCCACAGCAACAGCAGCCTCGCTCCACTCAGAAATAGAACCAACAGCCACAACCTGCAGAGCCTCAAGAAGTCACCAAAACAAAGATGGGTGGAGCCGGACACAGTGGCTCATGCCTGTAATCCCAGCACTCTGGGAGGCTGAGGTGGCTGGATCACCTGAGGTCAGGAGTTCAAGACCAGCCTGGCCAACACTGCAAAGCCCCATCTCTAACCACTGTACTCCAGCCTGGGTAACAGAGCGAGATTCCATCTCAGTAAAAGGTAACAAAAAACAAAAACAAGGATGGAATCTGAACAAAGAGAGATGGGAAAGCCCAATTCATGTTCAGGGGAGCTGTTAACTACTACCAGACATTGCAGTTCCAGTGCTTGGCTGAGTGCTTACTAGGAGCCAGGTGCTATTCTAACCACATGCGAGCCCTGCACTAACCTAACCAGGCCTCTAGGAGCCCCAGGAAGCAGGGCCATCATCACCCCCGCCTGACGGAGAGCAGAGGGATGCTGGATGTGGGACCCTGCGCGGCCGAGGTGGCAAACCCCTGCTGGTGAGTGAGGGAGAACACCTGGGCTGGTCTCAGCCAGGACACCCAGCGGGGTCCCCAGGAAAGGAAGAATACGCTTCAGAAGGAAATGGGAGGAAAAAGTGTCATGTGAAATCCAAAGGGCAACAGTAATAACAAAAACCTTCAGATCTCCTCCAAAGGGTAGAGCAGAAAGAAAAGAGATGGACAACATGAAGGATAAGACAACCAGAGGATCCGTTTCGGTGGCCCACCTCCCAGCGGATGAGTTCTAGAAACACAACAGAGAAAGCAAGGGAGAAGCATCCGAGGCCCCGTTTCCAGGCTCAGAAGCCCGGCATGGCTGACAGCAGACCCAGGCCGTGCACATCTCAATACCAGGGACAAACAGGAGCTTCTAAAAATTTCCAGAGCAAATGAACAGGTCACATAGAGAGGGAGTCAGATGGCATCACACAGGTTGCAGGAAACATGGGTGGTTTGCAACTACCCTCAAAATTCTGGGAGAAGACAATTTTCAACCCAAAATGCTAGACCTAGTCAAGTTTTCGATCAAATCTGAAGGAGGAATAAAAATGTTTTTGAATACGCAAAGAGCCAAAACAAACAAACATGTTCTCAGGAAACTGCTGCGAGAGCCAATTTGGCAAAATGAGAGAAAAAGCCAAGAGAAAGATCAGGGATCTGACTTCCAAAAAATGGTGAGGACAATCTCAGGACATGAGCCAGGCGGCCAGCAGGCCTCAGAGTGGCCGTCCAGGCGCAGGAGACTGGTCTGGGGACAAGAAGAGCTGAGAGCTGATCTGAGGTGTTGGTATTTGATAGACCTGTTGAAGTGTTTGCTAACAAAACAAACAAAAACAAAAAACAAACAAATGCACTAAAGACACAGATAACTAAGCATGTGAGAAAATCAGGCAATCATTAGCTCTAGGAAAGTGAAAACTTGTATGAAAAAGAAAAGGCATAGTTCAATAATACACAATATTTACCTGTTAACAAATACTATGTAACAAAAACTTGCAATAGATTTCTTTCAACCTCTTTATTTGTGGGGAGTGGGGGCACACGTGGGCTGAAGACAGTATCAGTGAAAAGCGGAATCATCAGTTGCCACACAGGAGGTTGGCACTTACAGTTCGAAATCACAGAATGAAAAGTGAGCAGTCCCAGCACGGGAGACAGAACCAGGGCAGCCTCGTGTGGCAGGAGAGGAAGGGCAAGTGACGAGGAGGTCCCAGGTTTAAAGGCCATGTGGGTGCCATGAGGAAGCAGACTAGGAGCTGTGGATGGGGAAGGGGAAGTGGAGTCAGTGGGATCTGTAAAAGATGGCCTAGAAGTCACAACCGCATGCCCCAGGGAGAGTCGGCCGCCGGTGGCCGGGAGGGAGGCGCGGAGCACAGCCGGGAGCTGCTGTGAGAATGCAGAGGGCAGGTGTTGGGGGCAGAGCACAGCCCCTCAGGCTGCGCTGTTTCCATGAGGCATGAGGGAGGGTCATCTGCTAGGAGTGAAAGAGAGGGGACACGGTGATGTGGGGAGCCTACGGCGGAAGTCCCCTCAGAAGAGAGAAGAGTGACGAGTCTTGAGAAACGCAGACCTGCCTCGCAGTATCCATGCCCACTTCAGACCTGAGGCCAGCAGCTTATCTTTTTAAGCTGATCCTACATCTGAGTGGCCCGAAACCAAGCACCGTGTGGGCGGCCTGAAAACAACACAAAGCCCGTCTTCACACGGCTTACGCTTTAGTGAATGAAACACTAAGGGCAATACCAGACCATCAGGTACCGTTCCCACCATGGCATTTCCAGCCTGCCCAGTGGCTGGGAGGAGGCAGAGGCTCAGAGGATCAGGAGGGGGAGCCTGAGCAGGGCAGGGACACCCAAGTCTGAGCCCCAGGGGAGACAATGGCAAGGAGGAAGCCGGTGTGGGGAGCAGGGTCACCCCGCTGGAAGCACAGGAGACAGGAATCCAAGGGGCTGCCTGAAATCAAGATTTCCAAGGCAGTGCAGGGGGCAAAGACAAGACTGTCTGGGGTCATCAGCCTTCAGGAGATCCAGAAACTGCATCGGAGAGAAACACCATGAAGGCAGACAAACAACTCCAGGGTGAGCTCTGGGGTCGAGGACAGAGGCGCCTGTCGTATTATTACTCTACTTTTCTATGTACACCATTTCTAACTACTTCCTTTAACTGGTCTGTCAAATATGAATGCATCAGATCAGCTCTCAGATCTTCTTGTCCCCGGAGACAATGTCTCCTGACCCGTCTCCCCTGCCTGGATGGCCATTTGGAAGCCTGCTGGCTGCATGGCTCATGTCCTGCGACTTTTCCTAATAGTTTTTGAAAACTCACTAAGTTTTTCAAAACAAAGTAAAAATGTGACTATTTCACTTCTCTACTTCTCTGGATCTTCACTTCCGCCAGCCTCCACCCATGGCACCCACCACCTCTGCTGGAGGGTTGCTGCAGCCTTCAAGGGGTTCCCCCATTTCCTCTCCTGAGCCTCAGAGCCCAATGTCCAGAAAGCAGCAGGAGGAAGCTCTTGAAAAGCACAAAGGTAACATTACCAGCCTGAAAACACCCTGTCAATACCCAAATAGACAATCAGTCTATTACCAGAAAAGATACAGTCCTTAAAACGCATCACCTAAAATTACTGTCACTGTCAAAAGGGATCCATGACAGACATGACATGCAAGTTTCCCGCAGGTCCGTTGCGCTTCCCCTCTTCGGCTAGTTCTGGAGTAGTCATTTAAACACACTTCCTGGCACAGAACCACAGACCAGGTACTCCTCACGAGACCACTGCCCCTTCCCGATGGTCTTCACCTGGCCACCAGGAACTGAGGTGGCCTAGCAGCCCAAGAGGTGGTTATAAGGAAAACCAGTGCCCTACTGGAGGCACCAGCAAATCGGACCCCCAGTAAACACCCAGCCACACCAGGAGCACATTGCCAGGACGTCAGGCCCGCCCGCACTCCCTCCCTCCGGGGCAGAGGAACTGGTGTCCACCTTCCCCAGCCGTCAGGGAAGGGCGAGTACAAGCCACCCTGCAATGTCAGACTCTCATACACCGGCTGAAATGAGACTGACCTTTAAAGATATCCACGGCAGCTCTCGCAGACCGCTCCTGGAGCACACGGGTACAGCAACTCTGAAAACCATCGGGCAATATCCACTAAGGCGAAACAAGCATATCCGGTGATCCAGAAACTCCACTCCAGACACACAGCCACCGGAATTACACATGTGCATCACTGAGCCACTTATGAGAACGTTCACAAAAGAATCAACTCGAATGTCCGTCAACAGTAGAAAAGATGCATAAACTGTGGCATATTCATACAACGGAACACCACGCAGCAATGAAAATAATCAAATGACCACCACCTAACACCACAGGTTACTTACAGAAAGCTGAACACTGCGGAGGACTTAGGGTGCAATTCCACTTATACCACGTTCAAGAGCGGGTGTCCGATGCGCGATGCCAGCTGGGGCAGCAGCTGCCCCGGAGGGAGGGAGGAAGGGCCTGGAGTCCTGGCAATGTGCTCCTGGTGCGGCTAGGTATTTACTGGGGGTCTTTGCTGGGCGACAGTCAGTACTGCATGCCTGGGATTGGTGCCTTCTGCAGGTATCCCATACTGCAGCAAACATCCCACGGACTTCAGGCACAAGCAGCTGTCCATCTTCACTCGGACTCTCACCGCCTCTGAGTTCTGTGCCTCCTGCACTCCGACCCACGCACCCCTCTGACCCACGCACCTGCCCTCTCTGAAGGCTCCCTTCATCCTCTTGGTCTGAAACGTGCAATCCCCGACAGCAGCTTCCCCCAGGCCCTCTCCCCGGGGGTCTCTGTTCTCTCACACCCGACTCCCTGGGGAGAGTTTCTCCTTCCTCCATTTGATGCTCCCAGACCATGGCTCCTCCCTCCTCAAAATGACTGTCTCACCTTTCCTCTCCCCTCAAACGTCCAGGGCCCCAGCCACTCACCCCACTCACTTCCTATTAATGAATCTGCTTATTTCATGAAAAACAGAAGAACCCAAAAGAGAACAGCTTTAATCTCCCTGTCAAAGACACCCCCTGCAATGGAAGAAGCCACTGCTTCCAGCAGAGACCACCTGGAGCGGATGACACAAGCCGGGCAGCTCTCTGGACTCGTGGTCACCACACCCTCTCCTCCCAGTCCTTCAGGAGCTCGCTGTAGGGAGTGCTCTGCTTCCCTGACTCACCAACTTCACCCATCTCAACCCACCCCTACTCTGGCAACCAGCTCGTTTCCTGCCGTTACCCACCCAATCACTTCTCTCCTCTACACGCTGGGTAGAGGCAAAGTGCTGGGCGAGGCCGTTTGTTTCCTGCTCTGCGGCACCTGGCAGAGCTGCGCACACAACAGTCAAAACACACACCCAGCCAGAAGGTTTTTGGAAATCACAACTCCTTCACGTAAAACTTCTCTGAGAATTTAGTACATATGCAGAAAGAGGAGTAGAGCTGCTCTCCAAGGATGCAGAGTTGACTGAGGCTGCCAGGCGGTGAGCTCAACACAGGGCACTCTGGATATGACAAACTGACAGACCAGGGAAGTGGGAAATAGTCTACCTTTTCTAATGTTTTGTAGAGCCAGGGTCTCACTATGTTGTCCAGGCTGGTCACAAACTCCTGGGCTCAAGTGATCCTCCTGCCTCAGCCTCCCAAAGTACTGAATTACAGGCGTGAGCCACTGCACTCAGCTGGAAGTAAGACATTTTCTACAAGCAGACACAGATGCACACACATACACACGTTTCTGTGTCTTTTCAAAGAAACTCACCTAAAGGCAAAAAGTCCATTCTGTTCAAAAACCAGACAGAAACTAATAGAAGTGAATTATAAGCCTCTACCATATATTAAAAAAATTGGAAAACTATTTATGTCCAAGACCCAGTAAGATTCTAGAGACACTATAATCTAAAAGCATCCAAAATTGAGTTTATCCAAATTACTGACAGAGGCATGAGACAGTCAAACGCAATACGCAGGCAAGTAGGGAAAGGTGCAGGGAGAATCTCTGCCCCGCCCAGGTCACTGTGCATGGGGTGGGGGAAGTCACCTAAACAACCCACACTGAAAAATCCTGTCCCTTA
This sequence comes from Colobus angolensis palliatus, assembly GCF_000951035.1. NCBI lineage: Eukaryota > Metazoa > Chordata > Mammalia > Primates > Cercopithecidae > Colobus > Colobus angolensis. Next base: position 3,205,311 of record NW_012115200.1, on the reverse strand, counting down.
ACACATGCCCAGTAAGGGAAATAAATCAACGTGGAGGGCTCAGACTAAGGGCCTGTGCACACTGAAGAACGGGGCGGAGCCACCAGGAATACGCACCTTATGCTGGGGAGGGGCCTGGCCTCTTCAACCACTGTGTGGTGGCCTGGTATTCAATTTGTGAGGGGAAAGCCTGCCTGGAGAACCCCTCTCTTTTCTGAGAGCTTTCCTTTGCTTAATACATTCTGCCCTCCTCACCCTTCAATGTGTCTGCATGCCTGATTTCTCCTGGTTGCAAGGCAAGAACCTGAATTTAGCTGACAAAAAAAAAAAATCCTGCATCATTATGACTAGACTGGATAAAATGTGACAAAGCAGAAAATTCTGCATATTACTTTCTAGTCACTTAGGCACTAAAAAAAAAAGTTTGTGGCAAATTATTCTAAAATGCAGAAGTCAGAAAGAACAACTGAAACTTAATTTCTCTGCTACAGGAACAAACAGTATTTTTGAAATATGAGAAGTATACCACATCCTAGGAATGCAAGGTTGGTTTAACATACAAAAACAAATCAACGTAACACACCATACTAACAAAATTAAAGGACAAAGTCCACATGGTCATCTCAATAAATGCAGATAAAGCATTTAACAAATCCAACACCTTTCCATGATAAAAACACTCAACCAACTAAGAATAAAATGCAACTTCCTCAACTTGACAAAGAGTACCTACAAAACCACAGCTAACATCACACGTAATGATGAGTCTGAATGCTTTTCCCTTGAGAGCAGGAACAAAACAAGGATGTTTGATTTGTTAACTTCCAGTAAACATTCTACTGGAAATTCTAGCTGGGGCAATTAGGCAAAGAAAAGAAATACAAGCCATCCAGATTAAAAAGGAATAACATATCTCTATTCACAGCCAGCATTATATTGCATATAGGAAATCCTAAGGAATCTACAAACACAAAACCCATCAGAGCTAATAAACAGGTTCAGCAAGGACACAGGATGCAAGGCCAATAAAGTCAACTGCATTTCTACACCTAGCAATGAAAAATTCAGAAACAAAAGCAAGAAAACAACGCTGTTTACAATATTATCAAAAAGAATAAATACTTAGGAATAAATTTAATCAAAGAATGACAAGATTTGTACATAGAAAATTGCAAAATATGGTAGAAAAAAACTGAAGACCTGAATATACGGAAAGTTATCCTGTGTCACGATTGGAAAACTTAAGAAAATATCTCCAAACTGTTCTACAATAGTCAAGGTATTAACCCTATCAAAACCCCAGCTGCTTTTTTTTTTTTTTTTTTTTTACAAAAATTGCCAAACTAATTCTAGAATCATATGGAAGTACAAAGGATCCAGAATAGCCAAAATGATCTTTAAAAAGAGCAGAGGTGGAAGACTGACATTTCCCGATTTCAAAACTCACCATAAAGCTATAGTAACCAAGACAGTATGGTATTGGCATGAGGACAGACATATACACCAATGGATCACAGGTCATAGTCTAGAAGGACATTTATGGTCAACTGATTTTCAACAAGTGTACCAGGACAATTAATGGGAAAAGAATACTATTTTAATCATGATGCCAGGACATCTAAATATCCACATGCAAAAGAAAAAAGCTGAACCCTTATTTACACCACATATAAAAATTATATATAAATATCATTATAATTCACTGCACATAAATTATATGTATATAATTATACATAAATATGGATCAAAGACCTAAATGTAAGAGCTAAAGGAATAAATCTTCACAATCTTGGATTAGACAGTGGTCTCTTACATATAATACCAAAAGCACAAACTTTTGAAATAAAAAAATAAAGTGGACATCATCAAAATTAAAAATTCTCGTGCATCTAAGGACACCATGAAGAGACTGAACACACAACTCATGGAATGGGAGAAGTTGTTTGTAAATTGTGTATCTGATAAGGGACTTGTATCCAGAATACCTGAAGAACTCTTACAACAACAAAAAGACTGGTCTGGGCATGGTGGCTAACAACTGTAATCACAGGAATTCAAGACCAGCCTGGGCAACATAGCAAGACCCAATCTCTATCAAAAATTTTTAAAAAGTTAGCCAGCTGTGGTGGTGTGTATCTGCAGTCCCAGCTACTTGGGAGGCTGAGGCAGGAGGATCGCTTGAACCCAGGAGTTACAGTGAGCTATGACCGAACCACTACACTCTAGCCTGGGTGACACAGCAAGACCCTACCTCTAAAATAAATAAGTAAAATAAAAAGACAAGCCAATTGAAAATGTAATTTTTCAAAAAAAAAAATACATAAAAATGTCCAAATAAGTACAGGAAATGCTCAACATCATTAATCACTAGAGAAATACAAATCAAAAACACCAGATACCAGTTCACAACTATTAGGATGGCTAAAATTAGACAATAACACTGACGGCTGGATTATAAAATGTTGCAGCCACTTTGGAAAACAGTTTGGTAGTTCCTCAAAAACATTAAACACAGTTGCCATATGACCAAGCTCCATTCTATAGACCCAAGAGCACAGAAAACACAAATCTAAACAAAAACATGTACAAGAATGTCCACGGGTGCATCTGTAAGAGCCAAAAAGTAGGAAGAACCCATCAACTGATTAATGTATAAACAAAAATGGAAAACTGTTTGTCCAGGAAAGGACGAAGGACTGATGCATGCTGCAGGATACACCTCGATGGCATCAGGCTGGTGGGAAGCGGCCGGCACAGAGGGCCATGACTCCATGTATATGACATGTGGAGAACAGGCAAATCCACAGAAACAAAGTAATCAGTGGTTACCAGAGGGCGGAGCAGGGAGGGAATGGGAGGGACTGCTAGTGGGTTTCTTTGGGGGGTGATGGGAAGGTTCTAGAATTGGATAGTGCAGATGGCCATACAACTCTGAATATTCACCCGCACACTTCATAAAGGATGAGCTCTGCGCTCGATGAATTATAGCTCAAAAGCTGTTTTAAATAAAACTACCCCATAAAAACAAATGGATCAAGTCACTAAAACGGCCTCACAACTTGTGAACATTCTCAAATACACTCTAAAAGTAGACTAAATTATTACAAGTTTTAAAAACAACCAACAAACAAAAATCTGCTATAAATTTGTTTTCCACAAATTACTAAATTCATTTTCCTATTTAAACCTAAAGGGACTTTGTTTTCTTTTTGGCTACTTTCCAATTTGTTTTTTAAGAAAAAGTTGACACATAACTCATTTTTGTGATGGGGAGTACTTTACATCCACTCTTTTTATTTTTCAAGAATACATCAGCATTAACAATAGTTACTCTAAATACAGCTATTTGACTTCTCAGAAGCATATACATGAGTAAATGACATCAGAGAGAAACCATCAATCTTTTATTATGTTTTACTGGAAAATTAGCATTTGTATCACTCTGTTATCATAAGTCTTGTCTTGTCTAACAAATTTCAGAAGACTTCAGAATTTGGGAACCATATTAAATCACTGCCATTGAAGCCTATGAAAGGTAGGACCACTCTTTTCAAGGAAAATCTGATTTACTAAGAATATTCCAGGCTATTTCCCCCATGCCATGCTGAAAAATCAGAACATCTTTATCCAAAAGGCTGTCTGACTGAATATATTAACCTTTCTCTCAAACATATTAAGCAACTTGAATTACTAATAGGCAATTTTATGCTCAATTTCATGCTTAGAAGTTATTTTTGCAAATAAGAACTGTGTGAGCCATGGTAGACTCAGATTTACAGGCAAATCAAAAGCACTTTATAACCAACAACAGGCCAGGGGCTCTGACACGATCACCAGCATAGTCACCTTGGAAAATTAAAAATACACTCTCCCCGACTGAGCAAAACCGGGTTCCAGCCTGCCTCCGCACACTGCAGCCACTGAGTTCTATTTTTTAAACTCAAATCTGACCATGCGGTTTTGAATCCTCACTGCCCTCAGGAAAGACCGAAATCCTCATCTGACTCCCTCTTCGCTTTCACACCCCATCGCCCAGCCTGTTCTTCTCTCCTGTGTCAAGTCCTCCCACCCTCTCTCCCGTGTGCAGGCTCCTTCCATCCCTCATTCACATCTGAGCTCAAGCGTTCCTCGTTCCGGGAAGCCTTTTGACTCCCAGAGCCCTCGTCTAACAGCAACAAGTAACTACTTAACTGCCGAAGCTTTAGGACCCTGTGTGCTGTGGGGCAGCACCTTTACTCATGGTGCCTTCTCAAACCGCACCCGCAAAGTGAGGCTGCGGTACCCCCCTGGTCACTCCCTGCACATCAGCAAAGCCTCTCTGGCATCTCCCCTGACAGATCTAGACATGCAACAACAAATACAACTATCTTTAAGTATTTCAGAGTCAAACTAGCAAGAAGGTAGTGACGAGTATTTCCCTTGCCTATACAGAAAAGATCATCACTCTGAGAACTGGCATCAAAAGAGGAAAAACATATCTCAAACTTTAGGAAAGGAACCTGCCCATCATCCTAGCAAAACAAAGCTGCTCATGTTTCTCTCCCAATAACTTGTCCCTGAAATTCATCTTCTATTAGCATTTATGAGAAACACACGCAACCCTGAGATTCCTGTTTTATTTTTTGTAAAGACAGGGTCTCGCTATGTTGCCCAGCTGGAGTACAGTGGCGGGATCTTGGCATACCGCAACCTCCTCTGCCTCCCGGGTTCAAGCGATTCTCCTGCCTCAGCCTCCTGAGTAGCAGAGACTACAGGTATGCACCACTACGCCCAGCTAATTTTTGTATTTTTAGTAGCAACAGGGTTTCACCATGTTGGCCAGGCTGGTCTCGAACTCCTGAGCTCAGGTGATCCACCCACCTCAGCCTCCCAAAGTGCTGGGATTACAGGCCTGAGATACCATGCCCAGCAATAATTTTTAAAATAAACAAAAGTAGGTTAGAAACAAACCTCCTACTTCAAAAACTCCACATCTAATTCTGCCACAAAAAGGAATGAAACTCTGGCATATGCCACAACATGGCCAAGCCTTGGAAACATCATGTGCAGTCAGTCAGATGCAAGCGGACAAACACTATGTCAATTCCACCTGCATGAGGCCCCTAGACTGGGCAAACCCAGAGACAGAAAGCAGAACGGTGGTCGCCAGGGGCTGGGGAAGGGGAGTTACTGTTTAACAGGACACAGTTGTGTTGGTAATGATGAAGCCGTTTTGGGAATAGGTAGTGGTGACAGCTACACAACATGCAAGTGCATTTAACACCACTGAACTGTACACTTACAAACGGCTAAAATGATAAATATTATGCCATGTATATTTTATCACAACTAAAAAAAAATTCCTAGACCTCAAAAAAAAAAAAAAAAAGGTCCCAATCTATGCCAACCCGGGTGTCACGTTTCTCTCTGCAGGTCAAGCGAAACACGGCCCAAACCACCCTAAGTTGCTGAGATACAGATGTGAACTCCACAGAGCCCGCCTCTGGGTGGTGATGTGTGCCTCCACCACAGCCTGTCCTGTGGGGAACACGGAGGTTACCAGGGCGCATGGCCAGAGAGAGGTTCCATCTACTTTTTCAATAACTCAGCAGCAGACGTTTAATGGATTTCTATGATTACTATTTTACCTATGACGTACTGATCACTACTTCAGGGAGTATGCAGAAAGCCCTATGCTGATACCTTCATAATCCAAATAGATTACATCTTCTACTACTGAATTCTTTAATGAACAGTAAGTAAACTGAGAATGGTTAAAGTAAAAACTTTCTCATTCTCTCCACTTTAAGTCAAGATCACTATTACACACCTGAATTTAACCGGGGCTCTATAGCAGAGGAGATTAATAATTTTGGTTAATACTACTTCAAGGATTATCTAGTATTTCAGACGCCTTTAACAACTTACTGATACATCTATCTGTTACCATAAACGAAGTCAAAATCTACGAAATGTGACCTGTGACATTCAACTAGATCTCTAGGGTCTGACAAAATTGCAGGGAGCGGAGAAGCACGGCCACGGCGGAGCTGCAATCCACCATCGGCCTCTGTCTGATAAAAGTGCTTTTAAAAGGCAACCCATGGATCTATTCGGATAAACACTCAAGAGCAGGGACAGGCTATGAACCTATTTCACAGACACTGCCTCCAGTGAGGAAGGAGTGCGGGCAACGGAGTTGGGGAGTTAAAACAGAGACGAGATCCTCGACGTGACCGTAGCCTTCACGTCTTCAAAAACCCAAAACGATGGACCATTGTTAGGTGTGGAGTATGGGGGTGTTTATTTGTATTATATATTGTGCTAATAATATATAATTATTTATTCTAAAAGCAACCTATATGTCTATCCAAACGTGAGGTGGCAAACAACGGAGCCTCCCGTACACAGGTTACTGCAAAGGACAGAAACAAAGCTGAGACGCCGCCTTCAATGCCTACGAAAGTCAGGAAGTTTTACAAATGCACTGATACATGTAAGGCACGACTCCCCCCTTTTCAATCATTATTATTAGCTGACTTTTTGTTTTGCTTTCTTTTAAATCTAGTTATGTACTAGAGCTTTTGTAATGAATACACTTTCAGGGATACTACTTTGCTATTCTAGATTGGAACAGAACTATTGAAATGGAAAAAAAAAAAAAACAAAAAATAGTTTAAGGTATTTTCAAACACGACAAAATGGCAGCCTAAAACAGTTACAATTCCAGAAACCGGAGCACAACAGAAGGTGGGCTGCTAAGCAGTGCTGAGTCATTATTAGGGGCGCACGGACAGAAAAACCTTCCTCCTTCGAGTTGCTAGAACTCCCTCTTTACCTTTTCTTAAGGGCACTTTTCTCCTTATATCTACAAAACAATGCATTCTTAGTGTGGAACATAAAATAATACAGAAATGTGCAGAACAAAAGCCAAAGTCTCTGTTCAGTGCAGACGTGATCCCCCTTTCCCCCAGGCACCCCGATGTTGCCTCTGGATATCTGCTTTCCAGAGCAGCATTTACGACCACACTCAGCTGCGGCTGGGGCCACTGTTCTTCTGCAAAAGCTGCAGTTTTTCACCCAACACAGACTGCTCTCCGAGAGGCACAGAACACTCTTCCTCCACAAAGTGTGTCCTAACACATTTAACCGCCTCACTACTTTTAGGCATTTAGCCTTTTCAACACTGTATTGCTGCAGCGCACATCCTTCTGAAATGCTGGCCTATTTCCTGTAGGATTCCTACAAGTGGAACCTTGGGGTCTTAACCCTTGTGTTAAGTTTGAGAGAGAGATGTCAAATTACCCTCCAAAAAATGAGTGTACACGCTTTCCAGAAATGACTAGGAAAAATGGAACATTATTGTTGCTTTAATTAGAATGTCTTTGCTTATTTTATTTGAGACAGGGTCTACTCTGTTCCCAGGCTGGAATGCAGTGGCGTGATCACAGCTCACAGCAGCCTTAACCTACTGGGCTCAAGGGATCCTCCCGCCTTGGCCTCCCAAAGTGCTGGGATTACAGGTGTGAGGCCGGTCATATCTTTGCTCATTAATGCCATTTCTATGATGATTTATGTTAACTCTTTTACTCACCACCCACTTAAAACAAATCAGCCATGAGATGTGGTTAAACATGCAGACCTATTGTTTTTTTCACTCAAATGTTGCTAATTATCAGAGAACTGACTGCCTCTTTCAGGCAGGTGTGGTGACTCACCCAAGGACTCCTAAAAGCACTTTCTGTGTGCCCGTGCAGTGCCAGGTGCTGTGCACAATGCAGAAAAGCACTTCCTGTGTGCCGGTGCAGTGCCAGGTGCTGTGCACAATGCAGAAAAGATCAGCACAGCCTGTGTCTTCACACGGCTGCATTCCTATTTTAGTTGTGGTTTTATCATCTCTGGAGATCCAGATAAAATAAGCTCAAGTATGTTTCATGTTCTGAGGTATCTAACATCATTAGCAAGACTTCTGTGACTACTCCAGGATTGCCTGTTTTCGGGGTTGCCCCTGCCTCTGAGCTCTGAACTCCTGACAGTCCACATCTGCCATGGCGGTCCCATGAGATAATAATGGAGGCCTGTAACGGAGTGAGCCCTACCACCTGGGCTTGGTAAGCGTACTCTTAGACACTCGCATGGCAAAATGGCCTAAGGACGCACTGCTCAGAAAATATCCACCCCCATCATTAAGCCTCGCATGATGTATTTAAGTTCAATTCACCAATCGCCTTTTGTCCCACTCATTATTCCTCTTCCACCCCATTACTGACTCAAACATGGATCTCAGCTCTTTTTCTTCATTTCCAGAGTAGCAACAGCAATAAAAAAAATCTAGTCAAAGACACATGTATAATAAATTCAACTGTACTTGGAGAGGAGAGTGTGGAATTGGGGCAGAAGAATTAAAAGTCAAGGTCAATAATTTTTAAAAACTCAGAAGACTAATATTCATAATATATAAAGAACTTTTACAAGCTGGGTGCAGTGGCTCACAACTGTAATCCCTGCACTTTGAGAGGCCAAGGTGGGCGGATCACTTGAGCACAGGAGTTTGAGACAGCCTGGCCAACATGGTGAAACCCCATCTCTACTAAAAATTTAAAAAAAAAAAAAAAAAAAAATTGGCCTGGCACGGTGGCATGCCTGTAATCACGCCTCACGAGGCTGAGGCAGGAGAACTGTTTGAACCTGGGAGGCGGAGGTTGCAGTGAGCCAAGATCGCACCACTGCACTCCAGCCTGGCTGACGAAGCGAGATCCCATCACACACAAACAAACAAACAAACCCACTTTTACAGACTGACTTTTTTAAGTTCAGTAGAAAAATGGACAAAAGATGTGACCAAAGCAATTCACAGAACAGAAACAGTCAAGGAATGTGCATGGCCTCTGACACCGCGTACCCACTCCTGGGCATCTGCCACCCAGGAAGGGCAGAAGGATGGACGAGACTCTCCTGCACTGTCATCAGAAACACCGGACTAAATAAGTTAAGGGAATACTATGCAGACATCAAAAAGGATGAAATGAGCCACATAAAAAGGCAGCCTGGTTAAAAATTTAAGTATGGGCTCTGGACTCAGAATGTCTGCGTGCAAATAATGGGTATAGCACCTATTAACTCTGAGACCTTCACCAAGTAACTTCATCCTCCTGATACTTATCATCTCATGTGTATGATGAAGGCAACACAGGAGTACTCACATCTCAAGGGGCTGTGGCCGGGGGTCAAATGAGCTCCAGTATGGCTGAGCAGAAAGCCCAGTTCACTGTAAGATCTCCAATTACAGACTCAGTGAAAAAAGGCAAGTGGCGGCTGCATGCCATGGCTCATGCCTGTATTCCCAGCATTTTGGGAGGCCCAGGTGGGAGGATCACTTGAGTCCAGGAGTTCAAGACCATCCTGGTCAACACAGCAAAACCCTCTCTCTACAAAGAAATAGAAAAAAGCTGGGCATGGCAGTGCACACCTATAGTTCCATCTACTCGGGAGGCTAAGCAGGGAGAGGATTGCTTGAGCCTGATCAGGCTGCAGTGAGCTCTGATCGTACCACTGCACTCCAGCCTGGGTGGCAGAGAAGTAAGACCCTATTTCCAAAAAAGGAAAGGAAAGGAAAAGAAATAGCAAAAAACAATATTGAGTAATACAGAAAATCTTATTCAAGTCTAGAAAAAGGTTCCACATTTGTGGATTAAAAAAGATTGCTGATACACAAACTAGGTTTTAAAATATAAATGAATACATAAACACATAGAAAATGATCTACAAAGATACAGTTAAGAGCAGTGGGTTCTGAGGAAGACTCCAGGACAGCAGTGGGATGAAGAGAACTTTCGTTCTGTGCTCTTGATCCAGCTGTTCTCAGCTGTTCTATCATTTGATTTTCTTTAAATAACAAACACTCTATTTTTGTATTGTGAGACAAAACCAGTACAATCTGGTAAAGATGAGAGAGGACAGTTAATCCTGAAGTCTGCCCTGTCCTTCCACTCCTACTGCTAATGGCTTGCATTCAAGCAGCAGTTCTCAAAGTGTGGTCTGTGGGCCCTTGAGGATGCAACGGTCCTCAAGAACCTCTCAGAGGGTCCATGAGGTTGAGACTATTTTCATCATAATCCTTGTACGTCATCTGCCGTTTTCACGCTGTTGTCATTTCCACGGATGAGCAAAGCCAAGGGCAGGTGGAGCTGCTGGCGGCTCAGCACGATCTGTGGCAGCAGCCCCAAGCTCTCCTTTCCACACCCTACACAGGCAGGGAAAAAGGGAAAGAAAAAGGGAAAAGGCCAGTTTTGCTTAGCTTATTCCCTGATGAACAGTTAAAATAATTCTCCACTTTATGCAATTCCAACCCTGTGATAAAATGTGCCACAAAAGAACATTTGCTGCATCCCCAAGTACAACTGTCCCAAGAAAAAGCACACAGTACAGCTGTTTGTGTTGAAAAACAAAACACAGGCCGGGCGCGGTGGCTCAAGCCTGTAATCCCAGCACTTTGGGAGGCCGAGACAGGTGGATCACGAGGTCAGGAGATCGAGACTATCCTGGCTAACACAGTGAAACCCCGTCTCTACTAAAAAATACAAAAAAAAAAAAAACTAGCCGGGCGAGGTGGTGGGAGCCTGTAGTCCCAGCTACTCGGGAGGCTGAGGCAGGAGAATGGCGTCAGCCTGGGAGGCGGAGCTTGCAGTGAGCTGAGGTCCAGCCACTGCACTCCAGCCTGGGCGACAGAGCGAGACCCCGTCTCAAAAAAAAAAAAAAAAAAAAAGAAAAGAAAAACAAAACACAAAATTGAGTTTCTCCCATCACATCCTCACAGCACACACCGGATGTGTGGGGACCTCTCCCATCAGCAAGGAAGCAATCAATTCTGCAGCCGGACACTGGCCAGGGTCCCCTGATTCCATTAGATCTTGACGCTGGGAGAAAGCATCAGATCCCACAGGTTGAGTGCTCTGTCCCACAAGACTGCCCCCCGACTTCGAAAGGCAACGGCAAGCCTCACGTTGTGTTACTTGTGCTTCTGACTGACTTGCTATCAATCAGAGTGTCCACAACCCTGACTGGGCACACACATCTCAGGGAAACACTTTAATTTAGCGGTTTATTATAAAGGATACCACAAAGGACACGGAGGTGATGCAAACAGAGGCGATGCACAGGGCGAGGGATGGGGGCTGAGACGCAGAGCTCCCACGCCCTCTCCGGGTGGGCCCCCCTACAGAAACATCTGGAAGCTATCTTCAAACCTAGCCCATACATAGGCAAGACTGTTTAAATCACTGGTCACTGGTGATCAGCTTAACCTTCAGCTCCCCTTCCCCTCACCACTCCCCAAGGTTGGGGATTAGGGCTGAAAGGCCCAACCCTCTAATCCTGCCCAGGTCTTTCTGGTGACCCGACTAGCCCCCGTTGTGAAGTTACCCAGGGGCTGCCAGCCCTTAGCCAACTCATTCCCAAAAGACACCACTGAAGAGCCCAATGATTTTAGGAGGTGTGTACTAGCGAAGACCAAATACACATTCCACAGTATCACACAAACTGAACTAGCCCTTTTTTTCATGGGATGCCATTTTTATTTGAAAAAACTGACCAACTTTGGTTTATTAAGAGTTTGGTATGTGGCAGAAATTTACTTGAAAATGAACACAGTGGGCCTCTCATTTCACAGAAAATAACTGACAGTATTTGTTACCAATGATAAAATCCAAGCTTTCAACAGAAAATCAGAATTTTGGAAAACTTTTATCTACTACTGCTAATTTGACAGTTTCTCACTTTCTCTTCTGATGAGGTCAGTGGTGACATTAAAAAAAATATGATTTTCTTCAATTTTATATAATGGAATGTGTTAACATTTAGGAAAGAAAAAGAACTCAATGTAACAATACTTCCGAACGACCCCACATGTGATGTTAACCAAATCATGTCCACGAGCTAAAGACCCACTCTGAGCACAAGACAGACCTCAGGTTCTGACAGAAGAGAGGCCAGAAACACCACTGACCCCACGGGGCCGGTTCTGACAGAAGAGAGGCCAGAAACGCCACTGACCCCCCGGGCCGGTTCTGACAGAAGAGAAGACAGAAACGCCACTGACCCCCCGGGCCGGTTCTGACGGAAGAGAGGACAGAAACGCCACTGACCCCACGGGGCCGGTTCTGACAGAAGAGAGGACAGAAACGCCACTGACCCCACGGGGCCGGTTCTGACGGAAGAGAGGACAGAAACGCCACTGACCCCAGAGGGCCGGCACACTCAAGTTACCACCTGGCGAGTTACGGTGCATCGCGAAAAGCCTCCCGGATGACCCCTCCTCTGCCCACATGGAAGCATCAGGCCACATTTTCTTTACACATTTCAATAAAGTAACTGGAACACACTGAATGCAGAAGCAGTTCTGAGAATCCAGCCGTCACCTCTTAAGCCACATATTTTAAAAGGATGTGCAAAAGTATAAAAAAAAACACTGTTCTTCTCGCTCAATTTGTTTTTGAAAAGTTGTTTCTCACTAAAAATGTTAACATGTAGTAGATTATTTTAAAGTAAAATAAATATTTTAAGTTGTTCTCTTTTAATTTCAAATATAGAAAACGTCAACAGCTATAACCAGCACAAAGGCTCTCTGGATCTTGAGTATAACTATTAAGAATATAAAAGTATTCCAGCACCAAGACTTTGCGAACCAACTCTAGGGCAGGGGTTAGCAAACTACCACCTGGGCGACACCTGGCTAGCTGCCTGTTTCTGGAGGCATGCTCGTGTGGACCCAGGGCACAGAGCCACGCCCAGCCATCTCTGCAGGGTCTATGGCTGTCTTGCTGCTAAAGGCAGAGTTGAACTCAGTAGTTGCAACAGGGACAGTATGGCCTCAAAGTCTAAAATACTTACCATTTGGCCCTTTACAAAGAAGCCTGCCCACCCCGAAACTAGAGTAGGCCAGCTTTCCCAACCTTTATTGCAGTAACTTCCTACCTCCATTCTTACCCACCACCATCCCTTCTCCAAAGGGCAGAGTGACCTTGTTAAAAACAAAGTTGATGTCACTCCTCCTCTTAGGATCTGAAAAGCTCACAATCACTCCAAGTCCTCAGCACAGTATTCAAGTCCTTTATTCATCATCATCTAGCCCCAGCCAGCCTCTTGCTCATCACAGCCACTTTCTTCTCTGCCAGAAGTCAGACCATGCCAAGCACTGACTTCTCAGAACATACCATGCTCTGTCCAACCTCCACACCAAGCCCTCTCCACCTGGAACCTTCTTCTCCCCTTCCCTTCCGCCCTCTTCTTATACCCTGATGTCCTCCCCTCCACTCCCTACCCAAGCCTGTGTATTGGGTACTTCTTCACATTGCCTCAATGTGCCCTGGTCCAGCCATGGTGCAAGGACCCATCTGCTTGTCTGTGTCTGAACAGAACTTCCTGAAGGCAAGAACTGCATTTCTATTTCCAACAGCCAGCACTAGCAGCCCTTTAGTACACTGTTGTGAACTTTTCAGATGTGCCAAGCTGAAAGCTGGCCCCTGCATTACCCTTCACTTTTCTTAAACTGGCTCCCTGGCTCCCTGGAGTGAGAGAGTCAGCTATTCTCCTATGCAAGAGGGTCTCTTAAGACAACAGCCTCTAAACAGTTACCAGTTACGTGTTTGTTTGCCAGAACTTTCCATACATTTTCTGGAATCTTCACAGCAACCCTGCAATGGTCACAAGTAATAGTACCCGTTTTACAGATGAGAAGAGAGACAGTAAGTAACTCGCCAAGGTAACACAAAGCTTGAAGGGGGGAAAAAGGGATGTGTACCAAATTCCACGTGCACAATGCCTCTCCATCACCTAGTAGCATAGTGACATTCCATACATTGACTGACATCCAGTGGGAGAGACAAGCCTAATAATACATGAGATAAAATTAGGGAATCACAAGCAGGACACAGCCAATTGCTAAACAACATGGAATAGGGAGTGAAAGGGAGTCTAAGACGGCACTGAACGCTGAGGGGAGCTGGAGCAGGGACTCGCCAAGGGGGACTGGAGGTGGATTTAGAAGGATCAGCAGGGCTTAGGGAGTGGACAGGAAGCAAAAAGAATACTCTAGGGAGAGAAACAAACAGAGGCAAAGATCAAGGGATGGCAATAATCACTGAATAATAATGGAAACATTAAGAGGCCAGGCCCAGTGGAAGGGATCTGGGCAGGTGGAGATGAAGCAGGTGAGGAAAAACAAGAAACTATTTTTGTGTTTAAATATAGCTAAAACCAAGCCCCAGTACCTTAAAATACAAAAGAATTAACAGTTGCACCTAACACTTGAAAAGCATTTTTCAAGTTACAAAAGCACTGCACATTGTTTGATCTTAACAAAAATCTTCCGATTTAACTTCTAGATAAGCGAGCTGAGGCTCAGGAAGGGGCCCTCGGAGCTGAAAACAGCAGACACAGACCCAACCTGGAACTTCCCATCAGAACAGCAGAGTGCTTAAAATCAGGGAACGCGGAAAATCACCAGGTATGACTCAATACCACCATGTATCTTGCAAACTTAACTTCACGACGTACCTATGACCAGGCCAGCCTCCAGAGCATTAAGATTTGGCTGTACTAAGCATGATGAGTCTGTGAATCGTAAGGCACACAACTGATTTCCTAAAGACAGAGGCTTCCTATGAAACTCTCTAAGTCAAACTGCAAAATGTTACTAGACTGACTGCTTGTTTGATGGCCTTCCCCAAAGGATGCTTTCCTGAAAGGTTTTCTTTAATGACACAGATATAAATATTAAGTAAATGAAAATTCTACAATGGAATATAGAAATCAGACCGGGAATAACTCAAATAAGCAGACACCATGTCCCTTCAAGACAAAAAAAAAAAAAAAAAACAATGATGATAAATACTAAATGCCCATTTTCTACACACAGAAGAAATCAATAAATATGACTGACAAGTTTTACATTCACCAATATCATATTTCATTGATTCTAAGTGCATTTCCCTACATCTTAGTATTTCCAAAATTAGATGTAGATTTTATATATACACACATAAAAGATATTGTAAAAGATTATATATAAAAGATATACTTAATTTCAGATATATAATACACAATACACATTATATATAACATATGTAATACGTAATACATATTGTATGTTATATATAATATGTAATATATATTTTGTTATATATAATACATAATATATATTTTATATGTTATACATAATACATATTATATATATGTCATATATATTACATATTATATATTTTTTCTTTTTTTCTGAGACAAGGTCTCACTCTATTGCCCAGGCTGGAGTGCAGTGCTGCAGTTATAGCTCACTGAAGCCTCTACTTCCCTGGCTCAAGTGATTCCCCCACCTCAGCCTCCTGAGTAGCTGGGACTACAGGCGTGCACCACTATATCTGGCAAATGTTTTAAACTTTTTTTTTTTTTTTTTTTTTTAGTAGAGACAACATCTCACGATGTTGCCCAGGCTGGTCTCAAATTGCTGGGCTCAAGGGATCCTCCCACCTTGGCCTCCTGAAGTGCTGAGATTACAGTCATGAGCCACCAAACCAGACACTATCTTACATTCAATGAAACACAGTAACTTTCTGGTACTGATGCTCAAGTTACCTTAAGTGTTGTTACCTTTCTGTGACTTCAAATGTTTCTTTCAAAGTACCAATGTAAACCCCTTGGAAAGGCTATCCCACCAGATTAACCAGCTATCCATGTTACTTACACAACTAGCCAGATTCAAGCTTGACTTAAGCAAACAAACCTTCAATTTTGTTTAGTGTGTCTCTTTAGAAACAGGTTAATGTCTAATTTAAAGCAATAGATCATGGATTAAGAAACTGATTAAAGCAAAATCAACAAAAACTCAATACACTTAAAACTACAAATTCTGAGAAGGAACCAGCTGTTATCAAGCTATAAAGTTATATAAAACCGGGTTCGATATAAGACTCTCCTCCCCCAACCCCCTCCCCATAGTTTCTCCACAGCAGCAATTAGTGTAACATATAAAGGAGCAAGACCCAAAGCTTCCCTGCAGGTAAGCAGGTCGCAGTCATGTGCAAAGTGACATCGCAGGCAAAGGTACCACAGCACTTGCTTGACACGCAGGTGTTTCACTTACTTACTGTCTCTGTGAGATCTACTCTTCAAATAATTTGAGAATTGGTTGGAAAGCGATGCTATTCTTGAATCCTTGTTACCAACCTTCTATGGTTTTGATACGCACTTCCTTTAAAGGCATTCCATTTTCATTTGCCTTCAAAAACATTTCCATACGATTCTTGGTGGTAAGATTTTTATCGAGCTTTAGAACAGCCCCATCCCAAGACTGGACGGCCACATGCCACAATGCGGCTTCATCAGTACTGTGCTGGCTGCAAATGGTCACTGAAGCAATACAGAACTCCACAGCTCTGCGGGCAGTTGGCATGGCTTCAAACCCTGGCCCTGCCATATACTCGCTTTGTAACCCAAGTTCATTGCTCTCACACCTTGGATTCTGCATCTGAGACTGGGAAGAACAATAGTTCCTCCTTCTTGGGTTGTGTGAAGATTAACTGACGTGGGAAAAGCATTGCGAGCAATCTCTAGCACAGAATGACCACTCAGCAACTGTTACCTATCATGACCTTCGTGCTGGGTCCTCTGAAAGGGCTAGGGTGGGAAGGGGGACACACCCAGCCTTCAAGCTTGAGGAGCTCACAGTCTACCAGAGAGAGAAGCAAAGGATGAAATAATATGTGGCACTGCAAAACACATCACATGCTGAACGAGTACATTCCAGGAGAGGGAGCAGGGGCTGGGTGAAGGTGACTCCATAACATGCAGAAAAAATCTGCACAACAGTTAATTTCCAGAAGGGAACCAGCATTTAGAATCGAAACACTGTGAAGACAGAAGCTAACAAACAGCTCTTCTACTCGCTTCCTGCCGGAAGCCCCCTGGTTTTACTATTTTAACTCTTGGTCACCTCAGCATACGAACTCACCTAGTCTCACCTTCCAGCAAGGGCAGGAGAGGCAAGTCACCACTGACTGCTGCCCATACACCTGCTTACCAGCAGGACACTCGATCACTTCCTTGTGAGCTCAGCTCTACTCCTACTTGCAGGGGATGAGAAGTCTGATTACCCAGTGGGATCACGACTCTTAGCAAAATGACCTGACCCATAGCTAAACCCAATTCTTTAAAAAACAAAAACAAAAACAAAAACAAAAACTGGGGCGGGGGGCCACCAAATTTTACAAGGCCAACACTTTCATCAGAGGTTATGATTCTGACCCACAGCCCAAAACTATTAGTTTTAGAAACAAGACAAATCAAGGCAAAAACCAAAGACTTTTCCTATGTTACTCACTTCATGACCTCCAAAGTCAGGAGTGCCTGCTCTCACCTCTGCGCCACCTCCTGTGCCCTGGGCACCACCCCACTGAAGTCAGGAGAGGACCCAGGCCTCAATCTCTAAGGCCCTTTCTCCTTACCCATTGTAGAGAGGGCAGAAAGACAGCCAGAGTGCAGGGCTGCAGTAGAGCTCTACAGAGCTGAACTAGGCCCAGAACAGAACCTTCAAGAACAAAATGCCTCACAAGCCACAAATCTAAACAAATAAAATCTGCTATACCTTAAGTTCTACAGCCTGCGCAGCAGTGCACAATAAAAACCCCTGTGAAGTGCCCATCTCTATTTTTTTTGTTTGTTTGTTTTTTTTGAGACGGAGTCTCACTCTGACGCCCAGGATGGAGTGCAATGGCACGATCTCGGCTCACTGCAACCTCCACCTCCCGGGTTTAAGCGATTCTCCTGCCTCAGTCCCCTGAGTAGCTGGAACTACAGGTGGGTGCTGTCACACCTGGCTAATTTTTGTATTTTTAGTAGAGATGGGGTTTCGTCATGTTGGCCAGGACAGTCTCGAACTCCTGACCTCAAGTGATCCACCTGCCTCAGCCTCCCAAAGTGCTGGGATTACAGGTGTGAGCCACCACACCTGGCTAATTTTTGTATTTTTAGTAGAGACGGGGTTTCGTCATGTTGGCCAGGACAGTCTCGAACTCCTGACCTCAAGTGATCCACCTGCCTCAGCCTCCCAAAGTGCTGGGAATACAGGTGTGAGCCACCACACCCGGCCACCCATCTCTTATCTCTCACCAACATCTGTCCCTCAAGGTTGCGTTGGGCATGACCAGCTTCTCGATTCTTGCTGCTCAGCAATCACTGGTGACCAACAACTACACTTCCCTTCATCATCACTGACTGTGTGGTCTCCATACAAACCAACGGTATCACAACTATGGGACAAATCAATGGCGAGTTATAAATGTGTTAATCTGGATGGGTTACTATGGCCAAAGCATACATGGATTAAAACAGAAAGCTGTGAATACCTACAATAACCAAAACATGTGTGGATAATTACCACAAAACAATGTTACAAAAAAAACCCACGACAACTCAAGATACCAAACTTTTGGATTTACTCAAAATTTAACTTAAAATAGGGATTTAAAACTGCAAAAAGTTCCCATCAGTTTAATTCAGAGAACAAAGTATTTGTCAAGTTTTTTTTTTTTTTTTTTTTGAGATGGAGGCTTGTTCTATTGCCCAGGCTGGAGTGCAGTGGCGCAATCTCCACTCACTGCAACCTCCACCACCTGAGTTCAAGTGATTCTCCTGCCTCAGCCTCCCAAGTAGCTGGGATTACAGGCGTGCACCACCACGCCCAGCTAACTTTTGTATTTTTAAAAGAGACGAGGTTTCACTGTGTTGGCCAGGATGGTCTCAAACTCCTGACCTCAAGCGATCTGTCCACCTTGGCCTCCCAAAGTGCTGGAATTATAGGCATGAGCCACAACCCGGCCCAAGAATTTTTTTCGAAAGGAAGAATACTATTTTCACATGTGTAAAGTCACAGTTAAAATACACTACTTTAGTTATACTTAAATTTTAATTCATTCAGTTTATCTTTTTTTTTTTTAAGTAAAGAAACCAGGCAGGTGTGGTCGCTCACGTCTGTAACCTCAGCACCTTGGGAGACTGATGTGGGCAGACCACTTGAGCCCAGGAGTTCAGACCAGCCTGGGCAACATGGCAAAATCCTCTACGACAATACAAAAATTAGCCTGGTGTGGTGATGCGTGCATGTCTGTGGTCCTAGCTACTCCAGAGGCTGAGATGGGCCTATGAGCCTATGAGGCAGAGGTTTCAGTGAGCCCAGATCATGCCACTGCACTCCATCCAGCCTGGGCTACAAAGTGAGACCCTGTCTCCAAAAAAGAAAAGAAAAGAAAGAGTTTAAAAAACAAAACAAAACAAAACAAAACAGAAATTAAGGCAGGCATTAAGTCCTCTCACCTTCCTTACTCCCAAACAAGTTTTGCTTTACTTGCGATAGAAGTCACTTGCTTGGCATACGCAAAATCAAACAAAAAAAGGTAACGTATTTCAAATAAATAAAATCAATAGACTTTTACATCACATAAAATATACCTAGTTTTAATCTCAAACCGTATACATTACGCATTTCTTAGAGCCCAGTTTCACCTGCTTAATAACCTGGGCCCTGTTTTTGCCAGGGGGCTCAGAATTTCCAGATGTCCTTCCTCAGGGGTCATGCACCAAACCAGACACTGCCAGGGAGAGGTACAGGGTAGGGAAGAGGGAGTAAAAGGTCATGGGAGGGGCTGAGATGGAGGGAAGTGAACAGGATGTCTGACAAGGGGCTTCTAGTAACTTGAGGCAGGGAAGGTGTATTTGGGGCAAACACAAATCATTTTTAAGAAAAGGTTAAAGGTTTACAATGTTCAGTAAGATATATGAACAACAAAAAAATCACTATGGCTTTAAATCTGAAATATTAATCAAACTTCTAAGACTCGACCAAGTTCTCCATTCAATGGTGAAGAAGGAAAGCTACATAGCTTTTTCACTCGAGGGTGACATGTAAGCTTCATGGGAAGCTGAGGCGGGAGGCACTCCCCAGTTTCCTCCCACCACCCTAAAACTTTGCGCCTGGACCAATTTAAGGGTATGATTTAAGGAAAAGACCAGCGAACTTCCAGTAATACCATAAAGTTCAAGATTAAAATCTGGAGTAGAGACTTCAAAATATATCAATAGAGAAAAGAGCAATACTTCACAGCAAAATTCAAGGATTTTAGAACCTCAGAAAGCAGACCTTAAGAATCAGGGAGTCCAGCTCTCTTGTTAAGGGTGGACAAACCGAGGCAACCAGCTTGCTCAAGAGCGCACCGGCGATGAAACGCAGAGCCGGGTGGGGGCCGAGGCCCCGACCCAGCCCTAGGCGCGTCCCCAGCCTCTGGGCCATTGTGCCGCGCTGCCCGAGCGCAGAATCTGGACTCCGTTCCCGTCCCCGACTCCGCCGCGGTCTCCACGGTTCCGTCCCGGGCAGGAGGCAGCCCCAGGCGCTGGGTTCGGAGGGCCCGGCCGCCCGTGACCTTGGTGACTTACATAAGCCCCGCCGCAGGCCCGGCGCCTCCGCCC
>NW_012115200.1:3180281-3184017 GCF_000951035.1 Colobus angolensis palliatus | reverse complement strand
CCTGAAGACTAGCGCCGCCAAACGCCCCTACTCTCCGGCAACTCCGGGAGGGCCTAGGCTGCGGCCGGACACGCCTTCGGGACGCCGCTGGGTCGGACACGCCCCCATCGCGCATCGGCCAATGGGAGCGTGGGTTCTCCGCCGAACCGCCAATGGAGGGCGCGCTTGGCGGCGGTGGGCGGGCATGTGGGCCGTCCTCACCTGAGCGCGCCGCACCTGAACCCTACCTCCCGCCCACTGTCCCCGGCGCGGAGTCTCGGTCGGTCTCACGGGCCGGAGTGTAGGGGCGCCATCTCGGCTCTCTAAAGATCTCGACCTCCTGGGCTCAATCCATCCTACTGCTTCACCTCGGAAGTAGCTGCGAGCACAGGCACGCGCTGCCAGGCTCGCGAATTTTTTAATTTTTTGTAGAGACGGGGTTCTATGTTGCTCCGGCTGGTCTCGAACTCCTGGGCTCGAGCCATCTGCCTGCCTCGGTCTCCCAACCCCGTCCACCTCCCTTTCGTAGCGCACCGTTGCTCACCAGATGGCTACCTTACAGGTTCTCGGAGCTCCCAGTGCGGTCTTGGGGAAATAGGGCCGATCGTTTCTTCATTTGCGAGTGGTTTTCTCTGGCATACTGAGCGATTACGGGTGCTCCTCAACTTGCAGTAGGGCCACCCTCCCCGCCAATAAGCCCTTCCTAAGTCAAAAATGCATCTAATACCCAATCTACCCATCGTAAAGTTGAAAAATGTGAAGTCGAGCTGTCATCAGGGAGACTGTCTCTATGGGATTGATGTCCGGAATCAGAACTTCTTTCAGTATAGCTGCAGTGGGCACTGATGGTATTGCACCACTAAAAGACAGTCGCTGCAAATCAGGAACATTCGTCCACTCCAGTCGGAGCTGGAGAGAAAAATCAGGGAAGAAGGAAACGTGTATGGGGAGAGTTGGTATCTTGCACGGGGTGACTGGAGAAGACTCAGGGATAAAGAGTAAGCCATGCAGACGTCTAGGAAAGCTTGGCCAGGAGGGGAGACCACCAAGTGCCAGGACAGGAAGGAGGGCCATGCCTGGCATGGGCAGGAGGCAGCCGGAAGCCGCATGGGTGCAGAGTGAGTGGAGGGGAGGCCAGGGGTTGGAGTCAAGGCAGGGAGGTAAGTGGAGGAGGATGGACGGTGGGCAGGCCATTTAGGGGACTTGAATTCTGAGTGAGATGTGCTCATGAACAGAAGAGGATGGTGATGGACTGAGGCTTTCACAGAGCCACCGTGGATGCTCTGCTGAGAATAGCCTGTGGGGACCCCAAGAGGGGAAGCAGGGAGACCAATCAGGTGGCCAGCTGGGCTGACCAGGCACAGGGATGAGGATAGAGTGGTGAACATGGGGCTGGGTGGTGAGAACCAGTCAGATTTCAGAGAAAAGCACTTCGACAGCAGAGGCCCTGGGATTCGCTGATGGGAAAGATGTGGTGTGAGAGAAAGCAGGGACTTAGGAACGACTGCTCTCGGGTGGTCTGAGCACCTGGAAGGATGGAGTTTCTGCAACAGAGGGGCTGCAAAAGGCACCGCTGGGTGGGGGCAGTGCAGCCCGACCAGAGGTTCGCTGTCAACACATAGCGCTGTTGCACAGACAAACCAGGAGCACACAGGGAAGTCAGAGCCAGAGCATTAAGGTGAGAGCACTTAGAGTTTCAAGTCAGGAAACTGGGTGAGGTCACCACCTCCTGGAGAACCCACTCTAGGACCCATTGAAGACGGGAGAGAGTGGCTGCTCTGTGATGCTGTGTGGTGAGTATACACGATGGGCCATTTGGTCGTAGTGACTGGGAGGCCATTACTGACTTGGATGGAGCAGTGGCTATGGAATGACAAGTTTGCAGAGGGCTCTGGGGACGGTGGCAGGAGGGAAACTGGAGGCAGTGAATACCTACTTCTCTGTTGAGGAGAAGAGCAGAAAAATGGGGCTGTAATCTCCTTTTTAAAATGTAGATTTAGCCTCTCTGCCCAGGAAGGCACTTGAAAAAGTGAGTTAATGACCAGATCCCTCTTATAAAAACCTGACAATTTACACATTTGGAAAAAGAGGAACTTTATTTCTTATACATGGTTACAGCCAGCAAGGTGGCCATCCCCCAGGCCAAGATGGGAGATGGCTCTTTGAAGGAGAAGGGGTTGGGGCAGAAGCTCTATGCTGAACAGATCGGCTAAACATACATAGTCAACAGGCTTTGGGAGGAGCTTTGAATACTCAGGAAGGGGGTCCTGACACATGCGTATTATGTAACACAGGACCCAATCTCACTCTGTGGGGGAGACTAAACCTTTGAATATATTACGACTGTAATCCCAGCACTTTGGGAGGCCGAGGCTGGCAGATAACCTGAGGTCAGGAGTTCGAGATCAGCTTGGTCGGCATGGCGAAACCCCCTCTTTACTAAAAGTACAGAAATTAGCCCGGCGTGGTGGCATGTGTCTGTAGTCTTAGCTACTTGGGAGACTGAGGCAGGAGAATCCCTCGAACCTGGGAAGCGGAGGTTGCAGTGAGCTGAGACTGCGTCATTACAATCCAGCCTGGGTGACAGAGCATGACTCTGTCAATAAATAAATACATAACTTACGACTAGGCCCTGTACCTCCAGAGGTCTTTTCAGGACAGAAGGCATGCAGATGTGCAGCCTCTGTAAACCGGCCAGAACCAGTCCCAGGTCAGCATTTTCTTATCAGGAGAAAGTTACAGTCTTCTGTCCAGTGGAAGCTGTAGTTACGGCTCCTGGAGCAGGACTGGGGGTCACTTAATGGCTGGTGGAGCTGCAGTTGTTTAATGTTGCTCATCTCGAGGCCAGTGCTTAGTTAGCTGCTGGAGGGAAGGCAACCCGACAGCAGTGGGAACGTCCTTTTCTCTGTAAGTGTGCCCTGTGTGGCTTCACCCTCCCCCAGCACAGCGTTAGGCCCTGTTTCTAATTTGGCATCTTACTGCCACAGAGTCCATTCTGTCAGTCTTACGGTCTCTAGCTTAACGTTAACGCTGGTCTGTTGTGTCTAAACCACAAAAGGGAGGGGGTGTCAGGCCTGTCTGACTTCCCATCCCCCATTATAGCCTCAGTGTTAAGGTTTTCCTGGGGTCCCCCTGGCCACAGGGGGTTCAGCCAGTGGGGGACATAGGATTTTATTTTTAGTTCATATGTAACTGCTTTAATGTGTATTAAATATGTCTTTTGAAGTGATGACAAGATAATTAGTTTTTGTTTAGAATATATTTTCTGGTTAATTAGCTACCATGAAACTGTAAAAACAAGATGTAGCCACAAAAGTAACATATTTCTGAGACTGGTGGGCAGCCTTCCCAGCATCCTACTGTGCATCAGCTGACCAGCAAGAGATTTTTAACTATTCTTATGATGCTAAAAACTTAAAATATTTGGCTAAACCACAATTACTTTTGTGCCAACCTAATAATAGCTCAATGAATTTTTGTGTTTGGATTCTAACTGGTATTTACAAGTTTCTGAGTATTGACAGCAATTTTAGTTTTAAAAATTCTCACAGCTGAATTGAAAACGCCTAGTGTGTATTAGAATCTAGCCTGTTGTCATCATAGAAGGCAGTACTATTCAGTAACAAAAAGGCATGAGCTACTACTGATACAAACAGCAGTCCCAAATGAGTCCCTGAAATATTATGATAAATGAAAGGAACCGGACACGGAGGCAATGCAAGCTGCATGCGCCCCTTTGTTTTTTTTTTTTTTTTTT
>NW_012115200.1:3179074-3179996 GCF_000951035.1 Colobus angolensis palliatus | reverse complement strand
TAGCCAGGATGATCTCGATCTCCTGACCTTGTGATCCGCCCGTCTCGGCCTCCCAAAGTGCTGGGATTACAGGCTTGAGCCACCGCGCCCGGCCGCGCCCCTTTGTTTTACCATACTTAGTCTCATGTGTCAACGTAGCGAGGGTATAGTGTCTAGTTATTTCATCAAAACTAAGCCAAGTATTGCCACGAGGGTGTTTTGTGGATGTGGTTAACACCCACAGTCAGTTGACTTTGAGAAAAGGAGATTACCCTTGATAATTTGAGTGAGCATCATCCAGTTAATCAAAGGCCTTCAGAACAAATACTGAGGTTTCTTGGAGAACAAATTCTGCCTCCAGCCTCCTGCATCAGCCCTTGCCTGAGATTCTCGCCTGCTGGCCTGCCCTGCTCACCTTGTGCACCCTCTGTTTTTGGACTTGTCAGCCTCCACAATCGTGTGAGCAAGTTCCTGAAAATAAAGCTCATTCCATACACGGTTTCTCTGAAGAATCCTGAAGTTCAAGAACAGGCGAAACTGCTCTATAGGGATTTAAAAAATGGCGTGGGGCCTGGCGCAGTGGCTCACACCTGTAATCCCTGCACTTTGGGAGGCTGAGGTGGGTGGATCATGAGGTCAGGAGTTTGAGACCAGCCTGGCCAACATGGTGAAACCCTGTCTCTACTAAAAATACAAAAATCAGCCAGGCGTGGTGGAGCATGCCTGTAATCCCAGCTACTCAGGAGGCTGAGGCAGGAGAATTGCTTGAACCCTGGAGGCGGAGGTTGCAGTGAGCCGAGATCGCGCCACTGCACTCCAGCCTGGGCAACAGAGCCAGACTCCATCTCAAACAAAAACAAAAACAAAAACAAAAACTGGGGCGGGGGGCCACCAAATTTTACAAGGCCAACACTTTCATCAGAGGTTATGATTCTGACCCACA
>NW_012115200.1:3171670-3179024 GCF_000951035.1 Colobus angolensis palliatus | reverse complement strand
GCCGAGATCGCGCCACTGCACTCCAGCCTGGGTGACAGAGCGAGACTCCATCTCAAAAAACAAAGAAAAAAGGCATGGGGCACGAGGGTGGGGGGATTGACTGGAGAGAGCGGGAAGAAACTCCCTGGGTTGGTGGAAGTGTTCTGCGTTCTGATGGCAGCAGCTGTTACACAGCATGAATGGTTGTCAAGACTCATTGAACTAGAAACTTAAAGTGGACCCATTTTATTGTACGTGAATGATACCTCCATAAAATGGATTTTTTAAAAAATAATTGTTTTATTTTAATGGCTGATCTATGCAATCACAGAGGCCGGTATGTACAGACAAAGGGGGAGCTTTTATTGCTTGGTGTCTTCCTCCTTGGACAAAGTCATGAAGATCTCCTCCTTCTTGGCCTGCAGGTGCTCTTCATGGCGCTTGCATGCTTCCTTGGTCTTAGACCTGTGGGCCTCAGCCTGGTCAGCCAGGAGCTTCTTGCGGGCCTTGTCTGCCATCAGCTTGTGGCTGTGTTCCATGAGAATCCGTTTGTTTGTGAACACATCCCCCTGCTCCTTCAGGTAGGGGCTGTGAACCATGTGGTGTTCAGTCTTCCTCGATTCCCGGTGTCTCCTGAGCAGCCAGCGCAGGATCCTCATTCTCCTCATCCACGTGACCTTCTTGGCATTCGGGCATTGGCTGTACCCTTTTGCTTATCAATGCCTATGTGCCTGCCCTTCCAGCGGGCCAAGGTGCTTTTCCGGCCTTGAGCCGGGAATGGACAGTCACTGGCTTGTGGATGATCAGCTCATGTTTGATCAGCTTCCGGATCTGCTGAGGGGAGTTGGCATTGACGAGTTCATTGGTCTCCTTGGGGTCCAACCAGACCTTCTTCTTCCCACAGTGGAGGACACTAGCCTTCTGAAGCCTGAGCATACTCATGGCTGCGGCTGCAGCAGCAAAAGGAAAGAGCTCAAATGGATTGTTTTAAAGTCTAACTTACCATACATTTTCTCCAACTCTATAAAGGAATTTATATCTTAAGAGTCTGCAAATCACACTTCCCCCAAATACCTTTATTTTAAAATATTTTTTATTTAATTTTCTTTCTTTCTTTTTTTTCGACAGAGTCTCACTCTGTCACCAGGCTGGGGTGCAATGGCGCAATCTCGGCTCACTGCAACCTCCGACTCCCTGGTTTAAGCAGTTCTCCTGCCTCAAGCTCTGGAGTAGCTGGAAACTACAGGTGCGTGCCACCACGCTCGGCTATTTTTTGTATTTTTAGTAGAGACAGGATTTTACCATGTTGGCCAGGATGGTCTCTGTCTCCTGACCTCGTGATCCACCCTTCTCAGCCTCCCAAAGTGCTGGGATTACAGGCGTGAGCCACTGGCCCGGCCTTTACTTTTATGTTTTTGAGACAAAGTCTTGCTCTGTCGCCCAGGCTGGAGTGCAGTGGTGCAATCTTGGCTCACTGCAAACTCTGCCTCCTGGGTTCAAGGGATTCTCCTGCCTCAGTCTCCCGAGCAGCTGGGATTACAGGTGTATGTCACCACGCCCAGCTAATTTTTGTATTTTTATTAGAGACGGGGTTTTACCATGTTGGCCAGGCTGGTCTTGAACTCCTGATCTCAAGTGATCCATCTGCCTCGGCCTCCCAAAGTGCTGGGATTACAGGCATGAGTCACCACACCCAGCCTGAAATAATTTTGATTTATTTAGATTTCAACTACTAAATATCCTTCAAAAATGCCAAATGTTTATTATTTTTAAGTTCAGACTTAATAGCAATCTCAGTGTTATCATAGATGTAGCCTGTTGGTAGGATGTGCAATCTTTCTGTGGAAAATAAACCACATTTAGAAGTTTTGCTAATAGGAGGAGGAGGAGGCACCCTGTCTGCCTGGCCTGTGGGCTGGCTGGAAAGCAGCGGCAGGAGGACCTGCACCGAGACTCTGTGGAGAGAGTGGCACGTGCTGGTTTGTGTCTCTGACTTTTGATACATGGCTGCCTCGTACTGCTGGAGCCCGGCAAGGCATTAGACGTCATCCCATCATTCTTCTTTCCTCCTGCCAGAAAGGATCCGATCCTCCTATTTTTGTCACATGCTGAAGGAAGGGAAGAAAGGTGGGAAGAAATGAAGGAACAGAAAAAAGAAAGGGAGGTAGGAAGAGAGGGATGGACGGAAGGCTGTGACTAGCCCTACGTTGTGAACTGAGAAGGAAAACCTCACAGTCACCTTCTCCTGTCTCCTGGGCCTTTCTTCTCTGGCCTGGGGGCATTTGCCTGTCCCTTCTCTTCCTTTGCACTCCTTCCTTGTTTCAAACAACAACAACAAAAAATCTCTACATGCTGAATTGAATGTGATGGAGAGAACATCAGGGTTCCAGGAACAAGAGAGATGTGTGCATGTGTGTGGTCTGCAGAATGATGACCCTCCAAATGTCCATGCCCCAATCCCCAGAGCCAGCCTGTGGCTATGTCACATTGCGTGGCTAAAGGCACTTTGCAGATGGGCTTAAAGTTCCAGGATTTAACCTCAGCAGATTATCCTGGATCATCCTCGCAGGCCCAATCTAATCCTGTGAACGTTTCAAAGCAGAGCACTTTCACCGGCCACAGTCAGAAATGCAGCAGAAAGGAGAGTCAGAGCGCGTCAGAGCACACAAGGGACCTGGCCTGCGGGTGCTGGAGGGATGTGTGGAAGGCGTGAGTGTGAACCTGGGCCGCCTCGGGGAGCCAAGACTAGCCCCTGAGTGAGAGCCGGCATGAAGACGGGAATCTGACCAAACCAACAGCATTCAGACAACAGCCTGGAAGAGTCTGGAAGGAGATTCACTCCGAGAGCCTCCAGAAGGGGGCGTGGCCCTGCTGTCACCTTGATTTCAGGCTCCC
Organism: Colobus angolensis palliatus; assembly: GCF_000951035.1. NCBI lineage: Eukaryota > Metazoa > Chordata > Mammalia > Primates > Cercopithecidae > Colobus > Colobus angolensis. Next base: position 3,176,150 of record NW_012115200.1, on the reverse strand, counting down.
GCCACCCTAAGCAGAAGACCAGTCAGGCAAACTGCCCGGCCTTCTGACCTAAGGAACCGTGAGAGAATAAATAGGTGTTGTAAGCTGTTAAGATTGCGGTAATGTGCTTTGGCAGGGAAAGAAAGCAAGTGCGTGTATGTGCAGAAATACACGCGCTTTCATATACTCACTCATCTTGCCGTCCCCACTACCTTTGAGCCACGGTGTCTGGTTCAATCATCGATTCATGCTGACATGCTGACACCGTAGCCGTGTATGAACTGTCCACTACTAATTGTCCCTGCTTTTATTCAGCAGGGGCCACCTTCTGAGCAGCTGGCAGGTGCAGGTATGAAGAGGGGTCAACCTGCTCTTAGCAGCACCGTGGACACAGCCCAAGTGTCCAGAACAGCACTGAACACTTCACATGCATCTCATTTAATGCTTAATAAGCTCTATGAGCTGAGTATTGTCATCTTGTTTTTTCAGATGATGAAACTGAAGCTCAGAGGGATTAAATAATTTCTTAAGGCTTCACAATCACCAAGAATCGAAGCCCAGCTTCAGGTAAGTTCTAACCTTGAGGCTGGGGCTCATAACCCCGGGTCTGGATGTTATTAAACATGGAGCAGTGCAGGGGCTTTTATGCTCCAGACTCCACACTCGTGGTGCAGGGAGGCCACAGGGGGAGCCTCAGCACTGGCTCTGCCTGGCAGGAAGGACACCCTCATGCAGTGACCTGGAAACTGAGCCCTCTGGTCACTGCGTCCTGGGATTGTCGTGCCTGGGGGTAACAGGATGGTTGTGGGGCGGGATTTTCCACCCAGCTTCTGTGGCTGATTCCTTCACCGGTGCTGTGGGGAACACACAGTGGATCCTGTGTCGTGGCTGGAGGGGCCGCTCCTGACCCACCGTCCTTGACTTTTGCAGATTGGCCAGGGGAGCGTGTCGTGTGAACTCCTTAACCCTTCCTCCCAATAGCTCTCTCTTTCAAGGATTTTCGGTGGTCTTCTCCACGTACGTGGCTGCCGTAGGCTCTGTTCTCTCCCCTTGGATTTCTCCCGGTTGACCTTGGAGCAGCCTCCTGACAGTTTCTACGAAGGCCTTCTCTCCGGTTCCCAGCTTCCCTCTAAGCCCAGCCACCGGGAAGGACTCCCACCTTCCCAGAATTTGGTGTTCTTGTCTTCTATGCAGAAGGTTAAGCCCAGAGTGCCTGGCAGCGTGGCCCTTGGAGCTCAACTTGCAAAGGCAGAGGCAGAGGCATGCATTCCTCAGGTCCTTTCCCAGGTAGCTGGAGGGGACTAGATTTGTGGGGGAACCAAACCCTGTGCTCTTATCTTTCCCTGGACTCCTCCCACTGGGTGGAGCAGCTCCTTTACTTCTAAGCGTGGCCCCCCGAACGGAAGTAGGGGACACACACTCAAAGGCTTCACTGTTCAATTTAAGACTACGAGCTGAAGTACAGGTGTAAGACGGAAAAATGTGGAAGGCTCCTTGCCCTGTGTGCCAACTCTCCGTCCCTGAGTCTCTGGATTGGATGTCTGAGCAGATGTCCGAGAGGACAGCTAGAGGCGGGCCTCGGAGGAGAAACCAGCCTGCCACAAGTGTCACACCCTGCGGGGCTGGGGACACTGGCACCTGTGGTCAGCTGGAGAATGGCCCCTGAAGGACATCCACATCCTAATCCCTAGGACCTGTGACTGCAGCCTCTGGAGCACAGGGACTGTGCCGATGTGATTGAGTGAAGGATCCTGGGAGACCGGGTGGCCTGGGAGAATCGCAGAGCGGGCAGGAGGGCTGGAGAGGGAGGAGAGGTGACTCAGAAGCAGAGGCTGGCGGGCTGGTCACGGCAAGGAAGCAGGCGGCCTCATGGTGGGAGAGGCGAGGGCTGTCGGCTCCCCTGGATCTCCAGAAGGCACCAGCCCTGATTTCAGACCCGTGAGGTTGCTTTGAGATTTTTGACCTGCAGAATCATACGAGAACTTTGTGCTGTTTTAAGCCACTAAGTTTTGGTCACTAGCTAGAGCAGCCACAGAGAATGAATACGCATCCCCAGAGAAGTTGGAGAATATGGGGGCTGGGGGCCAAGCAGCCTCTTTAGGACCCTTGGAGCAGTGGCCTCAGCAGAGGCCTTGGGCTCTCCTCAGGAAGGGGACGCAGCTGCAGGGCACCAGGTTGCCCCAGAGTGTCCCCGCAGGGCGTGGAGGAGCTGCTGCTCTCCTGTGTGGGTGAGGCAGTCCTGTGTGTGTCTGTGTCCATATGTGTCTCTGCTGGGGCGTGTGTCTATCTCTGTGAGTGTGTCTCTGTGTGTCTACTGTGTGTGTCTGTGTGTGTCTCTGTGTGACTCTGTGTGTGTCTCTGTCTCTGGTGTGTCTCTCTGTGTCTGTGTGTCTCTCTGTGTGTATGTCTCTGTGTCTCTGTCTCTGTGTGTCTCTGTTTGTGTGTGTGTATGTCTCTCTGTGTTTGTCTCTGTGTGTGTGTCTGTGTGTATATCTCTGTGTGTGTCTGTCTCTGTGTGTCTGTGTGTGTGTCTGTCTCTATGTCTCTGTCTCTGTGTCTGTCTCTGTGTGTGTCTGTGTGTCTTCTCTGTGTCTGTCTCTGTGTGTCTCTGTCTCTGTCTCTGTGTGTGTGTCTGTGTCTGTGTGTGTGTCTGTCTCTATGTCTCTGTCTCTGTGTCTGTCTCTGTGTGTGTCTGTGTGTCTATCTCTGTGTCTGTCTCTGTGTGTCTCTGTCTCTGTCTCTGTGTGTGTGTCTGTGTGTGTATCTCTGTCTGTGTCTGTCTCTCTGTGTGTCTCTGTGTATGTGTGTGAGTGTGTAGGCCCTGAAGAGGTCGTGTGGTCACCATGAGGGGCCCCCACCAGAGGGTGAAGAAGGGTGTTGGCCGAGGGTTGGGAGGGTAGTTGTGGGTCTGAGAGACACCAGTGTGGACGCCTGCTAACGGAGAGCCAGAGCCCTCCCCTGCGAGACACCAACAGAGAGAAAGAGGGACGGGGACCTCGAACCAGTGCGTTTACACAGATTTGACAGAGCCCGGGCCTGATATGAACCCTGAACCGAGTTGTAGAATGGTGCCATGCTTGTCGCCTGATGTTTGCAGACTGAGAAAGGCAAACCCACTGGATGTGTGTCTCACCAGCACACTTGCTTTGTTCAGTGGGGAGGCCACTTTAGCACCTGCTCCCTGAGGCCTTCCCAAGTGTCCTGGGCCTGGTAGGGAGCGTGGGAGTGATGCAGGGGCACAACGACCCCATGGATGGCTGCAGAAAGAATGGGAAAGACCTGCATTTCACCCTCCTCCATGCATCTGTGAGCCTTGCAGTACCGTCACCCCACCGTTAGAGATTTACTCATGTGGCCTCCAACGAAGGAGAAGGCAGTGATGACTTCTGAGCGGATGGTGCTTTTCCCAAGAGGGAGTTGACAGGATCTTAGAGCATGTCTGGGATTTTAGTTACTCCAGGCAAGGGAACCGACACGTGGATCTCAGAATTGTGAATATATAGTATGAATCTAGGGTAAAGGTTGTTGACATTTTTTAAACCAAGATGATACCCTAATTGCTTTTTAATTTTTCGGATAATTATTTTTATTTTGTTTTAGAGATGGAGTCTTGCTCTGTCACCCCGGCTGAAGTACAGTGGGATGATCATAGCTTACTGCAGCCTTGAACTCCTGGCCTCAAGTGATCCTCTTGCCTCAGCCTCCCAAGTAGCTCAGACTACAGGTGTGCGCCACCATGTCTGGCTCCTAATTAGACTTTATTTTCTAGAGAAGCTTTAGGTTCACGGAAAATTGAGCAGATGGTACAGAGAGTTTCCATATACTCCCTTCCTCCACACACACATACAAATTCCGCTATTAGTCATGTTTCAAACTCGCGTAACTAGTAATTATTGACATTTACTACAATTGATGAAGTGCTATTATTGATATCTTGTCATTAACTAAAGCTCATAGTGTACATTAGTGTACTCTTGGTGTTGTGTGGTTTCATGAGTTTTCACAAATGCATCATGTCATGTATTCACCATTATAGTATCATATAAAACCATTTCACGGCTCAGCATGGTGGTTCACACCTGTAGTCCCAGCACTTTGGGAAGCTGAGGCAGGAGGATTGCTTGATCCCAGGAGTTTGAGACCAGCCTGGGCAATGTGGTATGTGTTTTGCAAGTTCTTTTCTAGTACGTGGCTTGTCTTTTCATTCTTTTAACAGTGTCTTTCATGGAGCAGAAATATTTAATTCTAATGAAGTCCAACTTATCATATTTTTTTTTGTGGATTATGCCTTTCACGTTGTATCTAAAAACTCATCTCCAAATCAGAAATCACTGACATAGTCTTCTGTGTAATCTTGGGGGAGTTTTGTAGTTTTGCATTTTACACACAGGTCTATGATCTATTTTACACTTATCACAGCCAAAAGGCCAAGAAGCAATTAGGTCTATGATCCATTTTATTTATTTATTTATTTATTTATTTATTTATTTATTTATTTATT
>NW_012115200.1:3156750-3171620 GCF_000951035.1 Colobus angolensis palliatus | reverse complement strand
ATGATCAGGCCTCGTGGCCAGTGGATCTGATGGAGAACCACAATTCTTGGCTGAGTTGCTTCAGCCACTGGAGTCCTGCTTCTGTTTTCCTGCCCTATACATTTCTTTCCTGACTGTGGCACTATTCTATTTATTTATTTATTTTTGAGACAGAGTCTGGCCCTGTTGCCCCGGCTGGAGAGCAGTGGCACGATCTTGGCTCACTGCAACCTCTGCCTCCCAGGATCAAGTGATTCTTGTGTCTCAGTCTCCTGAATAGCTGGGATTACAGGCATGTGCCACCACACCCGGCTAATTTTTGTCCTGTTAGTAGAGACGGGTCTCACCATGTTACCCAGGCTGGGCTTAAACTCCTGCCCTCAAGTGATCTGCCCACCTCGGCCCACCTCGGCCCACCTCGGCCTTCCAAAGTGCTGGGATCACAGGCATGAGCCATGGCGTCCAGCCTAAGAGGTTTTTTTTTTGTTGTTGTTGTTGTTTTTAGAAATAATTCACAGGTGGGGATAACTTCATTTCAAAAATAAAAATACTAGCTTCATGGTATTCCAAAATATGGTTTTGTTCTCTAGATTATAAAAATCAGGGCAGCTCCAAGGCAGTTCCAAGCCCAAATATCAGCAGAAGGCACAGAATGGAAGGCACAGACTCTGTTCAGAGTGTCTGGTAATTTCCCTTCGCTGGGAGCCTATTTGAATTTAAATTATGCACAATAAATGTCAAGTCTCCCCCTATTTATCTGAGTAACTTAAAAATCCTGTACAATGAAACAAGATCTTTGTACATCAAAGGCTCCTTAACAATGTGAATCTTCTCACTTTCTCGTGGGAAGAAGTGCCAAGTTGATTGATAAGATGACTTTCTGCTTGCTCCAGAAAGGCTCCTCCACTCCCAGAAGACGCAGCGTGGGCCTTTGTCTCCTCCCTTCTCCCATCACCGGCTCGGATCTGCCTTCTCCCTGGGAAACCATCATGGGGCTCAGCACTTTGCTGTCTGCCGAGTGGGTAACCTCCTGAGAAGTGCCACCATCAGGGCAGAACACCATTAAGAGGGGTGACTCATTCTCCGGGGCCCGTTACTGAGTCTTCCGTCAATACATTCAAACAAAAGGCATTATAAAATCAACTGAAGACAAGAAATTCTAGAATGTGCCCTTTCCAATTTGACCCATGCATACTGGTTCAGGGAGCACTTCAAGTCCTCCGAGCTCTAAAAATAAGTCTCAGCAAGTGTCCATGAGCCTGGGGGTGTAAGACCAAGACCCTGGCACCTTGGAATCACGGTGGATGGGAGTGGAACTGGAGATGCATCAGCCCCAGGCAGCCCACCAGAAGCGGGGTGGACAGAGAGCTGGGTGGAGCTGGGTGGGGCAAGGCCACCACCCTCCTGGCCAGGCTGGGGCTGGGGCTGGGGCACTGGGATTCTGAGTCACGGTATTCCCAGCCCAGCTTTAATCCAAGGACTCTGCGTGCGTTTCCAGGCTCTCCGGGTTTGTTTGCTCATCCTTGAAAAGTCACAGTTCTTGCTCTGCCGACCTGCCTGCCATAAAGAGTTACGAGGCCAAAAGAAAATAAAGCTCTCCAAACATTGGTGACGTGCTGCCTACCTGTGAAATGCTCTTACTGTGAATCTTTGCAGAACTAGGAAATCATTTTCTGGGTCCAGCTCTTACTGTCAAAGTACAAACAACTCGAGAAATACTGCAGACCCGCGATCCCGCCAGCGGAGCCCAGGCCTGCAGATACACACCCTGCAGACCACGACGCTGGGGCCCGGGGCGTCTTCCAGCCAGGGCGCAGCTGCCCTCTGCTGTCCCCTGCTGGCCGAGCCTGAGCAGCCGCTCAGCGCAGACCTTCCTTTCAGCCTGGCAGGTTTCGCCCCAGCGGGGGTTGGCATCACCCCAGTTCCTACAAACGACCTCTGGAATGGAAAGCGCACCCGGGCTGAGGCCCGCACTCCTGCCCGTGCTGACCCTGTGGACACCCAGGGACTTAGGACAGGGAGCGGAGGCTGCCTGGATGTGGGGCGCGGGCGCCTGCTGTGGAGACACCAAGTCCGGAAACCCTGGCTCTGGCGTGGGTCGCAGCAGGTTTCTATACTCCCCAGCAGGTGTCTGTGTCCCCCACCAGGTGTCTGTCCCTCCCCAGCAGGTGTCTGTGTCCCCCACCAGGTGTCTGTCCCTCCCCAGCAGGTGTCTGTGCCCCCCACCAGGTGTCTGTCCCTCCCCAGCAGGTGTCTGTGCCTCCCCAGCAGGTGTCTGTCCCTCCCCAGCAGGTGTCTGTGCCCCCCTCCCAAGGCAGGCGTCTATGCCCCCCAGCAGGTGTCTGTCCCTCCCCAGCAGGTGTCTGTGCCTCCCCAGCAGGTGTCTGTGCCTCCCCAGCAGGTGTCTGTCCCTCCCCAGCAGGTGTCTGTCCCTCCCCAGCAGGTGTCTGTGCCCCCCAGCAAGTGGCCAGTGCCTCTCCTGGCAGGTTCACAAAGAATTCTTCTGTCCCTTTGGCCTTCTCCTTAGGAAGCCAGTGGCACTGCCTGGCCCCTTCTCTGCCAGGATCGCTGTTTCCTAAGGTGAGTGCCCTGGGGTGAGTTTTCTGAGGTGAGTTCTTTTGGAGTGAGTATCCCTGGGGTGAGATCTCCTAGGGTGGGTGCCTCTGGGGTGAGCATTCCTGGGATGAGTTTCCCCTGGGTCAACGCTCCTGAGGTGAGTGGCCCTGGGGTGAGTGCTCCTGGGGTGCGTGCCCCTGGTCCAGGAGCCCAGTGTTTGCCACACCCCTTCCTCATGGAGAAAGCAGAAGCCTTGGAGAAGGCTCTGAAGAAGCTGGGCGTTCAGTAGGAGAGACATGGGTGAACCAGGGAAGGGACAGGGAACCCAGCAGGTACATCATAGCTGGGTGAGTGTGGACACACCCCACACACCACAAAACCACACACACACCCCACACAACACACACGCGCATGCCACACATACTGCTAAACCACACACACCCCACACAACACACACGTGCCACACACACCACAAAACCACACACACACCACACAACACACATGCCACATACACCACACCACCACACACCACAAAACCACATGCAAAACACAACCACACATACACCACAAAACCTCACATACACAAAAGCACAACCACATACACTCAACACACACCACACAAGCACACACCACATGCACCACACACCACATACATACCACACACACACCACATGACACACACACAGCACAAAACCACACACAAAACAAACACATAAACCACAAAACCACACACACACAAAACCCACCGCACACACTACACATGCACCACACACACACATCACACACACAGCACATACACACACCACACACCACAGCCCTCCCACATACACACACCACACATACTGAAAACTAGACACACACACACACTACACACATACATGGCACACATTGCACTCCCCACCACACACTGCACGTATGCACACACACACTCACACTCACCACAACACTCAAAGGTGCAGGCTGGTGCCAATGTGCCAACCACACAGCTGCCTGCCCCCTGGGATGAGTGTGCCCTGGAAGGAGGCAGTCAGGGAGATATGGGTGGGCACCCCTGTGATTCTGCACAGTGTTTGGGGCTGTCGGGTTAGTGGGGGATGGGGAGCAGGATCCTGGCTGGGCCCTTCAGCCCCACACTGACTTCGCAGGCCATCTTGGCCATTTCTTGCAGGGTCCGTGTGGCATGGCTGCAGGTTTTGGGCCACTCACCATGCCGGGCATGGCCAGCTCACGGCCTTCCAGCCTCAGGGAATGCTCCAAGAAGTGGGCTGCAGGGAGCCCTCGTTCTTCCTGTCGTCGGACCAGACAGATGTAGCCCATGTGGTACTTGGTGTGCATGGTGCTTGGTGAGTATGGTATTTGGTGAGAATGGTACTTGGTGTGCATAGTACTTGCTGAGCATGGTACTTGATGTGCATGGTACTTGCTGAGCCTGGTACTTGGCATGCGTGGTACTTGGTGAGTGTGGTACTTGGTGAGCCTGGTACTTGGTGTGCATAGTACTTGGTGAGCATGATACTTGATGTGCATGGTATTTGGTGAGTATGATACTTTGTATGCCTGGTACTCGGTGAGTATGGTACGGTGAGTGTGGTACTTGGTGTGCATGATACTTGGTGAACATGGTACTTGGAGTGCCTGGTACTTGGTAAGTGTGGTAGTTGGTTGCATAGTACATGGTGAGCATGGTACTTGGTGTACATGGTGTTTTGTGAGTGTGGTACTTGGTGTGAGTGATACTTGGTGTGCATGGTACTTGGTGAGCGTGGTACTTGGTGAGCGTGGTACTTGGTGTGCATAGTACTTGGTGAGCATGGTACTTGGTGTGCATGGTATTTGGCGAGTGTGGTACTTGGTGTGTGTGGTACTTGGTGTGCTTACTACCTGCTATGTTTGGTACTTGGTGTGCATGGCACTTGGTGAGCTTTGTACTTGGTAAGCATGGTACTTGGTTTGCCTGGTACTTACATGGTATGTGTGGTACTTGGTGAGTGTGGTACCTGGTGTGCAACCACCTCAGGGCTGCCTTGCACCCACTCCATAGGAACGGGCCTCTCTCCCACCAGCCTTGGGCTGGGCTGGATGTGGAGGAAGCCTACCGTATCTTACAGCAACGATTCTTCCCACTGAGGAGAGAGGCCATTTCTCTTACTGTCTCCTGTCTCCCAAGGAAAGGAGGAAGTAAAACTGAAAAATAACAGACTGATCAGTGCCACTGGCCAGGCCTGAAGATTAAAGATTAACCCCAACCCTAAATCACTTGTGCTATCTATAGATCACAGACAATGCTATGGAGAATGCTTGCCTTGCTTACCCCTACCTAGTCCGTACCCTATGCTTGCTTAACCTATCACGACCCTGTCACGCAGATCCCTTAGAGTTGTAAGCCCTTAAAAGGGCCAGGAACTCTTTCTTCTGGAGCTCGGTTCTTGAGACGCAAGTTGGCTGACTCTCCTGGCTGAATAAAGCCACTTCCTTCTTTAATCCAGTGTCTGAGGGGTTTTGTCTGTGCTTGTCCTGCTACACCATGATGTCCGGGTGTTGGGGTATCGATTTCTCTGTTCTCTGGTGGATGTGAAGCTCTGTGAGGGTGGAGACCCCCTCCTACCGTGGTGGTCTCCAGTTCTAAGCCCAGGGCTCAGAGCATGGTGTGGAGGAGGTGATGTTTGATACGGGGCGACCGTCCCTGGTCATTTAGTCTTAGAATGATTCCCCGCACCCTTCCCCGTGCTTTAGAAGTACTTTAGAAAGTGGTTGCAAAGTTGCCCAGGCAGAACCAGCCTCTGCTCCACCAGAGCAGGGTTCAAGGGGGAGAAGAGGAGCCCGGACCCAGTGTGGCCTCCCAGGGCATGTGAGCAGCCTCAGGGAGCGAGTGTGGGGCAGAGTGCACTTCCAGGGAAAGCTGATTGGCCAGAGGCCTCCTGGTCCTTGCTCTCTGCTGCCTCAGAGGGGAGGGAGGTAATGGCTTTCTCTCCTGCACACCCTCTCCCTGTCACTAGTACCGCTGAGTGATAGGAGCTCACTGCAAACTAGCTGGGCCACTCGTAGGCAGAACCCAGGTCAGCCTGATCTGAGCTCTTCCCAGGATTTCTGACGGGACCTGGTAGGGGAGGATTTGGGTCATGGGGCTGTCGAGACATAAAGCCCAGTGCCAGGCAAAGTTGACGGTGGGGGGTCAGAGGGAAGCAGAGAGAGGGGTCAGAGTGAGAAATGCCCCTGAGCCCAGGCAGGGATGGAATCAGCTCAGCCAGTGGGGCCAGAGAGTGCCAGAAACCCCAGGATAGAGGACAGTGATGGTGGTAGTGGTGGGGAGGACCTCGCGGCCTGGAGTGGAGACCTTGGCTTCCAGAACTCTGCCTGTGTGGGGGAGGACTACACTTTGGTCATCTGCATCTCAGCCTGGGATGCTCTGGGGCCTGCCCGGGCCACTCCCTCACCCCATGCACATGCCTTAGGCCAGAAGGAGGGGTGTGGGATCTCTCCAGTGGACCCATGCAGCCCCCACCCATCAGCACCCTGGGTCAGCCCCTGGGCCTGACCGCACCCGCCTCCAGAGTTTTGGCCACATGGACCTATCCAACAGTCCTGGCCAGGTCCCCCCCACATCCCGGCCCTCCCTGCAGACCAGCCTCCTGGCTGGAGCTGCCTGCATCCACCTCATTGTTTGTGACTCTTCCGAAGAAAGTTTTCCACATGCAGGCCCACCTCCTTCCCCTCCTCTTATCGCGGTTCACTGTTTTGCATTTTTCACACGTTGGTTTCCGGCGTACCACACTGGACAAGTCCATAGGCACCACTTTTCCAAGAGCCCGTGCTCACTTCATTAGTGTATTTTTCCAATAAATATTTCAAAATGAAGGTATGTACATTTTTTAGACATAATGCTATCACACATTTATTAGGCCACAGTGCAGTGCAAACATACATTTGACATGCGCTAGGAAACCAAAAAGTGTATGTGGCTGGATTTGTTGTGATTGCCACTGTGTTGCAGCGGCCTGGAACCGAGCCCACGAGGCCCCGAGATTTGCCTGTGCCTCCTTATCCTCCTAGCGTCTCTCTGAGCTCCACCTTGGGCTTAGAAGAAATGCAGTGAAAGATGGGCTGACACCCAAAAGGAATGAAAAACCACTGAAAATCTTTGCTGTAGCCTCTCAAGAATTGTCTGAGAGGAATGGTGCTGAATGAAAAATGGATTCTGCCATTCCCCAAAGCGTCTGTCCACCAAGTGGGGCACTCTCTCCTCAGTCCCTAGCCTCTTCCTGTGGGTCTGGATGTGCTGTCTTTTCCTCGGTGAGAACTCTTTTTTTTTTTGGAGACAGAGTTTCACTCTTGTTGCCCAGGCTGGAATGCAATGGCACGATCTTGGCTCACTGCAACCTCCACCTCCTGGGTTCAAGTGATTCTCCAGCCTCAGTCTCTCAAGTAGCTGGGATTACAGGCATACGCCACCACGCCTGGCTAATTTTGTATTTTTAGTAGAGATGGGGTTTCTCCATGTGGGTCAGGCTGGTCTTGAACTCCTGACCTCAGGTGAGCCATCCACCCTGGCCCCCCAAAGTGTTGGGATTACAGATGTGAGCCACCGTGCCCGGCCAAGAGAACCCTTTCTAATGCTCACGTGGTGGGTCAATCACGCCTTCCACAGTTCAGTCCCCATCGTGATTCTTGGAGCCTGTGAATGTGACCTTACTTGGAAAAAGGGTTTTGTAGCGTGATTAAAAGTCTTGGGACGGTGAGATCATCCTGGATTATCCTGGCAGGCCCTAAATGTCACCACATGTATCCTAATTAGAGAGAGGCGGGTGGAGACTTGACGCACTCAGGGGAGGAGGCGGTGTGAAGATGGTGGGGAGAGCAGAGTGATGGGGCCGAAAGCCAACCACTGCTGGCAGCCCCTGCCGCGGGAGGAGGAAAGAAAGCCTCCTGAGGAGGCACAGCCCTGCTGACACCTTGATTTCAGCCCCGTGAAACTGGTTTTGGACTTCTGGCCTCCAGACCTGAGAGAGAATACATTTCTGTTGTCTTAAGTTGTAAAATTGATGGCAGCTTGATACAGCAGCCGTGGGAAACTGAGATACCCTCCAACCTAGTTTTGCTGGGCTTCTCTGCATATTTTGGATACAAACCCTTTATGAGAGGTATGTTTTGAAAATATTTTCTCCCAGTCTGTGGCTTGTCTTTTCATTTACTTAACAGCATCTTTTATGGAGCAGAGGTTTGAAATTTTAATGAAATCAAACCTCAATTTGGGGTTGTATCTGAAAACCAAACCCAAGGTCACATACATTTTCTCTGTGGCATATTCTGGAACTGTTCATTTTGCATTCTACATTTTGGTCTCTAATCTACTTTGAGTAAATTTTGTGAAGCATAGAGGATCTATGTCTAGACTGATTTTTTTTTTCCCATGGGATATGCAGTTGTTCCAGCAGTGTTCATTGAAAATATCATCTCTGCGCTATTGTATTTGCCGGTGTGCTTTTGTCAAAGATCAGTTGATATTTATGTGGGTCGATTTCTGCGCTCTCTATTTTACTATGTTGACTTATTTGCTTGTTCTTTAGCCAATACTACACTGTCTTCATTACTGTCACTTTATAATAAGACTTGGAGTTGGGTGGTGTCAATCCTCTGACTCTGTTCTCCTTTAATATTGTGTAGGCTATTTTGGGTCTTTGTCTTTCTGAATAAACTTTAAAATCAGTTTGTCAGGATCCATGAAATAACTCAATGGGATTTTGATGGGGAGTGCATTGAATCTATAGATAAAGTTGGGGAGAACTGGCATCTTGACAATATTGAGTCTTCCTATCCGTGAACATGGAGGATCTCTCTATTTATTTAGCCCTTTGATTTCTTTCATTAGAGTTTTGTTGTTTTCTTCATATAGGTCTTATACATATTTTGTTGGATTTATACCTAAGTAATTCATTTTCTTGGAGGTTATATAAATGGTGTTGTGTTTTTCATCTCAAATTCCAATTGTCCAATGACTGCTATAGAGTAAAGAAATGGACTTTTGTATATTAGCCTTGTATCCTGTAGTCTTGCTATAATCACTTATTAATTCCAGGATTTTTGGGGGTGATTCTTTGAGATTTCCTACATAGAAAATCGTGTCATCTGTGAACAGTTTTGTTTCTTCTTTCCAAATCTATACACATGTTATTTCCTCTTCTTGTCTTACTGCACTAGCTACGACTTCCTGTATGGCATTGAATAGGAGTGGCCAGAGGGGACATCCTTGCCTTCTTTCTGATCTTAGAAGAAAAACATCTAGTTTCTCACCATCTAATGTTAACTGTAGATTCTTTGTAGATTGTTCCTTATCTATTTGGGGAAGCTCCATTATGTAAAAAGTTTACTAAGTTACTATAATAAGTTCTTTTCTTAAAAAACCTGTTTAGAAAGTTATTTTCCAGAATTAACAGTGGAAACATGTTTCAGGGAGCCTCTCTCTCCATGGGATGCCTGTAGATTCCCCTTTCCTCTTTGCTCCAGGATAGACCCCTCCTCCCTCCAGGCAGACCTGCCAGCTCCCACCTCCCTGGGCCCCTCTTGTGTGTCTCCCGCAGCACCTAGGCCTCTGTCCTCCCCATGCCCGCTGGCCTCTTCACTGTCAGAGCCTCCCACGCTCCAGTCCCCTCAGCCACTCCAGCCTTTCCTTCAGTCTGGAAAATTGTCAGACCACTGAAGTGGCACTTTTGGATTTAATCAGCCTTTTTTAAAGGAAAAGTTGTTTTCCTGAAGCAGATTTGAAGAATGAGGTTTTACCTGCTGGGTGTTGTAATCCCTGCTGAGGCTTCCTTCAATACCTTATTAGCACCTTCGAGGGGCAGTTAGTGTGTTTGGCCAGGATTCAGGATCACCGCCCCCCCTCCCAGGGAGTCCTGTGCCTACCTGGGGGTCTCAGGAGACAAAGGAAGGTGGGACCTAGGCAGAGTCCCAGTGACACTCCTGGTGGGGGTGCAGCGACCTGGTGGGACGTGGACGCCTGTCATCTATCCCCTCTTACAGATGAGCAAACTGAGGCATAGCAAGAGGAAGTAACTTCCCAAAGTCACACGGCTAATTTGTGGCAACCCAGGCCTGGAGCCTGAAACCTGAGTCTGAGCAGGAGAAGGTGCTTGTCTATCTTCCCCTCGGATCCTGGCCCCCAGGCGAGGGTGGGCGGACCAGCTGGGTGGGGAATGGGGTGGGGCCTGCAGTGACCATTGGCAGGGAATTGGTTAGTGGTCCCCTCCCTCTCTAGGCCTCAAGAGACAAGAAGGCTGCCTTGAAAGACAGGAAGAGCTAAGAAGAGAGAAGTGGGTAGTGGGGCCTGTGGAGGGGAGGCAGGGACTGTGGGGTCTCCTCCAGCCATCGGAAGGAGAGCCTGAGCTGGACCCCTGAGCCTGCGTCCAGGATGCCAGCCTCCCTGCAAGGGAGGGGAGGGAGAAGCCTGGGTCCAGGTGGAAGCCCCTTCAGGCCCTGTGTGGCTCCTGGGGACTGGGCCCTAATGCCTGGGCATGTCCACCCTCCCACATCTGGAGGATTGGGGCTGGGGCTGGGGCTCCAAGGGTCCTGCTGATGGCCTGGAACAGGGCCACCCACAGCCACCCAATGGGAGACAAAGCGCTGCATCTGTCATGGGCCTGGGCCTGCCCCCAAACACACAAACTGTGCAGAAACAGAGGGAGGGCAGCATCCCCCTTGAGGCAGAAGCAGCTGAAGGTGTTGGGGGGCAGTGGCTTGTGGCTCACTTTTCCTTCAGATCCAGTTGGAGGGGAGGACCCAGGCCCCTCAGCGTCGCTGCCATATCCTCTGGGGAGGGACAGGCGGGGCAAAAACACTCTTTGGCAGGTTGTGTAGACAAGGCCTAAATAATTTAGACTTGGGACCCATTCCAAAGGCAAACATCCTCCCTGACCAGGAGATCCTGGCACCTGCCTCTTCCAAGGAGAAGTTCCCATGGAAACAAACTCCCGCCCCCACCCGCCCCAGCTGAAACCCCTCCACCCTTCGACTCCGTTCTGGAGGGCTGGAGCTTTGAGAGGCACCTTCACACTCGCCCAGCCGGTGCTTCCTTGGCTGGGGAGGGAGGGCAGGGCTCAGGGCTTGGCCGGCAGCCCCTGGGGAGGTGCATACTTGCTTCCTGGCTCCTTCCTGGGATGCTCCTGGCAGGAGGAGGCAGATGCACCAGATCAGAGGAGGGTCTCAGAAAGCAAACGCACGCAACAGCAGTGAAAGGGACTGGCCGCGGGGTGGAGCGCTCGTACCTCATTTGAAAGGATTGGGAGCCGGATCTTTAACGGCAACTTCACTTTTCGCTGGACTTCTGTTAAGTTGTCTGCAAAACACGCAGGAGGACATCTGAAGTGAGACATAGCATTGCTGAAATTTATCACAACTTTCGGGTTCTGTTTCCCGAGACTACTCTCCCCGTTCCTCCAGCTCCTCCTCATTCTCCTCCACCTTTTTCATCTGTCATCACCTTTTAACTTGCATTGTTTTAGAGAGGAGGAAACAGGCATTTTCCTGTCACTCTCTGAAAGAAAGAGAAAAAACAAACAAAGAAAAAGCCCATTTCATTCACCTTATAAGAAACAGGTAGGAAAAGATAAAGCTCATTTCTCCTGAGTTTGGACACAAACTCTTCCTCCTGGGTTGGCCACTGGGGAACAAAGTTCTGGTCTCTGAGAAATGTTATTAAAATATTCCATGAGTATTTCATTTTAAATATGAATCTGGTTTCCACTCGAGTTCTGAGGAAGCAAGTGTGGGAGATTCTGTTGCAATTCAGTCTTCAAAAAGGTTTTGTGATGTTGGGTTTAGAGCTTTGTGTATTGATGTCACCAAATCGGGCCAGTAAAATTAAGAGAAAAGAAGTAGGTTTGCCAAATCATGGGTGCAATTGCAGGTGTGCTGCTGGTTACAAAGACACCTCCACCCTTTCCACGGGTCCCTCAACTTTGCATTTCTGGAGCAGGGCTGGGCATGCGTAGCATTGCCGAGCGTCCCAGGAAGGAGCCAGGAGGTGAGTGTGCACCTCCTCGGGGGCTGCCCACCAAACCCTGACCCCCCCACCCCCAGCCAGGGAAGCACTGGCTGGATGAGTGTGGAGATGCCTCTCAAAGCTCCAGCCCCCCAGAATGGAGTCTAAGGGTGGAGGGGTCTCAGGTCTCAGGAGTTTGTTTCCGTGGAATCTTCCCCTTGGAAGAGCAGGTGTCAGGATGCAGGAATGAGGGCTTCCCAGAGGGGCCACAGGGGCCAGTTTCCTGGAAGAAGTTGCATGGCGTCCTGTTCCAGCACCCTGAGGGAAACAAAGCCATTTCCTAGCACAGAGGAAAGAGATACTGAGGAAGCCAGACAAGAGCGGCCAAGATGAGGCATCTTCCTTCTGGGATGGGTGTGGTTGGGCCACTCTGCTTTCTCCTGGTGGAATTGGTCAGAGCCTCTGAGGTCTCCCTGCATGGCACTGGGCCTGGCCTGAGCACCTTGTCCTTAGCCTCAGCCTGTCCTTCCTGGCCTCCCAGGAATTCCCACCGAGCTCTGGGGTAGACCAGATACACGTTTATTGAATTAAAGAATTCATGGTGGCCAGGCACGGTGGCTCTTGCCTGTAATCCCAGCATTTTGGGAGACCAAGGCTGGCGGATGGCCTGAGCTCAGGAGCTGGTGACCAGCCAGGGCAACACGTTGAAACCCCATCTCTACTAAAATACAAAAAATTAGCTGGGCATGGCAGCATGTGCCTGTAGTCCCAGCTACTCTGGAGGCTGAGGCAGGAGAATCACTTGAACCCAGGAGGCAGAGATTGCAGTGAGCTGAGATTGCACCTCTGCACTCCAGCTTGGGTGACAGAGTAAGACTCTGTCTCAAAAAAAAAAAAAAAAAGTAGAATTAATGTCTGCTGTGAATCCCAGATCTTCAGGAAGCTCTTCCTGTAGAAACAGGCCTCCTTGTTTATGGGGTCCCCTACTGAGGAGAATCACAGCCTGAGGCATCCTCTGACTTTGAAGGGGTTCCTGCAGGGAGTGGTTGCAGGGTGCAGGTGCGGACATGCCAGGCTGTGGAGGGGAAGTGGCCAGAACTAGCTCCAGTGCCTAGGGCCTCTGCTCAGTGCTGCTACGACCCAGGAATGGGAGCATCCCCAGAGCACCTAGGAGCAGAGTCCACCCCTTCCAAAGCCAGCGTCCAGGGTTGCTGCGTTGCCCACGTTCCCCCAACGCCCGTCATGCCTGGTGGTACCACTGTTCACTCAGAAAACAGCTCCCTAGCGGGGTGGAACCTGGAGCTGGGCCCCTAGCCACCACCACCTAGGGTTGTTCTGAGAGGGAGCTGCCAAGTCTGGGCCGCCCAGGTCCTGCCTGCTCCGAGTGCAGCGTGAGGACGAGCCGGGGCCTCTCCCCTGTGTGGTTAGTGAGAGTGGATGTGCAGCGCCAGGGGGTCAGCAGCAGGCTCTTTGCTTTCATGGAATCAGGGGCCGGGGCTGCCTCCCCGAGGTCCCTGGGAGGGCGTGACAGCCTGGGAACTTCTGGAGCATGGGATCCAGTTAGAGATCTTTTCCTCGCGAGGCTCAGCATTTGGGCAAGTCCTCTGTTGGATTAGGAGGGCCCTGACTTAGATCCCAGGCAGGGCGGGACCCGGGGACACACAGGGCACTTGAGGGAAGGGAGAGCCCGGGGTCTGGCTGAGTAGGAGGCGGGTTCATCAGGTGTGGTGACGCCTGGTCCTGTGAGGCCTCCCTGATGCATGGGGTGTTTGGGGCAGTGTTTGTGGCCATAGCGTGAAGCAAGGAAGCCGAGAGTCCAGAGATGGGTGCCACTGAGGACCTGTGGGGACCCCCATCCTTGGGGAGGACTTGTCCACAGCAGTGGCACCCAGTGGCAGCAAGAGCAACCGTGGTGGATTCAGAAACCCACCCGGGCTCCTGGCATTTTGAGGGTGGGGTGGAGGCGGCGAGAGGGACTTCCTGGGAAGACATTACCTGGGAAACAAAAGGGAAGGGACCAGAATTATGTCCCAAGACACAGCACACAGCCCTGTGTTCTCCTGGAGGGCCAGGGTGGGCCTCCACCTCTCTGAGGGTACACACCACGGGGGTGCTTGTTCACAGAGGACGCCCTATGTAAGCCTCAGGTGAGTTGAGTTGGGGTCCGACCAAGGCTCCCACTGACTGCCATTGTCTCTGCCTTCAGGGACCACAGAGACCCCCGGGCCTGCTCAGGGTTTGCCATGGACTCTGGCTGCTGGAAATGGGGCCTCTGAACTGTGTCCCTGGCTGGGACTAAAGGCTCCTGCGTTGAAGTCAGGGGTTAATACCCTGCTGTTAATTCCAGAGCTGGAAAGACTCCATGTTCTCCTTTCCCTCTTGTCCCATAGCTCCCCGTCATGGTGAGACCCCACTGGTCTGAGACAGCAGGGATTTTTGATTCTTCTGGTTATAGATTGATGAACTCAGTTCCGACCTCCAGTCCCCAGGAAGACTTTCCAGAACCCTCTGTGGCTTGGTACACCCAGCTGGTCAGAAAACCTTTGCAGGACTCAAGGGCAGGCCCTGCACGGACCCTGGGCCCAGCCTCCTGATTGCTTCTTGGTTGGACTCAGCCTGTGAGGGTGTCTGAAATCTGCTGCTGAGAATAGTGAGTGCCCCATGCTGTAGACACCCGAGACCCCTCGGTGCTGTGTAACCTCACAGAGTTCCTGCCACAAAGACGGTTCCGAGGAGCACGGAGTGTGACTCGTTACACTTCACTGCGTCTCTCAGTCACCTGATATTCTAAGTACACAGATTTTCAAACAGGGTTCCAGGAACTTCTATCACTAGAACTGAAGATTCATTTTCCTTTATCTGGGAGCTCATTTTGTGTTCACTATTTTAATACTTGTCATTTCAAACTAATATATCAGAGTCAAGCAGAGAATAATTTACTTGGAAAAACGAGACTCCGTAAATAATATAAATAACACTGAAAGAGTAATTTGGGTGCATTTGCAGGATGTCTGAGGACTTGAATGCTGGTCTAGAACGGTACGTGTTGTTTACTGTCACTAGTTGGCCATGAAGGACGTGTGATTCCAGGAGTTGGAGGCAGGGATGCTCTGGGTCCTGGGCCACACCCTGTGACTTGCGGGCAGTGAGCTTCGCGGGAAGGCATGTGAGTAAGCGTGTTCTCACGCTGGAAGTCATCCTTGCCTCATCCCTAATCATGCGATCTAGGCTGATAAGAAGCTAATGCCAGGAAAAGAAAATGTGTGTCTTTATTTATTTATTTATTATTATTTTTTTTGAGACGGAGTCTCGCTCTGTCGCCCAGGCTGGAGTGCAGTGGCCAGATCTCAGCTCACTGCAA
>NW_012115200.1:3155297-3156493 GCF_000951035.1 Colobus angolensis palliatus | reverse complement strand
GGCCTCCCAAAGTGCTGGAATTACAGGCTTGAGCCACCATGCCCGGCTGAAAATGTGTGTCTTTCACCAACTCTCCATCTGCTGGGCGGAGCTCCCGTCTGTAATCCAGCCTCAGGTCAGATTGCTGATCGCTTCCCTCACCGCCGAGTCACAGAAGCACACAATGTATACACAATGTATCTGCATTAAAATGATGCATCTTCCCGGAGCACTGATGTTACTCCATGACGACTCATGGAAACATTGTTTTCTATATTAAAATGAATAAGTATATTATACAGAGTGAAATACTGGCATTACAAAAGAGTTAATCAAATTTGTAGGACATTTTCTTTGTGTGGCTAGTGGGTCTAGGCCACATTCCAGATCTCTGGTGCAGCAAGTTCACTCGCCTGGAATCTGGGGAAAGCCCCGGCAGCCCTGGGGCAGGTGTCGTCCTGCCCAACTTGGCTGTCGGGCCCCGAGGTTACTCCGTGGGTGATCTTGGACAGGTTACTCCGACTGGAGAGCCTCGGTTTCCAGGCCCTGTCCCCTGGTGTGATCCCAGTAGGTGAGCGTGAGGGGACCTGGTCCTGGGCAGGCTTGTCCCTGCCTGGCCCCTCCCTCCCCCCAGGCTGGTGGGTGATGTCAGCTTCAGTCACTCAGACCTTTTGATCTAAACCAACTTCTGCTGTTTATTCAAGACATGACCATCCAAAGGTTTTGAAGCTTTTGCCTGGGAATTGATTTGGATTTTAGTCTTTGGGCTCATTTTTACCTTTTAAAGATGACAGCATGTGACACTTCGGGGGAAGAAAGGCGATATTGTTGGTGGGTTGAACTGTGGAAAGTATTTGGCAAGACAGGTCCTGGGGACCCAAGGACCCCCACAGAGCTCCTCTGAACTCGCCTCTGCTGGACGTGTGCTGACTCAAGGGGAAGGCGGTGCTTTGAAAACTCTGCTTCTCAGATGAGTGGGAACCACCGACAGGCGTGTGGGAAGGCCCCGCAGCCCGGCCCCGCCAAAGGCACTTTGTTGCCTGCCCCCCGTTCCTGTGTCCTTCCCACCCCTCCGCCGAAGGATTGGTGGGTGCTGGCCTCCTATGTTTATCATCACAAATGAAATACACTTATTTTGGACATCGTTAACATGCTCATCAGCTCTGATTTTTAAAATATTTGTTAAAATAGCAGGAGTTCAATTTTACCTTTTTTTT
>NW_012115200.1:3142585-3147822 GCF_000951035.1 Colobus angolensis palliatus | reverse complement strand
AACTGATTTTCAGATTTCATTTCATTATAATTAATTTGAATTTAGGCCAGGCATGGTAGCTCATGCCTATAACTCCAGCACTTTGGGAGACTGAGGCAGGTGGATTACCTGAGGTCATGAGTTTGAGACCAGCCTGGCCAACGTGGTGAAACTCTCTCTCTACTGAAAACACAAAAAATTAGCCAGGTGTGGTGGTGGGCACCTGTAATCTCAGATACTTGGGAGGGTAAGGCAGGAGAATTGCTAGAACCCGGGAAATGGAGGTTGCAGTGAGCCGAGATCGTGCCATTGCACTCTAACCTGGGCAACAAGAGGAAAACTTCATCTCAAAAGAAAAAAAAAATTAAATGCAATAACCCTGTGTGCTTGGGAAAGCGCGGCTCTGGCAGAAGGCTTAGAGCTCATCTCTCTGTCTTTGTGGGGATGGGGACTCACTATGGTGCCAGGCTGGTCTTGAATTCCTGGCCTCAAGCAATCCTCCCACCTTGGCCTCTCAGAGTGCTGGGATTATAGGCATGTGCCACCGCGCCCGCCCATCTCTCTCTCCCTGCAGCTGGCCTACCCTTCTCTTTGCAGCGGTGGTCCAGGTTGCCGTGGTGCATGCTGGGAAAACCCCAGAATCCGGGGAGGGGAGATCCAGCCACCCCTGTGCATGCTGGGAGCATTGGGCTGCCTTGAAGGGTGGTGGGAGGCAGGTGGCTAGGGACGACAACCACCTCCGCGTTGGCGAGACCACCTTTCCTCAACCCCTTCCTTGGATTCTTCTTCACGTGAATCAGTTTCCCCTCGTCTCCATTTAAGTAGATTTAGGATGAAATTTACTACGACTCTTATGGTGAACCACTGGTGAATCATGACCCCGTTTGCCCTCAGCTTTTCAACAAACCTCCAGCAATCTCTTCCCAAGGCCTGGGCAGCAGCAGTGGCAGCTCTCCCTCAGCAAGGACAAGACTTTCAACTCCTCCACGGGGAGGAAAACCCACCTGCCAGGTTTTAAGACTCAATGCTGCTCCGAAGTCCTTTCGCTTGTATCAGTCTATTTTTTGTAATAAAGTCCTCAGTTGAAGAGTCCACACAGGTTTCCCATGGGTAAAGAACCATATTCATATGGTCAAATAGAGAGTTTTCCTTTTCTTTTTGAGGCAGAGTCTTGCTCTGTCTCCCAGGCTGGAGTGCAGTGGCATGATCTCAGCTCACTGCATCCTCCGCCTCCCAGGATCAGGCAATTCTCCTGCCTTGGCCTTCTGAGTGGCTGGGATTACAGGTGCTCACTGTCACACCCAACTAATTTTTGTGTTTTTAGTAGAGATGGGTTTTTGCCATGTTGGCTGGGCCGGTCTCGAACTGCTGATCTCAAGTGATCCACCTGCCTTGGCCTCCCAATGTGCTGGGATTGCAGGGGTAAGCCACCATGTCTGGCCAAGCAGAGACTTTTCTAGAACAGGACCACAAACCACTCTGCTCTCCCTGGGCCCAGCTTCCCATCTCCCCTCCCCCCGCCACTGGAAACCACCACTCTGCTTTCTTTCTCTATGAATTCGAGTGCTCCAGTTTCCTTCCACGAGTAGAATAACGCGGTATTTGTCCTTGTGTGACTGGCTTATTTCACGCACCACAATGTCTTCAGGTTTGTGCAGGTTGTAGCATGTATCAGGATTTCCTTCTTTTTAAGGCTGAATAATATTCCATTGTCAAGAGAGACCACATTTGGTTCATCCAGTCATCCAACAATGGACTCGGGTGGCTTCTGCCCTCCAGCTGTTGTGAATGGTGCTGCAGTGAGCATGGGGGTGCAGAGGTCTGTGTGATCCTCTGCTTTCAGTTCTTTCAGGTGTATACCCAGGAGTGGACTTTTTTTTTCTTTGAGACAGAGTTTTGCTCTTGTTGCCCAGGTTGGAGTGCAATGGCACAATCTCGGCTCACTGCAACCTCCGCCTCCTGGGTTCAAGCGATTCTCCTGTCTCAGCCTCCAGAGTAGCTGGGACTACAGGTGCACACCACCACACCTAGTTAAGCCAGGAGTGGATTTGCTGGATCATATGGAAATTCTGTTTTTAATTTTGTGAGGAACTGCCACACTATTTTCCACAGCAGAGGCACCATCTTGCACCCCCACCGGCAGTGCACAGGGTTCCAATTACTCTACATCCCTTCCAACACTCGAGGACAGAAAAGGGAAGAATGCTTGTGAGGGTCAGCAAATCATGTGGAGTCACTTGGAATTTTTAATGAGCGAGGCTGTCTTGGTCTGCTCTGCCCAGAAGCACTTTGCAATTATGGAATATGGGTAGTTAATTTGCTAATTTTTGTCTTCTTGGTAGTGGCTATCAAGATGTGAGGTATATCTCAGGATAGTTTTGATTTGCAATTCCCAGATGATTAGTGATGTTGAGCATCTTTCCATGGGCTTATTGGCCATTTGTGTGTCTTCTTTGATGAAATGTCTGTTCAAGTCTTTTGCCCATATTTGAATTGGATTTTTTTGATGGATCCTTCTTGAACTTCAAACCCACTTTAAAACTTACTCTGCAGCATGTGCACCTGCCAGAAATCAGAGCCAGGATTTTTTTTTGGAGGCAGAGTCTTGCTGTGTTGCCCAGGCTAGAGTGCAGTGGTGTGATCTTGGCTCACTGCAAGCTCTGCCTCCTGGGTTCACACCATTCTCCTGCCTCAGCCTCCCGAGTAGCTGAGACTATAGGTGCCTACCACCACGCCCGGCTAATTTTTTGCATTTTTAGTAGAGATGGGGTTTCACCGTGTTAGCCAGGGTGGTCTTGACGTCCTGACCTCGTGATCCGCCCACCTTGGCCTCCCAAAGTGCTGGGATTACAGGTGTGAGCCACTGCACCCAGCCAGAGCCATTATTTCTAATTTAAGTCAGTAAATGCTTGAGAAAACATGGGCTGGAGCTGTAGGGAATCGGTGCTTCTTTGGGTCATCTTAAAGATTTGTTTTGAGCTCAAGTGCCGGCTAACAAGGTGGCCTTGGTTCCATTCAAAAGAAGAGATTGTGCTGAGGGCTTCCTCTCTGCAGTCAGCAGGAAGAACTCCTCATACTGCCCCAACCTTCAAGATAAGAATTTGGATAGATTGGGAGTCACTAGTGTCCTTTCACTGAAGGGAAAATCAAATTCCAACCTAATGATTTGTAAAAGTGAAGTCCTTCCACCCCCCCCCTGAAAATTGCAAGCTTTTAATAATTGGTGTGAGAGGCACACTCTGTGCATAGGAGTCTGGGTGATTTAGTGATGTTCGCCTACTCAGCCAGCACCAGCCACAAGTGCAATCGCATCCAGGGTGGGGCGCCCGGGGCCCGGAGCTAAAGTGAAAATGGGAAACACCTAAGTGAGTGATCCTGGGTCATTATTTAATCAGGGGAGAGGCTGGGGAGCTAATAACAGCTCCAGGAATAGGATTTAATGAGGAGAGAAAAGGCAAGAATTAATGCCAAGGTCAGCAAATCATGTGGAGTCACTTGGAATTTTTAATGAGTGTTGCTGTCCTGATCTGCTCAGCTCAGAAGCACTTTGCAATTATGTAATATGGGTAGTTAATTGGCTAAGAAATAATAATAATAGTCCCAGCATTTGTTTAGTTCTTGGCGATTGACAAAGCCCTCTTGCACACACTGTGTTTGGTCCTTGCCAACGCCCTTGGGGTGGGTGTCATGGGCCAGCCCAGCCCAGAGAGACCTGCCCAGGATGCTGAGCCTGAGGGCCGGTGATCAGGCGTCAGCTACCTGCCTGTCCCATCACTCCCTGGTGTGGCTACCGCCAGCCCCTCCAGCCCCCTTGGCCTTGTGGAGCCTCACAGCCTATGTACAGACGATGACATCAAGCTCAGTAAAATTGTGTTTTTGCTCAAGACCACCCAGGAAGTAAGTGGCAGAATTGTGGCCTCTTCATAGGCTGACCCCTCACCGGCACCCCTGGGGAATTGAAGGTGTCTGCTTGGATCATGGGCAGTGTTTTCATGTTCCTTTCAGGCTTGGTGGGATCTGTCATGGAAAAGGGACACAGAGACCATCTGGAAGCGGTCGTGGACCTTCCTGGCAGGTGGGTCAGGGGACAGCAGTGGCATCTCTTCTGCTAGGCCTTCGATGATCATCCCCAGTTAGGCCCCGCTGTCCACCCTGAGCTCCCGCTGTTTTTCCAGCGCCAGGCCCAGCATTGGGGTCTCTCCAGCTAGGGAGCATCTGCTAACATGAGCTCTTCGGAAGAAGGCCGCTGCTCACTGCTTGACGGCAGACACCAGCCCTGGGGGGTTCTGGACACGCAGGCAGGGCACCGAGGAACACCAGCAGAGGGAGGTGACCTCTGAAAATAGGAGCCTTGCTCTAGCTGGTGGAGGCTGGGTTCTTTTGTGTAGAATGACCTCCTGGCTCAGCTTGGACAGCGGCTCCTCATCTGTAGCGGGCAGTGGGGCGCTCAGTATGGGCTGCGGAGCAACCTGCCCAGCGTTCGATCCTTGGTGTGGTGAACAAGGTGAGGGCGGCGGCTCCAGCCCTAACACAAAGCTGCCTGCTGCCCAGGAGAGAGCTTACCCGCGCTCTCATTGTGACATTTCAACTCACCTAAACGTGTTTTTTTCTTTCCATGTTTGGAGAATATTAAACACCTATTCACGAGCTTGGCCTCTAATTTGGAATTTCTGCTGTTTCCCTGGCACAGCCCAGACCCGTGGTGAACACCTGGCAGCTGAAGTGATAGAGAGGCTCTCGATGGTTTGGTCCAACATCGAGCCACGGAGATGTGTGTGGTCACCCAGAGATGGCGTTCTGCCGAAAACCTGGCATGGGCTCTAGACAGGATGAACTGAGAAATGCCACTTTTAATTTTATATGTGAGAATCCAATTGCTTTTGCAGAAGGATGCACATTCCAGACATTAACCCCGTACTTAAGTGCAGCCCACGTATCGGTGGGGATAGACGGGTAAACGGCGAAGCCTTGAGTAGCTGGAGCTGAGCGAGGCGGCCAAACAGGGCTCCACAGAGCTGCCCAGGCTCTAGTCTGATGGTGGCAAGTCCTCCCTGCCAGAGAAGGGGGTCCTAAACTCCCTCCTCCCACAGAGCACAGGCAGAAGGCCCACCTGGGGCAAGACATGGGCCCTGGACGCTGGGAGCTGAGGGACATCGCAGGCTGCATCCAAGCCTCCCACTCGCTCATCCACAGAGCAGGATCAAGACGCTGTCCCCCAGCACCAAGGAGCTGTGACGTCAAACTGCAGAGCGTGTGAG
>NW_012115200.1:3137348-3141500 GCF_000951035.1 Colobus angolensis palliatus | reverse complement strand
TGTGTCACATGAAGAAGTCCGGCTTCTGCACTCGAGCAGAGCGGAGCCTGCTGTCAGGAGCAGAATGGAGCCGGGACGGGTCTGTTTCTGTTTGATGATGACAGTCGTTTCCGTGAGGATCTTGCTTGCAGCAACTTCCTGCTCCCACGGCGGACGGCCATTCTGTAGCTTTCTTCTCCGTAACGCTCTGGAGAATCGCCTTCGAGAGGCGGGGCATGCTGGGTGTTGGCTTGAATTCATTTGGGAAGTGCAGGGAGTGATGTCAAGTGGACGTGGTCCATTCTGCAGGCTTTCCGAATGAGACTGGGTGATCTGAGATGAGAATGACTTGAATGCAGATTTTCAGTGCTCTCGGGACATGTCCTCTTTGCCCTGGAGAAGCACAAGGGTGGTAACCGTGGAGCCCGCCGGGTCCCAGGCAGCGCGGCAGCCAGGAAGCTCTGGGCCATACATGGCCAGCAGTCCCTCTGCGGGAACACAGAACGCCGGGGCTGGCAGGAGGCCGTCTTTGTCCAGGCTAGGGCAGAGTCTCCTCCACGGGCCGGGGAGAGCAGGGAAAGAACGTGAGGCGCTTCCAGAAGGCCACAGCAGGCCCAGGATAGCGTGGTGGATTTGCTTGGCACTAAATGCTCGGCAGACCCAGCAGCGCCTCCTGAACTTGCCCTGTGGCCTCAGAGAACCCCGAAAAAGCTTCCTGTGTGCCCCGGCCCCCGATTCCAGGCTGGTCAGAGGCAGGAGCCAAGGCTCTACAGAGCCCCAGGCTTCGATGACAAACTGTGGAAGTCCTCTCGTGAAAGAGCCAAGAGGATGGCAATGGGTGAGCAGGGAGAGAAGGATCCTGGTCGTTCGTCTTCCACTGTGTGTGCACAGTGACTTCCGTTGCGTGTGCACCTTGACTCCAATCTTAACTGGGGCAGAAGTGGCTGCTTTCACAGTCTCACTTCTTAGAAGAAGTGGAGATCACACACATCTCAAAAAAGGGGCTAGTGTTGACCTTCCCCAGGCCTCACACGCAGGCAGACCTTCCCTGACCTCTCCCATACTCCCCTGCGTCAGCTGCTGGGGACAGGTCTCCACGGTGTTGCTGGGGCTTGGGACCGTGGACGTCCAGCTTTTGTCCTGGGCTGTTTTTCAAAGGTATTCACATAGCACACAGCCTGGGAAGCGAGAGACGGCATCTCCCCTCAGAGCAGTAGGCAGCTTTGCTTTCTCACCAGGGTGATAAAGGCCCTGTCTCCCTTCAGGGTGAGGGTTCAGCAGTTTTACTAGCAGCGCCTTGTAGACTGTGGTGTCCCAAGCCTGGGGCTCCTTGGCTGGGACGAAGCCCGTCCTGGGGCAGCTCCCACCGGGCTGCTCTGCATGGTGAGCATGGGGCTCGTGCTGCTGCTGTGCCATGAGTGGCACACGGCCTGAGTCTCGTGTCTGCAGCAGCTGTGGAGCCAACAAGGCAGCCTGCACGTCCGCAAAATCCCAGGCCCTGGCAGTTGCTGGCATGGTGAGGGCAAATGTGCCACCTTTCAGTGCCTTTAATGCATCAAGAAAGCAGACATATTCACAATTATTTCACTTATTTATTAGCTAGTTTAGGTTCCTTGCTAGTAGTTAAACATAGTAACTACTATAGTTAAACATAGTAAAACAACCATGACTATAACAAGACCCAATACTTCTACCAACAAATTTCAGGACAATCCATTTTTTCCCATGGCTCATCAAAAGGAAGTTCTCTATATGCATAGATAAAAGAGAAATAACGATGTTGGTAACAGGTATTTATTAAGGGAGTGTTCTGTGTGAGGAACTGTACTCCATAGTTCACACAGACTCTGTGTAATCCTTGTACCTCTCCTCTGAGATAAGTCCGGTGATAGTCCCCATTTTTCAGATGAGAACACTGAGGCTCAGAGAGGCTAATGAGCTGCTCAGTGTCACCCAAGGACTCAGGGTAGAGCAGGATCAGGTTTTGTGATGTGACTCCTGACCCTGGGTGTAAACACTGAGCTCTTCTCTCCCCTGGACTGGGGCTGCTGACCACATGGAGCCTCAGGGCCTCCAGCCAGCGTGTGAGTCTCCCGGGCCTGCAGGACACCAACACTGTGGTCAACTCCACTTCAAATGGAGGTGAGTCGACCTGGGAAAATAAGCCTGATGGACTTTCAGTCTTGTATTGTCGTTTAGTAAGTGAGGAAACCAAGAGGTCTGACTCTATTTTGAAAAAGCAAAGAGCATCATCCCCTCCTTACACCACTTCCGCCCAGATACGGAGGACCATGTGACAGTCGGGTGTTTGAGACCAACCTGGGTAACAAAGTGAGACCCCATCTCCACTGAACAGCCTGGCATGGTGGCCCCTGGTGAGCGGAGGGAGGGAGGGAGGGGAAGGCTCAGGAGAGTAAGTGACACAAAATGAGACAAAATAAATAGCTTTCCACTTTGAACATGGGGCATATGATACAATCTGATAGTTGCAAAGGATTTTTTTTGTCCTAAAGATTTTTACATGAAGAAAATATTTGCGACTTACATGACAAATGTAAATAAAGTCACATGTGTAAGAAAAGGAAAAGCTATAAAATCAAAATGTAAACAAAATATGTGAATAGACACAACAAAAATAATAAAATGGAGAAATGTACATGAAAAATGATTAACCTCACTCACAATCAAGATAATGTAAATCAAAACAATCCTAAAGCCAACACTTAACCTGTGAAGTTACAAATATTTAGCAAATCTTTAGGGAGGAAGATGCTTGCATATAATAGTTACAAGAGGGTAAGATTGTAAAATTTTTCCTGATATCTACTTACTAGCATTTATCAAAATCTTTAGGTTGAGCACAGCTTTGCAACTATTCTATTTCCTGGAAGTTATTAATCATATTTCAGAGATTTAGCTACAAAGATGTTTATTGAAGTTTTTTTGAATTATAAAAAGATAGGAACATAGGCCAGGCCTGTGGCTCATGCCTGTCATCCTAGCACTTTGGGAGGCCGAGGCGGGAGGATCGCTCGAGCTGGGTATTTGAGGCCAGGCTGGGCAACAAAGTGGAACCCCAACTCTGCAAAAATTAAAACACTTAGCTAACCTAACCTCCTCAATAATTTTTTAAAAGCCTCTATACATTAAGATTTGCTCTTTGTGCTGTAAAGTTTTATGGTTTTTGACAAATGCATAGTGTAATATATTCTCCATTATAGTATTATACAGAATAGTTTCACTGCCCTAAAATAATCCCATGTGTTACCTATTCAACTAACCCTCCCCATTCCCCACCCTCTGAGACCCCTGATGACCACTGATCTGTTTACTGTCTACAGTTTTGCATTTTCCAGAATGTCGTATAAATGGAATCATATAGCATGTAGCCTTTTCAGACTGGAATTTTGGCAATATGCATTTAAGATTCATCCATGTCTTCACGTGACTTGGTAGCGCGTTTCCTTTTAATGCTAGATAATACTCTGTTGTATGGATGTACCACAGTTTATCCACTCACCAATGGAGAAATATCTTCTTTGCTTTCAGTTTTTGATGATTATAAAGGCTGCCACAATCAGTGGAAGCTTTAGCGTGGACAAAATTTTCAAATCAATCGGGTGAATATGTAGGGGCGAAACTTCTGGGTTATGTGGTACAACTCTGTTCAGCTTTATAAGACACTGCCACGATATCTTCCAAAGTGGCGGGCTCATTTCACATCCCCCAGCAACGAATGAGAGTTCCCATTGCTCTGCATCCTCACCAGCATTTCGTGTCATCTATTAAAACACTTTCTCCTTTCTAACAGACGTGGGGTGGGGTCTCCTTTTTTGTTTTACTTTGGAATTGCTTAATTATAATATATATTTAGCATCTTTTCATGTGCTTATTTGCCATGTGTCTATCTTCTTTGGAGAGGTACCTTTCTAGATCTTTTGCCCATCTTTAAATTGGTTTGCCTGATTTCATATTGTTGAGTTATAAATGTTCTTTGTGTATTTTGGACACAAATCTGTATTAGTGTTCTCAAGAGAAACAGAACCAGAGGACCTGATGGTATAAATTTCAGTCCAAGGCCAGAAGAAGACCAATGGCCCTGCTCATGCAGGCTGGCAGGAAGAAGAAAAGAGAGAATTCCTTCTTCCTTTACCTTTTTGCTCTGTTCAGGCC
>NW_012115200.1:3122400-3135913 GCF_000951035.1 Colobus angolensis palliatus | reverse complement strand
AGAACAGCTTGAATCTGGGAGGTGGAGGCTGTAGTGAGCCGAGATTGTGCCATTGCACTCCAGCCTGGGTGACAAGAGTGAGACTCTGTCTCATTAAGAAAAAGTAATTCATTTTGAATTCTTTTACTTATTTATTTTTTTGTGAAAGGTGTGACACCCGTCTGTAGGTTCAGCTTTTTGCGTATGGGCATCCAGTTGTTCCAGCACCATTTGCTGAAAGGACTATCCTTTTTCCTTTGACGTGCGTTTGTGATTTTGTTAAATATCAGTTGACTGTATTTATGTCAGTCTATAATGGGGCTCTGTATTCTGTTCCATTGACCCGTGTGTCTATTATTTTGCCGGTATTAAGCTGTCTTGATTATCGTAGCTTTATCGTAACTCATGAAATGGGGCAGAGTGAGTCCTCCAAATTTGTCCTTTTTTAGAATGGGTTATTCTAGATCTTTTGCTTTTCTACATAAACTGTAGAATCAGTTTGTCAATATCTATAAAATGGCTTGCAGTGATTTTGATTGCAACTGCATTGAATCTATAGATCAAGTTGGGAAGAACTAACATCTTAACACTATTAAGACATCCAATCTGTAACCAGAAATATTCTCCATTCGTTTGGACCTTCTTTGACTTCTTTCACTGGTGTTTTTTAGTTTTCTGCATATAGATGATGATTTTCTTACTTAAGTATATACTTAAATATTTTCGTTTTCAGAGCTATTGTAAATTGTATTGTTTTATACATGTTAAATTCTAATTGTTCGTTGTTGGCATATAGAAAAGTACCAGCTTTTGGTTTTCTTGCTGTATGAGAAGAATGTGTATTCTGCTGTTGTTGGATCGAGTGTTCAATAGATGTCAGTTAGATCCATTTGATGGATGGGGCTGTTCAGTTTAACTTGATCTTTGCGGATTTCTAGTCTGCTGGATCTGTCAGTTACTGAGAGAGCGGTGTTAAAATCTCCACCTGAGCGGTGGCTGCCTCCTTCTCCCTTCAGCTCTCCCAGTGTTTGCTTCATGTATGATGACACTTGGGTGTCAGGATTATTGTGTCTTCTGGGGAATAGACTCCCTGGAATGCCCACTTTTTTGTTGTTGTTTTTTCTTTTTTAGACAGAGTCTCGCTCTGTCACTCAGACTGGAGTGCAGTGGTACCATCTAGGCTCACTGCAAACTCCACCTCTCAGGTTCAAGTGATTTTCCTGCCTCAGCCTCCCGAGTAGTTGGGATTACCGGCACCTGCCACCGTGCCTGGCTCATTTTTGTATTTTTAGTAGAGACGGGATTTCACCATGTTGGCCAGGCTGGTCTCGAACTCCTGACCTCAGGTGATCTGCCCTCCTTGGCCTCCCAAAGTGCTGGGATTACAGGTGTGAGCCACTGCGTCCAGCCTGAATGCCCCTGTGTATCCCTGATAATGTTCCTAGTCCAGGAATCTGAAATTATTACAGTAGTCACCCCTTATCTGCAATTTCACTTTCTGTGGTTTTAGTTACCCGCAATCAGCCATGGTATACAAGTATTAAATGGAAATTTCCAAAATAAGCAATTCATAAGTTTAACATTGCATGCCATGCTGGGTAGCATGACAAAATCTCATGCTGTCCTTCCCCATCCTCCTGGATGTGAGTCTCCCTTTGTCCATTGTACCCATGTCATTTACCCTGCCTGTCTGTCAGCCACTCAGCAGCCATCTCAGTTTCCAGATACCCCCCCGCCCGAAAATCCCCCCAAAAACAGTATATACAGGGTTCAGCACTACCCTCGGTTTCAGGCATCCACTGGGGGCCTTGGAATGTATCCCCGGAGGACAAGGGGGGCTCCTGAACGGTGAATCTAGAGATTTTTCAATTACTGCTCCATGGAATAACTCTCTCCATCCTTTTACTTTCAACCTATTCTAGTCTCACTTGTTTTATCCACTCTGACCGTTTCTGTCTTGTCTTATAACTGGTGTGTTGAGACCATTTGCATCTAAAGTGATTACCGATAGTGTTGAATTCATGTTTGTAACTTTTTTACACTGTGATTATCCTTTGTTGCTTTTCCCTCCAACTTTTTCTGTCTTCTCTGGTTTTAGTTGAGCATTTTCTATAATTCTGTTTTATCTCCTCTGCTAGTATGTCAATCATACTTCTTTTTAAGTCACTTTTTAGTGATCGCTTCAGGGTTTACAATGGAGCAGGCCTTCCACATCTGTGGGTCCTGGTTATGTGGATTCAAATAACCACCAATTGAAAATACTCAAAGAAAAAAAAAAAAAAGGATGGTAAGCCTGCACCATGTACAGGCTTCTTTTTCTTGTTATCATTCCCTAAATAATACATTATAGCAACAATTTACATAGCATTTACATTGTATTAGGTATCATAATATGGGAGGATGTGTGTGGGTTACATCAAATACTATACCATTTTACATACGGGACTTGAGTATCTTTGGATATTGGTATCTGTCGGGGATCCTAGAACCAAGCCCCCAAGGATGCTGGATACACATTTTTAACTCATCTAAGTTCAGCTTTAAATAACACCATTATCCCTTTCCATGTGGTGCCTTCAACTTATAAGAAAGTCTTCTCAATTCCTCCCTCTCATTTCTGTGACAATACTTTACTTTCATTTATTTTATTTGTCCATGTGTTATAATCACTTAATACATTGTTGCTATTATTATTTTATGTAGCTTTCTTTTTCTTTTTGGGATGGAGCCTTGCTCTGTCGTCCAGGTTGGAGTGCAGTGGTGCAATCTTGGCTCACTGCAACCTCTGACTCCCTGGTTAAAGCAATTCTCCTGCCTTAGCCCCCCGAGTAGCTGGGACTGCAGGCATGTGCCACCACACCCGGCTAGTTTTTGTATTTTTAGTAGAGACGGGGTTTCACCATGTTGGTCAGGGTGGTCTTGAACTCCTGACCTCAGGTGATCCATCTGCCTTGGCCTCCCAGAGTGCTGGGATT
This sequence comes from Colobus angolensis palliatus, assembly GCF_000951035.1. Classification (NCBI taxonomy): domain Eukaryota; kingdom Metazoa; phylum Chordata; class Mammalia; order Primates; family Cercopithecidae; genus Colobus; species Colobus angolensis. The sequence continues at coordinate 3,132,959 of NW_012115200.1, read as the reverse complement.
ACAGGCATGAGCCACTGTGCCTGGCCTTGCACAGCTATCTTTTAGATCAATTAAAATAAGAAAAACAAATACTTTTATTTAACCTTCATTTACGCCTCCTCTGACACTTTTCCTTTCTCTTTCTGGATTTCTTTTAAGGATTTAATCAGTCTTATTTTAAGGATTGGCCATAGGATTATGGAGGCTGCTAGTCTGAAATCTGCAGGGTGGTTTGCAGGCTGGAGAACCAGGGAGGGGCTGGTGTTGCAGCTCGAGGCCGAGGGCCACCCTCTGGCAGAGCTCCCTCTTCTCCAAGGCACCTCAGCCTTTTTTCTTCAAAGGCCTTCAGCTGATTGTCTTAGATCCACCATATCCCAAAGGGTAACCTGCTTTACTCCAACTCTACTGATCTAAGTGTTAATCTCACCTAGAAAGTACTTTCACAGAAACAGCTAGAACAATTTTTGGCCAAATGTCTGGGTACTGTGGCCTTGCCAAATTGACACATAAAACTTGCCATCCCAGGGGTCTTAAGTAATGGCGCCCCTAAAGGAAAGGCCCTGTGAATGCGCAGGAGAGCAAAATCTTTGAGGTGAGACCTGAGTGGAAAGTTGAGCAGGTGCAGCTTCTAAGAAGGCGGATGAGACTGGGAGGCTTGTCTGTGTGTGGAGGAGAAGCACTTGCAGATGGTGCGTGTACACAGAGCAACACCTAGAGAAATGCAGGGAGGTTGCAGGTGAACGAGGTAGTGTCATGAAAACCTCAGTCCTTCCCCTGTGAATGTGTGAATGGGATGCCACCTAAATAGAAATCCTAAAGAGATGTTTTCCATTTTCTTTTTTGAAATAAAAAGAAATATTTAAATTCACATCGAGGAATAGTGTCTGAAAATAGTTGAGAATGTTTTCGAAAGAACAGTGAGCCGGGAATCACACCTTATCAGACACTTAGATCCCAACAGAGCCGATGGAATCCTCACGGCATGGTTTTGGCCCCAGGAACATGCAAGAAGAGCTGCCTGGAGCAGGTCCGAGTTCCAGGGGAATTTCAGGCAGCTCAGTGGGAGCTGGGGGCTTGTGTGACAGAAGGTGCTGGCATGATGGGCGATGAAGGAAAGATCCAGAATCCTGTATCGTACCGTGCATAAAAATAAACTCCATCGAGAATGAAGACTTGGATGTAAAGTGTGAAAATATTAAAAGATAACTAAAGATAGCATTCTATACCCTTGGGATGGGAGAGAGCTTCTCCCATGAGAAGGGATATCTAAAAGCCATAAAGGGAATTAGAGTTTGTCTTATGAGGTGCAAAATTTCCCCCCTCGATTATTTGCTTCTGGTACATTTTGCAACATTTAAACAAAAATTTTAAACCAAAAGTGAATATCTCTTACATTAAAATGTTCTGACACCCTGATAAAAAGACACCAATAGTAAGCAGAGAATATGGAAAGGCATCCCACGGAACAGGAGACACAAATGGCTGGTGAAGAGATCAAAACACGCTCCTCCCCCCAGCAGTCGGGACGTAGCTGTGGTGTGGAGGCTGCAAGTGAAGTCCAGCAAAGGTGATGGGCGTTTAGGGACCAGGTCCCTATGAAGGTAAAGATGGCCAGTATTCAGTGGCTGGGGATCCCCAGACCAAAGCAATTTGTCAACCCCATGGGAGTCGTGCAGGTGTGACTGGCTATCAGGCTGCTGTGGAATGAGGTTACTGTATCAAGGTCCCCAGGCTCTAGTTACTTTAGGAGACAGCCTGGTGGCCAAAGAGAACTGGTTCTGTCCACCAGGTCACTGGGAGGGTCCTGGGCCTAGAAAGAGGGTTGTTCATGAAACCCCTTTCCAAGACAGTCACACTGGGAAAAAAAGTCTCTAAAACGCTGGTTCTTGAGCCATTTGATGAGGAGCTGAAGTCCTAAAAAAGGGATGGAGTTTGCAGTGACTCGTTGCAGTGACTCGCGAGCCTGAGTGGGCGTTGCTGCCTGTGCACCTCTCCCCAGGCTCTGTCAAGCACCCAGGCTGAAAGTCATTCTGCTGGGAATATTCCGTTCCAAGCCCCGGTGCTCTCCCCACTGGTGGATTTTTAGTGAGATGAGAGCCTGAGCCAATTCTGGACCCGCCTGGACAGCATCCCTGTTGATGACCCGAGATACACTCAGCTGTCGCACTGGCTGGTCCTGATTCATTCCCCAAGGCTCCGAGGAAGAAACGGCACAGCTGACTGCTGCTTCATGTCCTCCCTCAATACTATGTTTCTGGTGTTGCCGCCCTCCTCCCAGCCGTGTGGGTCTCCCGTGTTCCCGGCCGCTGTCCGGCAGGTGACCCTGGAGGGCTTCAGTTTCCCCGCCAGTACCTGATCTTTGCAGGGACTTCATGGCCCCACCACTTGCCCTGCCTGCAGGGAGCGCCGGCCGAAGGGCCCCAGCACCTTTAAAGCCTGCCCTGAGAAACACCTGCCTTGACTGCTGTGTCTGCCTGGCCCACACAGCGTGGAATGGAGGCCTTTGGCCTACTTTAAAGAAAAGGGTGGATGTTTGGGGAAGAAAATGAGGTTTCCTGAAGTCAGGGACAATGACGTAACAATGACAGTGTGTTAAGTGAGGCCTTGCCCGAGCCAGACGCTGTGCTGGGGCCGGTGCAGGTGTAGGGATTCCTGCCTGTACAATTCCTCCCTGAGGGCAGGTGCGGCCTGTGAATAGGACAGGTCACCCTCCTGTTCCTGCTTCTCCGGAGGACTCAGACTGATCCAGCCCCATAGTCTCCACGCCGGAAACCTGCTTGTGTTTCAGTATCCGATGCCCTACCCTCCTGGGGACCATTGTCCTGCTCTGGGATGAGCAAACAGTTGGTGCCTTCTGTGTGCAGCCAGGATTTCTCTTTCACCCTCCTCCCGACCGGCTGCCGGCGATGGCGCTTTGGCCCCACTGCCGAGGGGCTGTCTAAGGCCCGTCACGCCTCCCGCAGTCACTCAGGGGTTGCAGCACCGTGGACACATGCTTCAGAAACATTCTTCCTAAAAATGTGCCCCACATCTCTCCTGCTCAGCATTTCTTGGACTTGAATGATCATCAGGGAGCCCTCTGCTCCCCCTACCCCCCCCCGCCCCGCTCAGCATGCATTTGATTCTCTGAAGTCACTCCAGGCCCTTGGGGAGGAAATGGGGCGCAGCATTGCCTCATCCTGAAACCGACTTAGAGCCTCCTGATGGGCTTGCATCAGGGCCAAGTCTGTCGAGACAGCTTCCTCCCCCTCCATGGCTCCATCCGTCAACACCAGCGTCCTTTGTCTGGGTGTGAATGAGAGCCCGGAACGTTGGTCCTCGCTCCTGTTCTCAGGTGGCGTGGTGGTGGCTGAGGCTGGCCTCCTGCCCCAGGCTTTAGAGATCGTGGTGCCAGCTTTGGAGTAGACTGTGGGTGAAGGCTGTACTGCCCCTGCCTGAGGACCAGACGGGGATCGGATCTCCACAGTCACTCCCCAGGTGCTGCCGACCAACTCAGCATGGCCTGGTGAGGACTTGGGATCCCCGCCGCCCCTGTGGCCCTGGGCAGCCGCCTCAGTCAGAAGCAGGCTCTGAACCACTGCACGCTGATGATGAACTCCACAAAGAGACCTGTTCGCGATGGGGGTGCCTGGGGCCGCCCCTGGATGAGTCTCCGGTTTAGGCATCTGCACAGACTTCTCAGAAAAGGCCCTGGTGTCGCCTCTCAGCACCCCCGACTCAAGTCCGCTGCGGGTCCACGGCCTCAGTTTGATTTGCTGCTTCTGGCCATGCTGGGTCCACATCCTGCCCCAGGCATGCACCAGGCTTCTCCTCCATCCCTTCCTCCACACCAGACTGGAGAGTGCCGCTGGAGTTGGCAGAATCATGTCCCCAAGGATGCTGCTGTCCCACTCTGGGACCTATAGATACGCTAGGCTGTGGGGGGCCATGGGGGGTGCCGTGAGGGGCTCAGTGTACTCATCAGCTGAGCTTATCCCATGGGGAGGAGTGTGGAGAAGCCGAGGGGCTCAGAACCAGGGAGGGCAGTGTGAGGACTCGGCTGGGCACTGCTGACTCTGAGAATGGGGGCAGCTTCCTTCTAGAAGCTGGAAGGGCCGAGAGGAGGGATTTTCCCCTGGGGCCTCTAGAAGGAACCAACCCTGCCAGCACCTGGAGTCTAGCCCAGAGAACCCCATTTCACTCTGCACGGACCCCTGGAGTGTAAGAAAGACATCTGTGGTGCTGTGAGCCACTGAGGCACGTGGGGTTAGTTCTAGTGCCACAGAAAACCCGCATCGGCACCAGCAAACAAAACGCCAGGGCTGTGCCCAGTGCCCGAGGCACTGTGAGATCTGCCATCTCCCTGGCTGGGCCTGGCCGCACCTGGGGCCGCTGCACTCCTGCTGCCCATCTCCACGTGTCCTGCTGGCTTCTCCCTCCCTGTGGCTGCCCGAGGCATTGACCTGAGCTCACGCTGGCCCTGATGGGTTTCTGGCTCACAGACCTCTACGGGCCGAGCTCTGCTGGCCTCTCTAAGTTCTGACGTGTTTCTGTGGTGTCTTCTGCCTGCTTGCCTCTGGGAATCTGAGCTTTTCCTTCTGGATTCTTCTGCCATGGAGCTTACTCTGGGGCCACCATATCTGTGCTCTGCCTACTCCCCAATACCGGGGTTGTGAGCATGGTTTAAGGGCCATCATTAACTGAACAATACACAGCATGGGCCCCCACCCAGGCCATCTCCATGCAGCTGTCCGTGGGGCAGAGTTCAGGTCACTCTGGGGCTCAGCAGCTTCCTGGGGCTCCCATCTCAGACTCGGCCTAAAGCCAAGCTTTGAAGGCCCACAAGTCCCTGCCCAGCCTCCCCTGCCCGCCTCGCTCCTCTGATTGATTTCCCTCCCCTCTCCGCTCCCTCCTCCCCCAGGCTGGCTGCCCAGCCATTCTGCAGCCTGTACGTTGTGGGGCCCCAGGGCCTTCGCACCTGCTGCCTGGAAAGTCCTCGGGGTTCCGGAGGCTGCTCCTCACACTGCCTGGAAGGCTTTGCTCCTCTCCCTCCTCAGGAGGCTCCCGCCCACCTGGGCACAGCTATGACCATGGGCCCTCCTGCTGCACCCTGTGAGGGCGACACCTCTCCTGCTCCTGACTTTCCAGGACAGGAATGTCTGGGGGTCGGTGACATTCAGAGGGTCCCTCTGGGGTTACAGACACGCAAAGATGTGCCCAAAGACACCGTCAGTCACACGGTCCGGCAGGGTGGGCACAGCCGGTCACAGTCTTGATTCCCCCGGTCGAGGTGCCTGCACCAGCATTTCCAGGAGGTCCGGCCTCGCCCACCTGGGCTCTACCCTGCCCCCGACTCTGCCCACCCTGGCTGTTCACTGTTGGCTTCTGCCCGAGAGCGCCGGGGCACCGCTGGTTCCTGCCGCTGCAGCTCCTGTGCCTCTGGGAGGTGTGGCTGTGGGAATCAGACTTTCAGCATGAAGGGGGCTTTGGTCCCTGTGCAGGGATGGGTCCTGGCAGGACAGGCCTGGGGTTCCGGAGGGAGGAACCTCTCCCTGGGAACCGGTAGGCCATGGATGGGCCTGGTCCAGGGCATGGGCTCTGCCAAGGCTGGCGTCTGGAGGTGCTGGCCGTCCTGGGAGTGCCGCGTCAGCTTCCGCTCATCTTCCCCGTAACCCCGGGAAGGCAGACTTTCAAACCGGCCCCCAAGTGCCTGTTCTTGCAGGGCACACAGCTTCTCCCTGTCATCCAATCAATACAAGCCCAGGTGCTTCTGGGAAGGAATTCTCCAGGTGTAATGAGGCCCCCCCTCCACTCAGTGGACCTTCACTGGGGGCATGTGCTGGGCCCTGAGCTGGTCAGGTGAGTTCTTAACAGGGCCTGGGAAATTCCGGGCAGGTGGGATTCAAAGCGGGATGGATCTGGCCTGGGAGGATTCCTCTGGGGCTGGGCTGGGTGACTCTGAAGACAGGGAAGACAGGGGAGACACACTGACCTGGCTGTGGGCCTGGATGACAGCCAGCCAGCAAGCAGGGACCCTGGTCCTGCAGCCACGCGGCCGTGGACTCTGCCAGCACCCTGAGGCTGGCACAGGAGAACTCTGCCCGGCCCACACCTTGACCTCAGCCCTCGGCACTGGGAGCAGGGTGCTTGGACACTTCCCACCCTCGGAATGAGTGAAGGGATAAGTACTGTTGTCGCTTTGAAGTGGGAGATGGTGTGTTTCCCGGTGGTGGACGGCAAATGCACCCCGGGTGCTGGGCTCCATACGCCTGCTGCATGGCCTGCTTGTCCTTTTCAGCCTCAGAACACGAAGGATTTCAGTGGCTGTCTTGAGTGTGGGGGGCACACAAAGGGTGGTAGCCTCCTACAGTGACTCACAGGCAGCTCAGCTCCTTGGGGATGCTGAAGACTGTCCCTTGGCCACCTCCCTGGAGTGGGCACAGCTTGGAGGCTTCCAGCTCTTGGCCCTACCTGCCCGCAGGTGTGTGACTGTCGCCTCCTGCCGGCTGGAATCTCTTGTCACTGTGCTCCCTGGCAGCAGCCAAATGGCCTCTTGGACCTTCTTTATTTTCCCAGAAGGAAGCCTCACCTGGTAGGTGTGTGGAGGGCGAGGACAGTAAGAGGCTGAGGGTGTGGGGAGATGCTGCAGGACCCCCAGCAGGTGAGGACAGAAAGAGGCTGGGGGTGTGGGGAGATGTGCTGGACTCTTGTGGTGAGGTTAGAGAGAGACTAGGGGTGTTTCGGAGATGTGCCAGACCCTCGTGGTGTGGACAGAGTCTGGGGGTGTGGGGGGATGTGCTGGACCCTGGTATTGTGGACCAAGGGAGGCTGGGGGTGTGGGGGGATGTGCCGGGCCCTCGTGGTGTGGACAGAGAGAGGCTCTGGAGTTGGGGCGATGCTGCAGGTTCCGGAGGCTGTGGTGTGAGGTCCCCGTGGTCTCTGCTGGTGTCTCACTCAGCCTGTGTCATGAGGAACCACAAGTATCCTCAGCTCCTCCTCTCCAGGGTGTCCTGAAGCTGAACCCGGCTTCCAGACGTTTCTGCTGCATCTCGCCTGAGGGCCTGGACGGGTGCTTGTGGTGCTGGATGGAGTCGGAGCCTCCCCGCCTCAGAGTCCCAGGTAGTTCCTGGAGGGGCCTTGTTGGAACCCTCGCCCCGTAACCCAAGGCTTGGGCCTAGCTGTGGCCTTCCTGGGGAGCCACGAGTTTTAAATGGATGTTTCTGTGATTAGATTACTGTGGTATCTCGGAGACCGGGTGAAGCAGATAAAACTCTACCCTCCCGCCTTCTTAAAACAAGCCGGTTTTCACGTGCCATTTGAATAGATTTGTGATGAAAGTATAGAAAACAACTCTGTATCCCACTTCTTCCCGTATTTAGAAAATACTTACGTGTCACCGTTTTTAACAACAGCTTACTCCTCTCCCCCGATGGGCGGGCACTCGAGTCCCCAGTTGTCCCCAGGTGGTTGTGCACCCGCATAGGGGACTCTATGCATAAAGTGCTGTGGGTAGTTAGTGTCAGCTCTTTAGCTTCCATTCCCAGGAGAGCACGGACCGGGCCAGTGGGTCCTGTTACCTGTTTCTGAAATCTTGCTTGAATGGAAAACTCACGTCTGTCTACCTTAGTGCCAAGCCCTGGGGAGGAAGATAGGACCAGGGACTCAGGAGAAATGGACGGGAGAGGGGTCACAGGGGACCTGGGGAGACCCTGCCATCCTGCTGACGGGAGAGGAGTCACGGGGGACCTGGGGAGACCCTCCCATCCTGCTGACGGGAGAGGAGTCACGGGGGACCTGGGGAGAACCTGCCATCCTGCCGACAGTGTCTGTTCTTGGACAGGGGTGGGAGAGACAGGAGATGATTGTGGTGAGTGAGCTCACAGTCACATCACACCGGAGGGGCTGCTGCTGTGGGGAGGCCAGGGGAGCCAGGGCCATGGCCTCTGTAGCCACTGCCTGGATCTCTGCCTGCCTCAGCCTCTTGGGGCCTGGGGTGGGTGGGGGGACCTGGGGGTTTGATGTTTAGATGAGGGAGGGGCGCTCCCCAGGCCTTTGGGCCCAGGGGCTTGGGGGCTCCTTTGCTGGCTGTGGAAACAGAAGTGCCTTTCGCTCCATGGGCGACAGAGGGCACTGTCCCAACGCGGATGGCAGGTGGGCCCTGTGCCTCCCCTGAGTGGGGAGTTCCAGCAGGGCCGGAGGCAGCTTCAATTTGTCACCCGTTCAGCTCAGGATCAATGCCGGGTGCCCCAGGAAGCACCCCAGGTCCTAAGACGTCCTCCTGGAAAGGCTCCTGCAACTCTCCGGGCACAGGCAGAGCAGGGTGGGCTTCTGTTCCAGAACAGTCTTCGGGAGGGGGTGGTGATGGTCCTGGGGTCCTCTGGCGCTTTGGGAGTGGTGTGCTGCAGGCCACTCTGGGAGGGATGGGGTGGCGCTTGTGAGCGGCAGAGAGGGCAGAAGTGTCAGAGCAACTTCTCTCTGTCTTCTCGAGGACCAGGCTGGGCCGCAGGGGCTCCCTGGAGGGTGCAGGGGTGATTACCAGCCTGGCGTCAGGGTCCTAAGGGATGATGGCACTTCAAGGTGGGACACCATCTGAAAGATGTAAGTTGAACACTGTCTTGGACATAGCTTTTGGGTGCAAAAGTCATGTATTATACTTCTTAAAAAAAAAAAAAAAGAATCAGGAAAATATCAAGGGGGCAGTAAAGTTCACCCAGGAGTTCACCCTGGAGATAAGCACCCCTGCTCTTGGGACGCACATCCTTCCAGATTCAGAAAAGCTTACACAAAGGATCACACGGTAATACTGTTGAATAAGCCTTTGCCCACTTAACAGTATGTTGTGCACATGAAAAAAATCAGCAAACCTGGATTTGCATAACCGCTTTTAACGGCTGCTCTTCACAGCATGCAGGAGCGGTGCTGGTGTGAGTATTAAACATTCCTCTCTGGTGGCCGGAGACCCAGAGCACTGGGGAACCTCGTGAGCATGAGTGGATATTTAGATCGTCCCTGGCGACCCGTCGTGGAAAGCGAGCTCATCACCGTTGTTTGAATGCCTGTTTGTGCACCTCTCCGAGCACTTCCCGAGGATACGTTTCTGAGAGTGACATGTGGGATGGAGGGGGCTGTATTTGAAGGACATTGGTTGGGGTTCGGATGCATCTCTCACCATGTATCGGCAGTGGGTTCTGTTGCTGGCTTCTAAGATGCCGGTCATGAGAGACACAGGCTGTGCAGGCGCTTGGTGGGAATGGGGTCCCCTCAACTTCCATACCGTCAATGGCCCCAGACGTTAAACAGGGACAAAGCAACGACGTGCCTGGTGCTAAGTAGGGACAGTCTATCCTGAGAAAGAGCTGCCCTTGGGAGGCCGAGCATCTGATGGGGAGGGATACAGAAAGGAAGCCTTGTTGAATGGATTTTGAAGCATCCTAATCTCCTCTGGACATGAATGTTTCTGGAATCCTCTTATGAATGACAAGTGCATTTAGGATTGTGGTGGTTCAGGGGCAGACCTTCTCCCTGCCCCCAGCTGCTATGAAATCAGTGGGGTTACTTTTGTGGTTGGACATTTAGGCTGCTTTAAAAAAATCAATGAACAACACTGTAGTGGTCATCCTTATACATATATCTTTGTGAACATTCATTCTACTTTTTAAACTTAATTTTTATTTTGATTGAAGCACAACAAGTGTTTAGTTGGAAAAGTTGTGAAGTACTCTAAGGCAACAAATAGCATCCACACTCCCATCCTCAGGCCTGGCCCCTTTTTCCGGAGAAACCCTTCAGGTTCTTTCAGCGGCATCGTCAGGGTCTTTGCTCAGTTTTCATTTGACCAAGGCATCCCTTCCTGAGGTCTCTGGCCAACAGCGCCGAGCTGGCTCTTACTCACAGATATGCTGTTGTCTTGGGAGTTTCCTGCGCCATCTCACATTTTCCCGTGTCCTGCGTTGGGTCCCATTTCCTGGATCCTATGTCTTTCTTCCTCTCTTTCTTCTTCTCTTTTTTTTTTTTTTGGCTTTACTTTTTTGTTTTGATGGAGCATATTTTCTAGTAGCTTCCTGTAAAAAGGTTTGTAGGCAGGTGGAAAGGTGTGTGCTGGTGGAAAGGTGTGTGCTGGTGGAAAGGTGTGTGGCAGGTGGAAAGGTGTGTGCTGGTGGAAAGGTGTGTGGCAGGTGGAAAGGTGTGTGCTGGTGGAAAGGTTTGTGGCAGGTGGAAAGGTGTGTGTAGGTGGAAAGGTGTGTGTAGGTGGAAAGGTGTGTGGCAGGTGGAAAAGTGTGTGGCAGGTGGAAATGTGTGTGTGGCAGGTGGAAAGGTGTGTGTGGGTGGAAAGGTGTGTGTAGGTGGAAAGGTGTGTGTAGGTGGAAAGGTGCGCGGCAGGTGGAAATGTGTGCGGCAGGTGGAAAGGTGTGTGTGGATGGAAAGGTGTGTGTGGATGGAAAGATGTGTGTGGATGGAAAGGTGTGTGTAGGTGGAAAGGTGTGTGTAGGTGGAAAGGTGTGAGTGGGTGGAAAGGTGTGTGCTGGTGGAAAGGTGTGTGGCAGGAGGAAAGGTGTGTGCTGGTGGAAAGGTGTGTGCTGGTGGAAAGGTGTGTGGCAGGA
>NW_012115200.1:3104390-3122020 GCF_000951035.1 Colobus angolensis palliatus | reverse complement strand
GTGCTGGTGGAAAGGTGTGTGCTGGTGGAAAGGTTTGTGGCAGGTGGAAAGGTGTGTGTAGGTGGAAAGGTTTGTGGCAGGTGGAAAGGTGTGTGCTGGTGGAAAGGTATGTGGCAGGTGACACAGTGGAGTCCTCCTGTGTGTTAAATTGTCATCCCTTACCATCATGTCCAAACAGTAGTTTGACTGAGTGTAGAATCTGGGCTTGAGATGATTTGTTGCACATTTTTTTTTGTTGAATGATTGGTTGAAAATTCTAGGTTGACAATGAAGGTGAAGCTTCATTGTCCTCTCGCTTCCATGGATGCTATTGAGAATGTTGATGTCATTCTGCTTACAATGCCTTGTCATTCTCTGTGTGCATTTTCTTATTTGTGGAGGCTTCTCGTTGGTTCCTGTTATTCTTGGAACAAGCCTGTTGAAGAAGGCGGCCCTGGGGTGGGAGGGTGGGCAGTGAGCCATGAGGGTTCTCCCTAGTGGGGCTTGGAGGAGCTTGGGGGCCCTTGGGCCCCTGGATGATGTCACCGCCATTGTGATATTTCATTGCAAATGTCAGCGCTTCGTTCCATCAAATCACACGTGAGGGATGTGTCCTGGCAGGTACTTTGTTATAAAGGCACTGAGTGGGGTGAAGGCAATGTGTTTTCATGCAACAAAGGCCTTGGGGGCTGGGGGGTGGCCAGGTCTGTCTCCTCCTGAGGTCCATCTGCGTTAACTTTATGGGGTCTGGTGGGACTCACGCACTCAAGGAGAATAGCTGCTCTGTCACGGAAGCCAGGCATCTAAAGTCAAGCAATTGTCTTTCTCTGTGATCTGGCCTTTCTGAGCCATCTCCGACCCACAGGCCTCTCAGTCCACCAAGCAGGGTACTGCTTTCGACCACACCATGGGCTAAAGTCTGTCTCAAGACCTCCCAAGAAGTGGCCTCTGGGGTGCCCAGGCAGCAGTTGGGCTCTCAGCAGCTGGCCAGAGCTTCTTGGGGGTCTTTAGAATTAGAGGAGGAGTGGGCAGTCATATAGCCTCCCACAGCTCCTGGGCCCCTTTGTGCTGGGCGGCACCTGCGGGGCTACCTGCCTGCCACCCTCACCAGGGATAATGCACCAGGGCAGGTGTGAGCCAGCCCGGTCCTTGCCGTTCTCATGAGCACCTGATTAAGGGCAGCACGCAAACATCAGGCCCGGCCCGACGCCCAGGGTGCATGGCAAGGACACTTCCTTTAGTTTAATTTCTTTTAATTTCCTTTCATTTTCAATGGCGAACTCAGGATATTTGGGTGATTATATTAAAAGGCAGAATTGGCCAAGCCTCATGTCCTTCCTGGGAAAAGTTCCTTCCACAGCTTCTGCCAGGGTGAGCGGCCGTGGTGGGGGCTGCATGGACACAGACGTGGGGCCGGGGCACCTAGGGGAGGGTGACCGCGCTTGGGCTGGCTGGTGCCCTCTGACCTCTTGCCGTGTGTGAGAAGACGGGCTGGCCCACCAGACTTCCTCAAGTCTCATGGCTTTGATGTAAGAGAGATGGAGACCACGGGCCACTTTTCCAGGAGCGTTGGTGGGAGGGGTAGAGATGGGACTGAGGCGGGTGGCAGAACCTGCGAGGGGTCGAGGGCCGCTCTCGAGGTGAGAGTGAGGGCGACCTGAGCCCTGGCCGTGGAGTCCCTGAGGCTACCTGGTCCAGAACTGCCCCAGCTCGGGACCTGACGAGCTACAAGGCTTGATCTTGGCTGTCCGCTGGAGCTGGAGTGAGTACGTGTCTCCTGGCTGCCAACTGGGAACCGCTGCTGTCTCCCCTGCACCCCAGGCACCCGCAATGCAGCGCCCAGGGCCCTGGGTGTGGCGAGGTGGCTCCACCCCAGAGTGGCTTCGGCTGGCTCCGTGTGTCCACATGGCTCCGGCTCTGGCTCCGGCAGTGGGATTTAGGGCCAGGAACTCGATCCCACAAGATCGAGACTGGACTGGGAAGTGGAACTTTCTCCTGCGTCCTTGGGGCCATCCGAGGGTGTCTGTCTGTGGGTTCCACATGCAGCCTCGTTCATTCTAGAACAAGAGCAGCAGCTGCACCCTCTCCCTGGTTTTCTCAGGTGCCGGCGACACCTGCTTAATTGACCCCCTGTGTGGTTTTGCACATTTGTGTGCAGCATGCACTTCTGAAAGCTGGGACTTGTGTTTTCTGCTTTAAATAGGCCTGGCTTCCAAAGCGGGCCCTGGACCTGCCAAGTCTCCGGCACCAGATGGAGAAGGGAAGCGCGGGCGGCTGTACACACAGGGATGCTTGGCGGCACCGCCCGCTTCGTGAGGTCCTGGCACTCCTGCCAGAGGCGGGCCCTGCTGGAGGAGCCCACTGTGACCTCACAAATCCCCCAGGGGCTGAGAGACAGTGGCGTCTGGCTTCCTGTCACTTCAGCCTTGCTCCAGCCTCAGTCCAACGGAACAACCTTCCTTTGCTCCACGGTTACCACCTGGGATCAGATGCTAGAAGTCAGCTCCAGAGCTGGTTACCTGTGTGTGTCCCCCACGTCTGAAAGAGGGCCGAGAGGAGGTTGTGTACGTTCGACAGCCTGCCTGGTCCTCTTGAGAACATGCACATGCAACTCAGTGGCTGACATCTCTTGTTCTGAGAGAGGCCTCGGCCTTTAGAGGGTGTGCCTCAAGTTCTTGGTCCTAGGAGACCTCAAGGAGAAGGGCCCGAGGTGAGCACCCCACAACATCCGTCCTGTCCCAGCCAGGCCCCAGGCAGCTCAGGGCTCTGCTTCCCGCCTCTGGAGCTGGGACTGTGGTCGCTTCAGTGAGGTTGTCCCCTGACCACGCATTGGCCAGATGGGGTGTGGGTGGCAGGTCAGTGTCACCTTTGTCCAGTGGCCGGTGGCTGGGCAGGCCTGGGTCTGGTGAGTCAGTTGGAGCAACATTATTCTCCTGGCAGCTGTGGCATCAGCTCTGGTTGTTAATTATCTAATATTATTTAGAGTTACCATTTGACCCCACTCAGGGTTTGTTAGAGTGGGACCCACATGGGTTATAAAATGTAGAAAATCCATTTATTTTGTATGATTTAGATTTCCAACTCAATGACCAGCTTTGATGTTTTTCTGCTTTGAGGGAACTACTTACCTGGTTAGAGTAGATGTTCCAAATAGACTTTCCTCCCTCCCCATTGTTGATTTCTATTTGGAATTACTCAATTTCTATGATGCCAAATATTTCCTGAGCACACTGAGGGTGTGAGTGGAATGTATCTTCCAATAGGATTAGGTAATGCATCACACTGTATGGATTGCAAATATTTAGAACCAGGCAGTGTAGTTTTAAACCTCAGAATGAGGAGGCGTGAGAAGAACTGATGTCTGTGTGCCGGGTGGGGGCCGACGGGGTGGGCAGGCAGGAGTAGCAGGCACTGCGTGTCACCCCTCAGTGCATGTGGCTCCCACGAGCCTCGCCTGCAAGATGAAGGTGCAGAGGCTGAAATGACTCCTGTCCCCTGCGTATTCCTGTCCCCTCCGTGTTCCTGCCCCCTGCGTGTTTCTGTCCCCTCCATGTGGCCTGGCTGTGTTGTTCACTGCAGGATGGCGAGGAGGCGGCCTCAGGGGCTCTGGGGCTCTGGCCACGTGGGGGATGCAGGAAGGACACGGCCTGTCCCTTCCAGGCCTCGGCCTTTGCCTGGCCCTTCCATGGTTCAGATGCTACCCAAGCAGTGCAGCCTTTGAGATCATTTACCCACACCTGCGGCGTTTTGCATTTTCCGTCCACACCCCTCACAGGCAGTGTGGCCGGCCCTGCACTGTGGATTGACATGGAGCTGGTGTCCTGTGCTGGTTACCCGGGGTCTGAGCTGAGACTGGCTTTCATCTGGTGGTCCTGCTCATGAAGGTGGGGCTCTGCCATGTGTCGCTTGGCTGCTTTCCGGGGGAGTCGGAGGCTTAGGTTGCCGTAAGTAACCAGAAGCCACCCTTCAAAGTGATGTCATATCTTCACAGCTGGAGGCGGAAGCGGTGGCCACTGGGCTACTGGCGTTGTCCTCTGTTGTGATCTTTTACCTCTCAGCGTCTTGCGCCCTCTACTTGTCTGCTGTCATTTGTGGCGTTAACCAGATTTCAAAGTGCAGCATTTGGGACCATGTGTGTCAAATCTTGATAGGAATGAGTTCGGTGCTGGCTGTGCTGTGCCAGAAGCAGCTGTGGCCACCCTCCCTGCTGTCCTGGGCTGGCGGTGGGAAAGTGGCTGTGGCTTTTCCGCCTGCTCTCGGGCCGGTGCAACGGGGGTCAGGCCGCAGCAGCGGAGCTGACCGTCATGTCTGGCGGGGAACCCACTGGTCTGTTCTTCCTTTTTCCCACCCCGGCTTGGGCTGCCTGACCCTCGTCCCCCCTTCACGGGTCATGCTCATTGCTGGGCCCTCCCCTCCCCAGCTCTCAATGCCTGACTGATCTGCCTGACCCTGACCAGCTCACACCAGAGTCCCAGCCCAGACCCGGCTCCGAGCGTCACCTGAGGAGCAGGTGGGTGGGTGGTGTCCTCTGTGATGGGCAGCTGACCGGGCTGTGGGCCACCTGGGCTCTCCAGGCATCTCCCCTCCCCTCTTATCCCCAGGAGGACATGGTGGGTGGGGTCAAGTGCACAGCCGGGGTGGGCTGCCATCAGGTGGACATGGTGGGTGGGGTCAAGTGCACAGCCGGGGTGGGCTGCCATCAGGTGGACATGGTGGGTGGGGTCAAGTG
Source organism: Colobus angolensis palliatus (assembly GCF_000951035.1). Classification (NCBI taxonomy): domain Eukaryota; kingdom Metazoa; phylum Chordata; class Mammalia; order Primates; family Cercopithecidae; genus Colobus; species Colobus angolensis. The sequence continues at coordinate 3,117,312 of NW_012115200.1, read as the reverse complement.
CACAGCCGGGGTGGGCTGCCATCAGGTGGACATGGTGGGTGGGGTCAAGTGCACAGCCGGGGTGGGCTGCCTGCACAGTCGGGCCTGGCGGAGCTGGCCTGATGTGGATGCCACTCGAGGGAAACTAAAAATACAGGTGTTCTTTGACCCAGTAACTCCACTGAGAGTCTTCAGTCTACAAGGAAACCCCAGGGGAGCAGAAGGAGCAGAAACGTGTGTCTAGGAGGCTGCCTGGGACTTCGTCCCTGGAGCAAAGTCCTGTGAGAGAGCAGAGGACGGTGGACACGGAGGGCTGGTCTGTCCAGAGGGGGCTGGCCACACGGGTAGGGCACAGGGAGGATCTGGTTAGGACAAAGAGTAACTCTCAGAAAAACAAGCAGATCACGTTCTTATGTTCATAGGACAAGCAAGGAGGAAAATCCTGTCCAAAGGTGTATTTGCCTGAAGAGACGTACATTGATGTGTGTATGAATGTGGCAAATTCACATGCCACTGTTAACGCAGGTCACCTGGGGCAGGTGAGAGTTGACTGGTGGAGGGAGGGGCAGCCAAGACGGAGGGAGGAGGTTGGTGAAACCTGGAAACAGGAAAGCCTGGGCCTGCAGTGAGGTTTGTGTGACACCATTTTGCTGACTTGTACATCTGCAGCTGTAAAGACGTTAACAAACTCAAGTTGCCATTAGACTTTACGTCCTGTCCGTGGAGGGTGAACCCAAGGCCTGCGTCTGCTCAGGTGAGGCTGACTCTGCTTCTCCCTTGGGCCCAGGGGATGCCCGGCCTCCCCCAGCACTGTGCCTCCCAGCTGCTGACAGCGGCCGCAGGAGTTTCCATCCCATTGTGGTTTCTGGCTGGGACCCTGTCACCATGGTCGCTACGGCCACTCCCAAGCTGAGGAGAAGGCTTCTGACCTGACAGGAGGGAGCCAGGGAGGAGGCTTGTGCAGCTGCCCGCAGATGCGCTCAGAGGCTGTGGAGAAGGTGGCGGGATGTGTCCAGGCGATGAGGGTCTTGCCCAGGACAAGGCCTGCGGAGCTGCTCTGCTTGCAGATGCTCTCAGAGGCCGCAGTGAGGGTGGCGGGATGTGCCCGGGCAATGAAGGTCTTGCCCAAACGTTGGAGACGGAGGGTAGAATCCTGCTGTGGCCCCACCCAGGCTTCCCCAGTGCACTGCTTTCCAAAGAATGGCACCAAGGAACGAGGCTGAGAGACTGAGAATCGGCTTCTGTTACCAGATGCTTAAATGAAAACTTATGAAATAATACGCTGCACAACATAAAACCAAACATCTCCCATTTACTAGTAATTAAATGCTTAAACATTTAAATTATCCATATCTTATGTTTATCAAATTGCCAGTAGCCTTAAGGCTATAAAAGCATGAGTTTCTCAGGCTTCCCAGATGTTTCATAGCTTGAGATGGTAAATCTCAAGTTGTCAATTAAACCTTTCTCACAGTGGATTGGCACGACAAGCGGAGACATTCACTCCAGCAAGCAACAAAGCCCGACCACGGCAAGGTTTCCGTGATTAAGAAAGTAAATCTCCTTCTTCGAGAATAAAGACATAAATGCCATATTTTTTTGCTGGAGAAGTGATGTGGGAAGATGCCCTCCAGAGATTGTCTGTCAAACATCCTTGAAGAAACATGTCTTAGTGTGCTTATTGCAGCAAACATTGTCTACATTGAACGCCAGCGGAAGCTCTGCTCTGCTAAACGCTGCACACATCCCCCGCTTCCTTGAGCCGCGTGAAGGTGAAGCTTTTAGGATCAGACCCGGCTCATCAATATCAGCCTGCCCAAGGCTCCCCCAGGAGAGCAGGGTAAGCAGCAGCAGGAGTCCCGAGAAACCCCCGGAGAGGCCGCATTGTCGCCAGCAGCCTGTGAACGAATCCAAATTCAGAACAGCCGTCAGCTGATGTGGCGAAGCAGGGCCACCGCCCACCTGTCTTAGCCAGGGTGGGAGTGAATGAATTCCAATTCAGAACAGCCGTCAGCTGACGTGGCGAAGCAGGGCCACCGCCCGCCCGTCTTAGCCGGGTGAGAAGAGGGGTAGTGGCTTCTGACACCCAGTAAGTGCCATTAACTCGCCTCTTTCCAGCAGGGAAGAAGGAAGCCGTGGAGCGGTGGGCTCGCCCTGGGAAAGTGTGTCCTCATTAGCACAGGAAAACAAAACACGCGTGTTGAGATTACTTCTCTGGTCTTCTCTCTCTTGCCCAAAGCTTGCGCTCTCTTGTGTAGAATGGAAAAATGAAACCATTGCTGTCACCAGCAGCGTTTTGGTTGTGACTGCTGTGTAACAAATCACCCCAGAACCGAGCCGTCGATTTATGGAGCTTTCTGGTTCAGAAGGTCAGGAACTTGCTGAGGGTAAAGTAGGGGTGGCTCGTCTACCCCAGCATGTTCTGGAGCCTGTGCTAGGAAGACTTGGAACTCAGGACTGCTGGTGGGGTGTCCACACACGGCTTCTCCGGATAGCATGGCCTCCTCACTGCATGGCGGCCTCGGTGGGGGCAGACTCGCACCTGGCAGCTCATGCATGAGAGTTACCAGGCACACAGAAGCAACGTCATCTCACACGACCTAGCCTCAGAAGTCACTGTGTGGCACCTCAGCTCCCCAAATGTGCATACCTTTCTCCTGTGGCTGATACCCGTGTAGACCTACTTGGGGAGGGAGCATCTCATAAATGCAGTCCCAGCCTCCAGCAACTGTGCCGCCCACCAGGGGCCCTGCAATCCCAGCCTCCAGCGACTGTGCTGCCCACTGAGGGCCCTGCAGCCCCAGCCTCCAGCGGCTGTACTGTCCCCCAGGGATCCTGCAGCCCCAGCCTCCAGCGGCTGTACTGTCCCCCAGGGATCCTGCAGCCCCAGCCTCCAGCGGCTGTACTGTCCCCCAGGGATCCTGCAGCCCCAGCCTCCAGCGACTGCACTGCCCACTGGGGGCCCTGCAATCCCAGCCTGCAGGGACTGTGCCATTCCCCAGGGCCCCTGAAATCCCAGCCTCCAGCAACTGTGCCGCCCACTGGGGGGTCCTGAAATCCCAGCCTCTGGCGACTGTCCCATCCTCTGGGGTTCTGCAATCCCAGCCTCCAGTGACTGTGCTGTCCCCCGAGGTCTTGCTTTCACGTGTTCTCTGGCCAACGTGGACCTTTTTGTTTCTGGAGCAGGGGTTTTATGAGTGGGAGGCAGCATGGGGTGGACAGGGGTAGGGAGTTCAGATGTCAGGGTCAGCCCTTGGTCTACGCCTGGGACTGTTCTGTAGCCTCTCTGGATGGAGTCAGTGGACTCATCAGTGGACTGATGGGTGAAATGGGAAAGGTGACTTCAGAGAGGTTTAGTGAGAGAATGTGTGGCGTCCTCACTGGTGTCTTGTTGAATATGCACCCATAGCAGTGGCTAATTTCTGGGGACGGTGCATGCCGCGAAGCTGTGATTTTGACATGTTCATAGTTTATGCATCTAAAGCGGCTCCCAGGAAGGAGTCACATGCACAGATAGAGGTTTTTCCTGCCCAGGCTCACAGAGAAGACACACCGGGAACAGGCTGAGAGAACGTTCATACAAGACAGAGTTCAGGGACATGGTTAAAGTTGCTGGCTCTGACTTTGCAGGGGCTGCAGCCAGTCGGAGGAGAGGTGGCTGGATGCGTCCTGGATGGACATTGGTTTCTGTGGACAGCGGAAAGCATATTTGCAAAGCCTGAGTGATGACGTGGGTTGGAGCCACATAGTGTTGGGTGTAGGCGGTGGGTGAGCCTGTGCTGACCCTGTGTCTGGGTGCAACCCTCACCTGTCATACCTGTCCCCACTCAAGCCTTCTGGGCAGCTGCCAGCACCTGGGTTAGAGTGGATGTGAGCTGCGGCCCTGGCTGGCTGTGACCTATGGTGTGGCCTGGCACCAAAGAGTGGCCCAGATCCCTTGGTTTCTGGCCTTGGAGATGGCCAGGGGCAGCTATAAGGCCAAGAGATGCCCTGAGCCGGGGGCTGTGCTGACAGGATGACAGGATGGCGTCTGGGTCTCTTCATAGTGGGGTGGAGGACCCACGAGTGAGGTCTCCCTGCCCTGCTGGCCACAGGTCCGGTGAGCTGGGCCTCCAAGCTGTCGATGGCAGAGGTCGCCGTGGGTGGGATTGGGGAGGAGGTGGGGAGACAGGAGCACGAGGGTGCAAAGCCAGAGGGAGGGGGTGCAGCCGGGAAGTGCGCAGGCCTCGGGGAGCCCCCGGCTGGCCACAGATGCCCGAGGTGGGTGTACACCACTGAAGTCACAACCAGGAGGACGTTAAACGGGTTCCACACCAAACGGCCTGAGGGCTGGGCCTGTACACAGGGCCGGGGCGCTTTCTGTGCGGGACAGTGTGCTGAGAAGCTCACCCACGGCCGGAGAGTGCACTGCACCCTGGAGCCCGGTCCCTACCTTTCTGGTGCTTGAGAGCCCAGGGACTCAGCTTTGGCCAGGGATCCCCTGGGCCTGAGTGGCCAGACCCAACACTGAGGTCACAGGCTGACCCTTCCCGAATACCCACAGTGGGAAAACCTGGGATCCACCCAGGTGGCTGCTGTTCCTGTGGGGCGGGGACCGGAACCCCAACCTGGGGAGGTGGATGAGGGTCAGGGCAGAGTGGCATCATCTTCTCCCTGGAGAAGGGGTCCTCCCTCGCCACCCACAGGGGAAGGACTGGGCCTGTGGCCTGGAGGCCTTTTCTACGCATGACTGTTCCTTCTCTGTGGGCCTCAAGTTTGAGCCTGCTTGGCCCTCTGCAGCCCTCTCTGGCCCCCTGCAGCCCTCTCCGGCCCTGCTCCATCTCAAAGGGCACGAGATTGGGGGCACTGTGCCCACCAAGTGCTCACACACGTCTCCCTCTAGGCCACATTCCAGGTACCTGGCACCCCAGGAGCCCCTGCACGGTGGCCCAAGCCCCTTTCAGGGCCTGCGTGGAACTCCCCAGGGTCTGTCCTCCCAAGGAGGGAGGGGTCTTGGCTCTGGTGTTGTGGAGGCATGTGTGCATGTGTGTGGTGTGTGTTGACGGTTTGTGTGTTTGTATGTATGTGTGTGCATGTGTCGGTATGTGTGTACATGGCCGGGGGTGGCTATGGGGCTGTCATGCAGGGAGATGCACAGGAGTCATTGCAGGTGAGTGGGGCTGGGGAGGAAGGCGGGGATGGCTGTGGGTGTCACCCGTCAGCCTATCACACCACAGAGCGAAGCTGGGCTTGAGCCTGGCCTTCCTTGTGCTGTGCAGGCTGTGTCAGGGCGGAGGGACGGCTGTATTTCATTGTCCCTGAGCTCGATGGCTGTCTCTCGATGTCTACACTGCATTCAAGCCCAGGACCCACGGAGCTCAAGGCTGGCCGGCCTCCCCAGCTCCTGTTTAACTCACGGAAGCCTGACCTGCGTCTTGTGCCACAGGAGGCAAAGGCAGAGGGGAGGGGGAGGCAGGGCCGTGGGACTGCCTGCCAGGTGGCTCAGACCTTCCTCATGTTTTCTGAGATGCGTCTGCGGCCTCATGCTTATCGGTGGCCAGGAGTCGGACTGGGCTGCAATTCCGTATCCTCTCCTTCTCCAGTTAGTCCCGAGAGCTGTCTGCGTATCACAGGTGCTGCCCCTGCACCCGGAGGGCACCAACGGGGCCTCTGCAGCGTGAGGCGTTTCCCACGCCCCATGGTGCGGGGTTTGCCATGAGGCCCTGGGGAAGGGGCTTCATCTCCAGGCTCAGCTGCTCCGCAGTGAACGCCAAGCCTCCTTGCTTGCCTGGGACAGCCCCACACCCCTGTGGGCATCTGGAGCGTGTATGTGTGCCTATGTGTGTGTTGTGTGTGTGTATGTCTGTATGTGTGCTTGTGCATGTGTTTGTGTGTGGTATGTGTGTTGTGTGGTGTGGGTGTGTGTTGTCTGTATTTGTGTTTGTGTGCATGTGTATGTGGTGTGTATGTCTGCATGTATGTATGCATGTGCACCTGTGTCTGTATGTATGGTATGTGTGTATGTGTGTGCATGTGTGTGCATATGTGTGTGGTGTGTATGTCTGCATGTATGTGCGTGCATGTGTCTGTATGTATGGTATGTGTGTGCATGTGTGTATGTGTGGTACGTGTGCATGTGTGCACGTGTGTGCTGTGTGTTGATGGTTTGTGTGTTTGTATGTGTGTGTGTGTGTTTTCCTGTTGCAGGAGTGATGGAAGCCCTTGTTGCTCCCTGGTGTCCTGGGCACAGCCCCTGCTTGTGGCTGATTTGCCCAAAAGAAGGTTGATGGGACCCGACTCCCCACTCCCCAGCTGGCTCCAAGGGGATCAGGGAGCCTGAGCCGTGGCACAGGCTGATTTAGGTCCCCGCCTGCGGCAGGACATCCTTGTGCTCAGACCACAGCAGGCTTGAGGCCGGAAGAGCCAAGCCGTGGAGGAAGCTGTGTCTGAACATGAGCGGCCGGGAGTGTGTGAGCTCTGGGAAGGAAGCAGGCATGTGAAGTTTGAGTGTTGTGAGTTCAGACGCCAGTGTTCTGTCCTCCAGCAAAGGAACCATGTTGTACAAATGTGGCCTTCTTACTGACGTACTTTGCCCAAGCTCATAAATCCCGCTTGTCAGAGAAAAGGCCACAGAGGAGCGAGCCATTTCAGACATGTACGTGAGTGTTAAGTCTGTCCGCTTAGCTTGTGTGCTGCGCTGCTGGACTTGCTGTAACCTTCCCCCTCCATCACCGTGGCAGGAGCTTCCCGGCCAGCTTTGATGTGCAGGGACAGCAACTGGGGGGATTTGGGGGCAGAGGGGCTACACCAGGGCAGGCACTGGCCGACCACAGGGCTGCTTATATTGCCTTGGGAGGCCAGTTTTCAGTGAAAGGGCAAGAGAAACCATCACTGGCTATGTGCTTATCCTGTTATCTGTGTATTGTTTTTGCAAGTATCTGTTTAATTTTTTTGCCATTAAAAAGACCTGTGCCAGGTTCAGGGACTCACACCTGTAATCTCAACACTTTGGGAGGCCGAGGCAAGAGGATTGCTTGAGCCCAGGAGTTTGAGACCAGCCTGGATGACAAAGTGAGACTCTGTCTCTGTTTATAATAGAAAAAAATATGAAAAGAATACCTGGATTGTTAGATTTCTCATGATTGAGGTAGAGAGTTATTTATATATTCTGGATACAAGTTATTTATCAGATATAATTTGAAAATATTTTTGCCTCATCTGACTTGTCTTTTTGTTCTCTTAACAGTATCTTTCAAAGAGTAGATAGATCTAATTTTGACAAAGTCCAGTTTATCCATTTCACAGGGATTATGCTTTTGGTGTCTCATTCAATGGCTTTTTGCCTAACCTCAAAAGTTACATTTTTTTCTCTCTTCTAAGAGTGTTATAGATTTTCAAATGATGCTTAAGCCCATGATCTATTTTGAGTTAACTTTTGTATAAGGTGTAAGATATAGGTTGAAGTTCATTTTTGTGTGTATAAATGTTCAAATTTTCCAGAAATATTTGCTGAAACACAATTCTTTCCCCGTTGAATTGTCTTTGTACTCTTGTTAAAATCGATTGACCATGTCTGTGTAGGTCTATTTCTTGACTCTATTCCGATCCACTGATCTATATGTCTACCCTTTCACCAATATTACATGATCTTAATCATTGCATGTTTCAAGTAAGTAAAAATACGGCAATGTGAGCTTTGTTCTTTTTCAAAAATATATATATTTTAGAAGCAGCATCTGCATGTCTGTAAGAAATCCTGTTGGGAGTTCATTTGGAATTGTATTAAATTCATAGATCATTTTAGGAAGAATTGATATCTTAACTAAATTAACAACATACCTGTCTGTGAACATGGTATGTTGTTCCATTTATATAGGTTTTCTTTTCTTTTTGTTTTTTGGAGACAAGGTCTCATTTTGTTGCCTGGCTGGAGTGCAGTGGCATGAACACGGCTCACTGTAGCCTCAACTTCCTGGACTCCAGTGATCCCCTTGCCTCAGGCTCCCAAGTAGCTGGGACTACAAGCATGTGCCACCACACTTGGCTAATTTTTGTATTTTTTGTAGAGAAGGGTTTTGCCATGTTGCCCAAGGTGGTCTCAAACTCCTGAGTTGAAGCAATCTGCCTGCCTTAGCCTCCCAAAGTGCTGGAATTATAGGCATAAGCCACCAGGCCCAGCTGAATTTCCATCCTTTTAAATTTGTGATGGCGGTTTTATGATCCAGAATTTAGTTTACCTTGGCAAATGTTTTATGTACACTTGAAAAGAATTTGTATTTTGCTGTTTCTGGATAATGTGTTCTATAAATGCCAGTTTAGTCAAGTTGGTTGGTGATGGTGTTCACATTTTCTGTATCTTTGCTGTTTTTCTCTTTGCTTGTTTTATTGATCACTGAGAGAGAGGTTTTGAAATCTCGAAATATAATTTTGGATTTGTCTATCTCTCCTTTCAGTTCAATAAGTTTTTGCTTCATGAATTTTACAGCTCTGTTCTTAGGTATATATACATTTAGAATTGCTATGTCTTCTCAGTGAATTGAGCTTTTTATGATCGTGTGATATGTCTTGTTGTGTCTGGTAATTTTTCTTGTTCTGAATTCTATTTTGCATGATATTAATATAACTATTCCAACTTTCATTTGACTAGTGTTTTAATCATATTTTAAAAGTCCTTTTCTTTTAACCTGTGAGTATCATTATATTTAAAGTGGGCTTTTAGACAGCATGTAGTTGACTGTAAGTGAAGATTCTGAAGAATGAAAAGTCAGATACTGTATGTTCACACTTGTAACTGGGAGCTAAGCTATGAGGACATAAAAACATACAGAGTGATATAATGGACTTTGGAGGCTGGGGGACCAGGTTGGGAGGGGGGTGAGGAGTAAAAGATTACCTACTGGGTAGGGCGTATGCTGCTCAGCTGACAGGTGCACTAAAATCTCAGAATTCGCCACTATAGAATTCATCCACGTAACCAAAAAGCATTTGTACTCCAAAAGCTAATCAAAAATCAATTTGACAATATCTGTCCTTTAATTGGTATTCGTGACCATTTTATTTTAATATAATTATTGATGTCATTGGATTGACTGCTACTATTGTATTTTTTGTGCTACTTATTTCCTTTGCCTTTGTTTTCTGTTTCCATTTTCCTGCCTTATTTTGAGTTACTTGAATATTTATTTTGCATAGCATTTTAATGTGCTTATTTGCTTTTAATTATATCTACCTGTGTAAGTTTTTAAGTGGTTGGCCTAGGGTTAACTACACACACATATACACATGCATATATATATATACACACACACATATGTGTATATGTACATATACACACACACATATGTGTATATGTACATATACACACTTATCTTTTCAAAGTTTACTGAAAATTAGTATTTTACCACATTAAGTGACATGTACATGTAGAAACCTTGCAGCCATATAAGACCCTTTACTCTTCCCTTTGTGTTTTGTAGTTACCTTATATATTACAGCTACATTTCCACAGAGCAAGGTTTTAATCAGGTATATTTCTTTTAATCACACATATTTTAAAGTATATAAGAGGAGGACACAGCCTGAACAGGTAATTCCTGAAGCTTCACTTCCTTCTGGGATTATTTTCCTTCTCTCTGAAGAACTTCCTTTAGCATTTCTTTTAGAGCAGATCTTCTGGTGACGAATTCTCTTTGCTTCTCTTAAAATGTCCCTGTTTCATTTTAGTCTCTGAAGGATACTTGCTCTGGAGGTAGAACCCTGGGCTGACAGTTCTTCCCTTTCAGCACTTTAAGTTGTTGCGTCTCTGTCTTGTGGCCCCACAGTTTCTGGTGAGAAATCTGCTGTTATTCAGTTTGTTAGTGCCCTTTGCATAATATGTTTTGACTCTGACTACTTAAAATCCTTTTTGTTGTATCTTTGGTTTTCAGTAATTTTATTATCATGTGCCTGGGTGTGGTTTTCTTTGAGTTTATTTTATCTGGGATTTACTGAGATTCTTGAATCTCTAACTTTTTTTTTCTCTTTTGCCCAGTTTGGGAAGTTTTAATTTATTATTTTATCATATGTGTGTGTGTGTGTGTGTATGTGTGTGTATATATATATATGTACCATTTTTTCTCATTCTTTTTTATTTTTATTTTTTTTGAGACAGATCCTCACTCCATTACCCAGGCTGGAGTGTAGTGGCATGACTACAGCTCACTGCAACCTTGACATCCCAGGCTCAAGTGATCCTCCCACCTCAGCCTCCCAAGTAGCTGGGACTACAGGTGTGCACCACCACAGCTGGCTAATTGTTTTAAAAAATGTTTTTGTAGAGATGGGGGTCTCACTCTGTTGCCCAGGCTGCTCTCTAACTCCTAGGCTCAAGGATCCTCCAGCCTCAGCCTCCCAAAGTGTTGAGGTTACAAGCACCAGCCATCGTGCCTGGCCTATTCCCTCATTCTGAGATTTTAACAATATTAGACTTTTTATTGTTTTTCAGAGGCCACGAAACTTTGTTTTTTTTTTCTTTTAATCAGATTGGATAATTTCTATTGATTTGTCTTCAAGTTTACCAATAATTTCCTGTGTCATCTCCATTCTGCTATAATGACATCCAGTGAATTCTTTATTTCGATTATTTATATTTTTAAGTTCTAAAATTTTCATTTGGTTCTTCAATGTAGCTTCTAGTTTTCTGTTGACAATTTCTATCTTACCATTCATTTTATAAGCATTTAGCCTTACTTCGTGGAAGATGAATATCTTAGCTGTTTTAAAGTCTTTGACAATTCTAACATCTATGTCATCTTGAGAGTGGTGTCTTTTGATGGCTTTTCTCTTTTCAAATTGCTAATATTTTAGTTTTTCTGTATTGTGAATCATTTTGTATTATATTTCAGAAACTTAGATATGATACTAAGGCACCCTAGATGCCCTCTGGCCGCCAGGTTCTGGGCTGAGGCTGTGAAGACATGGCTTTGACCTGGAGGCTGTGGAGTTTCCTGTGGGGAATTTCACTAATGTCCTAGTCTTGGTCCTGGCTCCAGAACCTTGTATCAGAATCACTTGTGGGGGTGTTGGCACACAGAGGGCTGTCCCTGGGGTTGTAGCAGAGTAAGCTATATCAGGGTCACCCATGGGGGTGTGGGTACACAGAGGGCTGCCCCCAGGACTCCAGCACAGTGAGCTGGATCAGGGTCACCTGTGGGAGTATTTGCACACAGAGGGCTGTCCTGGGGCAGCAGCACACTGCACTGGCATGCAGCCAGACAACTGGCCTTTTAAATGTTCCATGGATAACTCTCCAGCTTGTGGGGTGGGTGCTCTGGGACCCAGAGTCAGCTTGCGCCCTCCCTGTCACCAAGCAGGGCGCTCCTCGACCTCCCTGGTCGTGCACATGCTCTGTGGCCCTACATACCCTCCTGGTGGTCTCTGAGGCAGGGGGGCCACTCCCTAGACCCTCACCCTGAGCCTTCCTGGGCCTACAGCTCCCTAATTTTGGTAGGGACTCAGCGAACATGTGGATGGGAAGTTCTCTTCAGTTGTGGGATGAGCCAGCACTTCTGGCTGAAGAAAAGTAAGTGGCATTGGCATCTATGACAAACCCACAGCCAGTATCCTACTGAAAGGGGAGAAAGTGCGAACAGGAACAAGACAAGGATGCCCACTCTCACCACGGTTATTCAACATAGTTCTGGAAGTCCTAGCCAGAGCAAGAAAGCGAGAGAAAGATTATTGGAAAAGAGGAAGTCAAAATATCACTGTTTGCTGACGATATGATCATATACCTAGAAAATCCTAAAGCCTCCTCCAAAAGCCTCTTGAATTTGATAAATGAATTCAGTAAAGTCTCAGGTTACAAAACCAGTGTACACAAATCAGTAGCATCAACAACACCAAGCTGAGAATCAAATCAAGAACTCAATCCCTTTACAATAGCTGCAAAAACAAAACAAAACAAAAAACCAAAAACAAAAAACTCCCACAACAAACCAAAAACCTAGGTATACACCTAACCAAGGAGGTGAAAGATGTCTACAAGGAGAACTACAAAACACTGCTGAAAGAAATCGTAGATGACACAAATGAATAAAAATGCATCCCATGCTCATGGATTGGAAGAATCAATATTGTGAAAATGACCATACTGCCCAGAGCAATCCACAGATTCATTGCAATTCCTATCACAATACCATCATCATTTTTCACAGAATTAGAAAAAAAATCCTAAAATTCATATGGAACCAAAAAAGAGCCCTAACAGCCAAAGCCATCCTAAGCAAAAAGTACAAATCTGGAGGCATCAGATTAGCAGACTTCAAATTATACTACAAGGCTATAGTAACCAAAACAGCATGGTACTGTTATAAAAGTAGGCACATAGACCAATGGAATAGAATAGAGAACCCAGAAATAAAGCCAAATAGGTACAGCAAACTGATCTTTGACAAAGCAAACAAAAAGATAAACTGGGGAAAAGACACCCTATTCAATAAATGGTACTGGGAAAATTGCATAGCTGTATGTGGAAGAATGAAACTGGATCCCTATCTTTCACCTATACAAAAATCAGCTCAAGATGGACCAAAGACTTAAATATAAGACCTGAAACTATAAAAATTCTACAAGATGACAGTGGAAAAACTCTTCTAGACATTGGCCTAGGCAAATAATTCATGACTAAGACCTCAGAAGCAAATGCAACAAAAATAAACATAAATAGATGGGACCTAATTAAACTAAAAAGCTTCTGCACAGCAAAAGAAATAATCAGCAGAACAGATAACCCACAGAGTGGGAGAAATATTTGCAAACTACACATCTGACAAAGGATTAACATCCAGAGTTTACAAGGAACTCAGACAAATCACCAAGAAAAACACCAAATAATTCCATTTAAAAGTGGGTAAAGGTCATGAACAGACATTTCTCAAAAGAAGATATACGGCCGGGCGCGGTGGCTCAAGCCTGTAATCCCAGC
>NW_012115200.1:3098318-3104199 GCF_000951035.1 Colobus angolensis palliatus | reverse complement strand
CACTGCACTCCAGCCTGGGCGACAGAGCGAGACTCCGTCTCAAAAAAAAAAAAAAAAAAGATATACAAATGGCCAACTAACACACGAAAAATGCTCAACATCACTAATCATCATGGAAATACAAATTAAAACCACAGTGAGATTCCACCTTACTCCTGCAAGAATGGCCATTTTTAAAAAGTCAAAAAAGCAATAGATGTTGGCATGGATGCAGGAAAACAGGAATGTTTATACATGCTGGTAGGAATGTAAATTAGGACAACCTCTATGGACAACAGTATGGAGATTCTTTAAAGAGCTAAAAGCAGATCTACCATTTGATCCAGCAATTCTGCTACTGAGTATCTACCCAAAGGAAAAGAAGTCTTTATATGAAAAAGACACTTGCACACATATGTTTATAGCAGCGCAGTTCACAATTGCAAAGACGGGGAACTAACCTAAGTGCCCATTGACCACTAAGTGGAAAAAGAAAATGTGGTGTCTATACACCATGGAATACTACTGAGCTGTTAAAAGGAATGAAATAATGTTTTTTTTTGCAGCAACTTGGATGCAGCTGGAAGCCATTACTCGAAGTGAAGTAACACAGGAGTGGAAAACTAAAAACTGTACGTTCTCACTTGTAAGTGGGAGCTAAGCTATGAATCTGGCACACAGACTGATATAACGGACTCTAGAGACTCAGCAGTGGGAGGGTGGGAAGGGGGGTAAGGATAAAAAAACTACACATTAGCTACAACGGACACCACTCGGGTGATGGGTGCACTAAAGTGTCATAACTCACCACTATGTAACTCATCCATGTAAACAAAACCCATTTGTATCCCAAAAGCAATTGAATTAAAAAAAAAGAAAATTGGCTGGACGCAATGGCTTATGCCTGTAATTCCAGCATTTTGGGAGGCTGAAGTGGGCGAATTACCTGAGGTCAGGAGTTTGAGACCAGCCTGGCCAACATGGCGAAACCCCATCTCTACTACAAATACAAAAATTAGCTGGGTGTGATGACGGCGCCTGTAATCCTGCTACTCTGGAGGCTGAGGCAGGAGAATTGCTTGAACCCAGGAGGCAGAGGTTGCAGTGAGCTGAGATCGTGCCACTGCACTCCAGCCTGGGTGACAGAGTGAGGCTCTGTCTTAAAAAAAAAAAAAAAAAAAAAGAAAAAAAGAAAAGAAAAAAGAAAATTAAGTGGCTTTGGGCAATATAATTTTCTCAACTCACGATAAAGTGAGAAATGGTACCTGCTTCTCAGTCATTCATTTCTGCAGAACTGGGGACAGCGCCAGGCTTGGGGGAGGAGCTGCACCTGGGTTGAGTGTCACTGCTCCTACCGCCCTCTGGTGTCAGCATGCACCAGGATGTGCTTGGCCAGTGATAGATGAGAAGTGAGTTTGTGTCATGCAAGTGGGAGCTCCAGAGCCATCTCCAGGTTCCTCCACCTCCCTTTCCCCAGATGGAACTGCTGTGCTGTGCAGGACCCATGAACCTGGCTCCTTTCAGGCAGAGGCTGTTCCTTCAGTTTGGTTTCAGAACAAGGAAGTAGCAGCTGTAGAGTCTCTGGGTTCCTGGCTGTGGGCACGTGACTGACCCAGGGCCCCAACGGTTGAGCTCTGGAACCTGTTGTGGCCTTTCCACTGTGGCCTCCCTTCCCACGGCAGTGACTGAGCAGGGCAGGGACACCTAGGCAGACCAGGCACTCCTGGGAGATGTGGATGCCTCTGATGGCGACTTTGAGCCAATTTCCCTAGGACTGCAGGGGTCAAGACGTTTCCCAACCGCCTTCCTCCCCTCTCTCGTTCCTGAGGGTCAGGCCCCAGCCCAGGCTGCCCTTCACTCAACCTGCCCCGTTTCCCTCACGGCATCGCCTCTAAGATGTGCTTGGGGGCTGCTTCTTGGAGGCCCCTGACTAACACAGCAGACACCGTGCAGCGCCCACGATGGGCATGCGTGTGAGTGTGGAATAAACCCTGTGTGAAAGCTGCTTGGACTTCGGGGTCATTGCTGCACAATGCCGTAGTCTGAGGTGAGCTACCCACTGCTCTTGTCGTTCTGCTGGGGGCGACAGGGCCAAGAACAAGGCGTGGCGACTCCGTGGAGTGGTGGGCGGCGGCTGGGGGGTGAAGGCGGGCTCCAGGATGGTGCAGCCGAGGTGGTCAGGCTGATCTCTGCTCTCATTCTGACACATCTCTTGCAGCTTTGCTTGGTGTTTTCAGAAACTGGCTGAGTTGGACACGATCCTGGGTGTCAGGGAAACAAGTTCATGGGGGCGTTTGATTTGCGTTCGCAGATATCTTTAGAGCTGAACGCGACTTGGCATAGGAATTCAGGAGGCTACGCTACCTGCTTTTGGCGCCGCTGCGGGTGGGCTCTGTGGCCGAGCTGCTTCAGGAATCCGAGTGGCATCTGGCAGAGCGATGTGTGTAGCTCTGCTTTCAAGTCCGAAATCTCAGCTGGCTTATTTGGTTCCTTCCTTGCAGGCTTTTTCCTCTTTCTTTTTTCTGTGCTTATGAAGCAGAAATAATTTACGAGGGGGAGACCTCTGGCAAATCCCTATTTACCTGCTGGGCCTATGGAGAAAACACCGGCTGCTTTGGAACTGGAGACCTCCCGCCCTTTCAGAATGAGAATGAACTTTCTAGAACCAGCCCAGACCTTTCCTGACACCCAAAGCAGCAGACACAGCCCCTCTGTCTGTGGAGGGAGAGGAAACCACTGCGATGGTTTCAGAAAACGTGCAGGCTCAGTCTATGAAGGCGAAAACTGCTCTCCAAGGCTCTCCTGGTTCCCACATCCAGGTTATTTCCGGAACACCATTCGTTTATCCGATAAACGCAAAAATAGCGCTTACTGTGAGGCAGGACTGCTCTGAGCACGTCATAAATGTGAACTTATCTGACCCTCTGAACACACCCTACAATGAAGGTATTACTGTCTCCATTTTACAGAAGGGGAAACTGAGGCACGGAGTGGTCACAGAACTGGCAAGCAGCAGAGTCCAGATCCAGTCTGGGTCATGGCTGCAGACGGTGCTCTTGCCCACATACTGGCTGCCTCAGGGACTCCTTCCTCCTTAAGGAGAATGCAGGAGGCAGAGAGCCATGTGGGTGGTCCAACCGACCCATCCACTCTTGGCCACAGCACTGATCTTGGTTGACAATAATGATAAGGAGAATGTAGGCATAGCTCAGAGACATAGTGGGCTTGGCTCTAGACCATTGCAATAAGGCAAGTCACAGGAAGTTTTGGTTTAACAGTGCATATAAAGCTTATGTTTATAGTACACTGCAGTCTATTAAGTGTGCAACAGCTTGATGTCTAAAAAAGTGCATGCCTTAATTAAAAGTAACTTTAGTGCTAAAAATGCTAACAATCACCTGAGACTTTAGCAAGTCGGCATCTTCCTGCTGGCAGAGGGTCTCGCCTCCATGTTGATGACTGCCGACTGATCTGAGTGACAATTGCTGAAGGCTGGGTAGGGGGCTGTAGCAATGTCGTAAAATGAGACAGTAAAGTTAGCCTCATTGATTCACTCTTTTCATGATAGCTATCTCTGTAGCATGCAATGCTATTTGATGGCATTTTACTCACGGTAGATCTTCTTTCAGAATTGGGGTCAGTCATCTCAAATCCTACTGGTGCTTTACCTTGTAAGTTTATGGAATATTCTAAATCTTCTGGTTGCCATTTCAACAATGTTCACAACACTTCACCAGGAGTTGATTCCATTTCAAGAAACCATGTTTTTTTCATCCATCACATAAGCAACTCCTCATTTTTTCAAGTTTGATTCTGAGCCTGTAAAAATTCTGTCCCATCTTCAGGCTCCACCTCTAACTGCAGTTCTCTTGCTGTTACCCCATATCTGCAGCTACTTCCTCCACTGAAATCTTGAACCCTTCAAAGTCATCCATGAGGGCTGGAATCAACTTCTTCCTAACTCCCGTTAATGTTGATATTTTGACCTCCCCTTAAGAATTATGAATGTTCTTAATGGCATGTAGAATGATGGATCCTTTCCAGAAAGTTTTAGATTTACTTTCCTAAGATCTTTCAGAGGAATCACCATCTATAGCATCTATAGCCTTACAAAGTATATTCATTAAGTAATAAGACTTGAAAGTCAAAATTACTCCTTGGGCCAGGCGAGGTGGCTCGTGTCTGTAATCCCAGCACTTTGGGAAACGGAGGTGGGTGGATCACTTGAGGCCAAGACTTTGAGACCAGTCTTGGTAATGAGACTCCATTTCTACAAAAATTAAAAAATTAGCCAGGCATAGTGGCACATGCCTATAGTCCCAGTTACTTGGGAGGCTGAGGTAGGAAGATGCTTGAAGGCAGGAGTTTGAAGTTGCAGTGAGCTATGATCGCACCGTTTCACTCCAGCCTGGGCAACAGAGAAAGACCTTCTCTCTCTGTCTCTTTTAAGAGATTGGTCTTGCTCTGTCATCCAGCCTGGAATGTCATGGCACAACCACAGCACACTGTGGCATTAATCTCCCAGGTTCAAGTGATCCTCCCACCTCAACCTCCCAAGTAGCTGGAACTACAGGCGCATACCACCACACCCAGCTAATGTATTATTATTATTATTATTATTGTTGTAGAGATGGGGGTCTCCCTATGTTGCCCAGGCTGGTCTGGAACTCCTGGCCCCAAGTGATCTTCCTGCCTTGGCCTTCCAAAGTGCTGGGATTACAGGCCTAAGCCACCACACCTGGCCAACCCTATCTCTTAAAAATATTTTTTTTCCCCTGATTCATGGGCTGCCAAATGGATATTGAGTCAGCAGACAAGAAAATTGCATTCATCTGCTTATACATCTCAGTTACCAGATGCATTGTCAGTGAGCAGAAATACTTTGAAAGGAGTCTTTCTTTCTGAGCAATAGGTCTCAACAATGAGCTTAAAATATACAGTAAACGGTGCCATAAACAGATGTGCTGTCATCCAGGCTTTGCTGTTCTGTGTATAAAGCACAGGCAGAGTCAATTTCTTGAGGGACCTAGGATTTTTGGAATGGCAAATGAGCATTGGCTTCAACTAAAAGTGACCGGCTTCATTATCCCCAGCAAGAGTCAGCCTGTCCTTTGAAGCTTCGAAGCCAGCCGTTGACTTCTCCTCTCCAGTTATGAAAGTCCTACATGGCCTCTTCTTCCAATATCAGGCTGTTTCATCTGCGTTGCAAATCTCTTGTCTACTGTAGCCACCTTCATCAATGCCCTTAGCCAGATCTTCTGGATAACTGGCTGCAGCTTCTCTATCAGTACTTGCAGCCTCACCTTGCACTTTTATGGAGACGGCTTCTGTCCTTAAACCTCATGCACCAACCTCTGCTAGCTTCAAACTTTTCTTCTGCAGTTTCCTCACCTCTCTCAGCCTTCACAGAGTTGAAGAGACTTAGGGTCTTGCTCTGGATTAGGCTTTGGCTTGAAGGAATACTATGGCTGCTTTGATCTTCCATCCAGACCATTAAAACTTTCTCCATATCAGCAATGAGGCTGTTTTGTTTCCTTATCCTTCACGTGTTCACTGAAGGAGGACTTTTAATTTCCTTCCAGGACTCTTCCTTGAGCATCCACAACTTAGCTCACTGTTCAGCACAAGGGGCTGAGCTTTCAGCCTGCCTCAGCCTTTCTCAGTAAGTTGAATCATTTCTAGCATTTGATTTAAAGCGAGAGATGTACACCTCTTCCTTTCACTTGAACACTTAAAAGGCCATTGCAAGGTTATTAATTGGCCTCATTTAACAACCCTGCTGTGTCTGCTGTGTCTCAGGGAAAAGGAAGGCCTGAGGAATGGGAGAGAGATGGGGAATGGCTGACCGGTGGAGCGGTCAGAGCACACGAGACATTTATGGATGAAATCCACTGTCTTGGCC
>NW_012115200.1:3096306-3097173 GCF_000951035.1 Colobus angolensis palliatus | reverse complement strand
TAAATAAATAAATAAATAAATAAATAAATAAATAAATAACAAGGTATGCCTGTAACACTCTTCGGGTTGGTTAAAGAAGCCAGGTTTGCACATACACAGCTTTGGAGGACACTTTACTTGGGCCCAGGGGTGCTCAACTGCTCCCACCAGGGAAGAGGTCAAAGCGAGCGCACGGTGGCCATCCCACTGGGCCCTTCCCACCCTGTCATTTGGGCCAAGATCCTCGAGGGGCTGGAGACAGTGGAGACTGGGCAGATGGAGGCGGCCTGTGCAGGGTCCCACCTACCTGGGTCAGAGCCAGTGCTCAGGACAGCCACAGCTTCCCCCGCCCCATGCCGCGCCCCCCGCAGCGAGGCACCTGCTGCTCAGGCACCTGCCCCGTGCAGGGTCCCGTGGCTTCTAAACTCTGTTGCTAAAGTTGCCTAAGTGGAGAGGAATGGGTCTGCCTTCCCCCACAGCAGGTGTGGGCTCTGCCTTCCCCGACAGCAGCGGTGCTTCCCTGGAGTATGGATCTGGGAGGGGACACCTGGAAGGCATGCCCGGGAATGGCAACGTGACACTGGCTTCTCACAGTGGCTTCTGGAACTCTGCTTGGAAAATCGGTCTTCACAGAGATTCAAATGCCATCCCTGCACAGAAGAGAAATCTGTCAGAAATTACTCAACAAGGGGTGCATCCCTGTGTGCAGTCTGATGGTGAGGGGAGCCAGAGAGGGAGAAAACTGTTAGAAACAGCGAGAAGCAGTGGAGACGACACATGGGCCGTTCCTCCCCATTTTGGATCTAAGTTCAGCGTTCGGGGGACTCTGTGGCATGTTGTCGGGGAGGGGCTGTGTGTGGATGAAGAGGGGCCCCCCAGGAGCCAGCT
>NW_012115200.1:3068994-3095450 GCF_000951035.1 Colobus angolensis palliatus | reverse complement strand
TCAATTGCAATATTCTAAAACTCCTCACCTTGCAGAGAATGGATTTATCATGGTGATACATGTAAACAAAATAAACCTTTTGTTAAAGTAACTTACACCACCTGTCTTGGAACTTCGATGCTGGCAGATGTCTCCTGTTGGTCTGAGTGGTTGTGGGAGCAGTGTCTGGTCACCATGAGATGCCTGCTCCCCTCACAAGTGGCTGTTGGTGACCCAGGGGGGGCATTTTCTCCGAATACCTGCGTGTGGTTCTGTGTCCTGTTTACACGTGAGTCTGGCCTCAGCGAGGCTGCTGCTTTCCCCTGCGTTTCTGTTTCTCATCCGTGTAAGGGGTGTCAGCTAAGAACTCCGCTTGCAGAGGAAGCGGGATGGCTGAGCTGCTTTCAGACGCAGCAGCATAAACACAGGGGGTCCTTACTGGACCCAGGGGCTCCTTATGAGACACAGGGGGTGCTTACCTGACACAGGGGGTCCTTACCGGGCACACGGGGTCCTTACCGGGCACAGGGGATTCTTACCTGACACGGGGGTCCTTACCAGACACGGTAGGTTCTTACCAAACGTGGGGCTCCTTACCGGACACAGGGGAGCTCTGCCGGGCAGCCCAGCTGCTCCTGGCTCCTGGTGGCAGCGTGGATGCTGTCGCCTGGGGACATGTTCTGGACCAAGATAAAAGGTCTGTGCCAGGAAAAGATGAAGACAGAAGAGCTGGCCAGTGGACTGACTGGGCTTAAAGTGTCTAAAGGAGCGACTGGATCCTGAAGTGGGAGGGACCCAGACGCCCGTGGATGACAGCTGATGTCCACTCACGCCAGCGAGCTGCCTTCAGAAGGGGCTGCTGCCCGGGCGGTGGCCTCTGGCTTCCCGCAGGTGCCAATATCTGCCTGCTGGGTGCCTGAGGAGCCTGGGGAGTCCAGTGCCCGACTCACAGTGGTGAAGATGGGCCCTGATCAGGGTTGCTTTGAGCGGACGCTGTCTCCTAGTCTGCTGCCCTGGGGTCCTCCTGGACCCTCTCCCTCCCTCAACCCTTGGACCAGTATGTCTTGGGATGTGGCCGCACTGCTGCGGGGCCCGAAACCCTTTCAGGGGACTCAGAAGGTAAAATCTACATTCACAACGACACTCGGATGATATTCGCTGGGTTCATAGTGTTGGCATTACAGGGTGTGGCAAAAGCTGCCCCAAAGTCGTAGAACTGCCGGTGCCTGCGCAGGAAACGGGCCATGGCCAGGCCTGGGCAAGCAGTGCCTGCCCCAGGGTCTCTCCCAGAGTCCCTCCCAGTGTCTCTCCCCAGAGTCTCCCAGGGTCTCCCCCAGGGTCTCCCCCCAAGGTCTCTCCCAGGGTCTCTCCCAGCGTCTCTCCCCAGGGTCTCTCCCAGAGTCTCTCCCAGGGTCTCTCCCAGAGTCTCTCCTCAGGGTCTCCCCCCAAGGTCTCTCCCAGGGTCTCGCCAGGGTCTCCCCAGGGTCTCCCCGGGTCTCTCCTCCAGCGTTTCTTCCTCAGTGCCACCCTCTCAATGTCTTTGCTCTCAGAGATAAACAAAAAGCCACCTTCACTTATAAATGTCCTTGATGAGGCAGGAAAAGTATTATTTTTTGAATCTCAGTCGTTGACCACACATCCTGTTAATATTCTTTTAACAAAACAAGACACACACCGTCAGGCTTCTGCTAATGTGAGAACGGTAACGCCTGGAGGAGGAGAGACTGTGCCCGGCTTTGAGCTGTGAGTTGAACTCGCTGCTTTTTTTCTTAATCCAACACTATTTCTATTTGAAAGAATGACTGAGGGAAAACTGTCATTACCCAGGCTTCGGTACTGGGCATATACTTTCTCAAAAATGAGCAAAGTGAACTTGTCACTTTGAGGAAAACCCTGACAGCATTTGGTGCTAATGATGAAATCTGAACTTTCAGACAGAAATTAGAATTTTGGATAACTGTCGCCGTCTCTGACAGCTTCCCAATATTTAACAGCCTTTCCAGTGGGGTCACTGGTGATTTGAAAATATGTGATCTTTTGATATTGAATATAAAATGTGCCAGCACTTGGAAGATCTGCCTCATTCACTGAGCCAGTATTTCCAAATGGCCGGCGCACGATGTTATAAAATCATGCACACGAGAAGAAGTTCCACACAGAGCGTGAGACAGAACCATGGAGCTTGGCACACAGAGGACAGCCGGCCTAGTGATGTGGGCCAGATCCCAGCTAACCGCCAACACGCCAGCCACAGTGACCTGAGGGGTCTTCTGTAGCGCTCTTCCCTTTGCTAACCACACATCTCTGCGAGGATGCATTTTCTTCAAAAAATTACAACCAAAATAACATATAGAAGATTGAATATGAACCAGTTATGGGAATGTAACTGTCCTCTATTAAGCCAGAAATTAAAGAGACTGATACATGTTTATCTGCCTACAGTATGTAATACATATGTGTTATACACATAAATACATACACATATAAAATGTCCTCCTTACTAGTTTTTTTGATTTGAAAAATCTAGTTCGTTTTTATAAAGTGTTATGTCAACATAGAATGAGTTCATAATGCTAATTTTAAATGAACCAATCAATCAATGTTGATAATTTTCTCGAATTTACCACATGGCATATATTGATAGATCTAAGCCATGTAAACCAAGGCTCTTTGAAGTCTTTACTCATTTTTCAAAGTGTAAAGTTTGAGACCTGCTGACAGGGGAGGCTGTCTGCAAGCCTGGTGGCCTGTGATCACGGCTCCCCAGCTGGAGTTGAGGGGAAGCAGGTGAGTCTGAACAGAGGCTGGCCACAGTCTGCACACAGTGGGTGTTGAGTACAAAGCTGGTAACTGCTTGAGCAAACTTCCCTCCCAGAAAGGAGGCCTGGCACCCAAGGCACCTGCTGTGGACATGGTGGTCTCTCTCCAGAGCGAGGCTCCTGTGAACAGCTCTGTGGCTCCCCTCTCGCACCCCGTCCCAGCTGTGCCGCCAGCTCACCGTGGGCCATGGCTTTTCTCGGAGCAGATCCTTCTGTCCATCTGGGGCTGAATGTTTGTATTTTCAGGGGCACCTGCTGTATGCAGCATCTGCTAAAGCCCACATTTTGACAGACGTCCGTATCAGCCAGGAAGGGCTGGTTACCAGCTCAGCCTTCGAAGAAAGAATAAACAAAATATGTCTACATTTTCTCTTGGCGAATTAGTACCTTTGAAAGCAGAAGGCTGCTATTCTTTCTTGCTGCTTTGAACTCACTTCGTAATAAGGAAACGCTCACTATAGTCTTCACAGTCGTCACTGTTAGACTGTCTCCTGCGGGAATTGTTAAAACGGCAGTCATTGGCCAGCTTTGGTTCTTTATTTCTTATCTGATGGACACCCATGTAAATAACATACTGCAGTTTGCAAACAGATATATGCTATTTACATACTAGAGTATTTGCGCGCCCACCCCGAAGCTCGTCTACCCTGCCCATGGCATTCGGTTCCGCACAGACACTAGGATGCACGTTTAGAACCGGGTCCTGTTGAACCCACCGGGGTCTCGGCAGCTTGACTTGCACGGCGAGGCCTCACTTAATTCCAAGGAATGGCCACACTTCTCACTGTGATGTGGCAATTTATGCCGCATCTAAGGCTCAGATCTTTTGGCCTCATTTGAGTCACCTTCATTTTGGTGTCGCTGGTGCGGGGGCTCAGGGTTAATGTCTGCAAGTGCATTTGGATCTTGCTAGGGAGAATCCCAGCCACTCCCTGCTGCAGGGGGGGTGGAGATGGGGGCGCACAGAGGCATTGCACGGGCAGCCCAGGAACGGGGGCTCCCAAGCACTGGGCGGGGGATGTTCTCATGCTGGGCATGGCCTCCAGTGCTTCCTGAGACCGCGTCGTGCGTCTTCCTGAGACTAAGACTCTGTGGTGCGCCCAGGGTGGGAGGGCCTGACTCCTCCTTCTCCTCAAGACCTAAATATGCCCACCTAGCTGTAAGACTGTGAGCACCCAATCCTCATTCTGAAGGCTCATACCTTGAATGGTTTTTTCCTAGTGGTGCTCTCTCAGTCAATACTGTGTATTCATACCGTGTAACCTGCCATGGAGTTGGTAAAACTGTCAAGCACGGTTCTCGTTCACAAGGAGCTCACAGTCTTGAGGGGAGATAAGCCTCAACCAGAAACATCACAGACTGTTGTGGTCTAAGCCACTATTTGGCGATTCAGCGTCCAGGACACGCAGAGCACAGTGACCGGGTGAACGGAGTGGCCCTCAAGGAAGCTTCACCAGGAGGCTTAGCTCAGTGGGCGTGGTCTGAGCTGGGTCTTGAGGGTTGCATAGGAGTCCAGTAGACAGACACAGAGAGAAAGGCGAGGAGAAGGGGCTTTGAGCAATGAAGGTGCAGAGGCGGGACAGCAGATGGGCCGGGGTGTGTAGGGTGGGGATGTGTGTTGGAAGCAGAGTGGACATGGCCAGTGGGAACTTAGGAGAGTCGTGTCGGACAGGAAGGCCTGGCCGGATGCCACGGAACAGGTCAGCAGACTGGGTTGGCCTCTGCCAACTCTCACGGGGGTTATGGTCCTTTCTCTTTTGATGGTTTTGGGACCTTCTCAAGTTTCATTGTGATATGTGTCCAGGTGTGAACTTCTTTTTATTTATCTTACTTGGAACTGGTTTGGCTTCTTAGATCTGCAGATTAGTCTTTTATTGGTTCTGGGATTCTTATCCCTTAACCATTTAACTATCACCTCTGCCCGTTTTCTTTCCCCTCTCCTTCTGGAACTTCAGTTAGACGTTATGTTGTTCTGTGCAGGAAATGCACGAGTGTAGAAGAAAAGGTACACACAATACTTTTAGGAGAAAACAGCCTTTATCTCAAGTACATGGCAATACAGATACAAAAAACAAATCATATAATTAGCAAATGATATAATAAGTGAATTGCAATGGGAAGGGGAGAAGGGAAAAGATATAGCTCTTCTGTAACGAGTTGTTTGGCTTGAGGCGCAGTCACGAGGGCCCTTTGCGACTGGGCTCAAGGAACACGAAAAGGTCAACTCGTTTTTGCGATTATCTATTGTTTTTCAATAGCTAACGTATAGGAATGGATTGAAATAGGGATTTCTCCGAAACAGCGCTGGATGAACCCCTCAAGGGGCTCACACAACCTGTTCCGGGACTTAGTGACCATTGTTTCTGTCCATGTCCAATAGAGTTCACGTTTGATATTTAACTTTTCCTCCACGTGTGTTAGGCTTTATTCTTCATGTGTTTTAGTTTCTATTTAAATATTTGCATGTTTTTGGTTCTTTGTGTTTTGTTCTGGATCATTTCTCCACATCTGTGTTCTAGTTTACTAATTCTCCCTTCAGTCGTGTTTAATTTGTTGATAAACCCATCCATCAAATTTTACATTTTAGTTACACTTTCAATTCTCAGAATTCTGTTTTTTTCCAATGAGGTTGTTGTTTTAATATTGGTCATTGCTCATCTTTTGGAATTTTATTTGATTTCTTTAAACATGTTAAACATATTTAATTTCCATTTTGTATTCCATAATTCAATTTTGAAATATTTGTATGGTTGATTATT
Organism: Colobus angolensis palliatus; assembly: GCF_000951035.1. Classification (NCBI taxonomy): domain Eukaryota; kingdom Metazoa; phylum Chordata; class Mammalia; order Primates; family Cercopithecidae; genus Colobus; species Colobus angolensis. Next base: position 3,089,893 of record NW_012115200.1, on the reverse strand, counting down.
GTTTCTGCTGAATCTTGTTCCTGGTAACTTATGTCTTTGTGGATTTGTGAGTTTTGACTGTAAGCTCATATTTTTTGGAAGTTTATGTGCCAAATTTTTTTCTCTCAACTTTTTTTTTTTGAGACAGAGACTCTCTTTGTTGCCCAAGCTGGAGTGCAGTAGCGTGATCTTGGCTCACTGCAACCTCTGCCTCCCAGGTTCAAGCAATTCTCCTACCTCAGCCTCCTGAGTAGCTGAGATTACAGTTAAGTGCCACCACACCTGGCTAAAGTTTGTATTTTTAGTATAGACGGGGTTTCACCATTTTGGCCAGGCTGGTCTCGAACCCTCCTGACCTCGGGTGATCCACCCACCTCAGCCCCTCAAAGTGCTGAGATTACAGGTGTGAGCCACCACACCCGGCCTCTCTCAACTTTTATTTTAGATACAGGGGGGTCCATGCGCAGGTCTGTTACGTGGGAATATTGCAGTCGGTTAGTGAGCGTAAATACCCAATAGGTAGTTTTTACCCATTCCCCCCTCACTCGTTCCCCCATCTAGTAGTTTGCAGTGTCTGTTATTCCCATATTTATGTCCATGGGTACTCAGTGTTTAGCTCCGGCTTGTAAGTGAGAACGTGTGGTCTTTGGTTTTCTGTCCCTGTGTTAATTCACTTAGGATTATGGCCTCCAGCTCCATCCATGCTGCTGCAAAGGACATGGTTTCCTTCTTTTTTCACGACTGCACGGTATTCCACGGTGTACACATACCACATTTTCTTTATTCAATCCACAGGTGATGGGCACCTAGGTTGATTCTATGGATTTGCTATTGTGAATAACATGGTGATGAACATACAAGTGTGTGTGTCTTTTTGGTATAATGATCTATTTTCCTTTGAGTATATGCCCAGCAACAGGACTGCTGGGTCCAATGGTAGCTCTGTTTTAAGTCTGAGAAATCTCCAAACCAATTTCCACAGTGGCTGGACTGACTTACACTCCCGCCAACAGTGTATAAGGGTTTCCTTTTCTTCACAGTCTCACCAACAACTGTTATTTTTTGACTTTTTAATAATTGCCATTCTGGCTGATTTGAGATGGTCTCTCATTGTGGTTCTGACTTGCATGTCTCTGATGATCAGTGATGATGAGTATTTTTCATGTTTGTTGGCTGCTTGTGTGTTTTCTTTTGCGAAGTGTCTGTTTATATCCTTTGCCCATTTTTAAATGGGGTTATTTGTTTTTTGCTTATTGATTTGTTTAAGTTCCCTGTATATTCTGGATATTAGACCTTTGTCAGTGCATACTTTGTCAATATTTTCCCTCCTCCTATAGGTGTCTGTTTGTGTATAGATGCTTCATTTTGTTGTGCAGATGCTCTTTAGTAAATTAGTCCCTACTGTCAATTTTTGTTTTTGTCGCAATCGTTATTGGGGATTTAGTAAAGAGTTCTTTGCTAAGGCCAGAGTAAAGAAGGGAGAATATTTTCTAGGTTTTCTTCAAGAATTTTTATTGTTTGAAGTCTTAGAGTTAAATCTAATTCATCTTGAGCTAATTTTTGTAAATGGTGAAACGTAAGGGTCCAGTTTTATTTTTCTGCATGTGGCTAACTGGTTATCCCAGCACCATGTGTTGAATAGGGAGTCCTTTCCCCATTTTGCTTCTTTTTGTCATCCTTGTCAAAGACCATATAGTCATAAGTGTGAGGCTTATTTCTGACTCTCTGTTCTGTTCCATTGGTCCATGTGTCTGTTTTTGTACCAGTACCATGCTGTTTTGGTTACTACATCCTTAGAGTATAGTTTGAAGTTGGGTAATATTATGCCTCCAGCTTTGTGTTTTTACTTAGCGTTGCTTTGGTTATTTGGGCTTTTTTTTTTTTTTTTTGTTCCATGTGAATTTTAGCATAGGTTTTTAAAAAAATTCTGTGAAGAATGACATTGGTAGTTTGATACGAATAGCACTGAATCTCTAAATCGCTTTGGACAGTATGTCCATTTTAATAGTATTAATTCTTCCAGTCCATGAACAAGAAATTTTTTTCCATTTACTTGTGTTGTTTCTGATTTCTTTTAGCAGTACTTTGTAGTTCTCTTCGTAGAGATCTTTCGCCTCCTTGGTTAGCTGTATTCCTAGGTATCTCATTTTCTTTGTGGCTCTTGTAAACAGGATTGTGTTCTTGATTTGATGCTCAATTTCGACATTATTGGTGTATAGAAATGCTACTGATTTTTGTGCATTGATTTTGTATCCTGAAATTTTACTGAGTTAGTTTATCAGGTCTGGTAGCCTTTTGGTGGAGTCTAGGATTTTCTAGGTATAGAATCATATCATTAGCAAAGAGGGAGAGTTTGACTTCTTCTTTTCCTATTTTGATGCCTTTTATTTATTTCTCTTGCCTGATTGCTGTGGCTAGGACTTCCTTTGCCTTTTTGTTTTGAATCAAAATTTGGCCTTGTTTTATTTATTTATGCTGACAACTGCTTTCACATGGATTTTGGTCTTTGAGAATTCTTTACTTTCTTGCCAATCATTAATGCATTTAAAAGCTGTTTTCATATATTTCAGCATTTTAAATCGTTTTCAGAAGGAGGAAATAGGGTTCCTGATTTGTTGCCTTGCTGGAAATGGACACCTACCCATTCTCTTTAACCTGGAGTTTCTTTTCTTTTTACACAGAGAACTAATTTTTTAATTTTTATTTTGTTAAAATCAGCTTTACTGAGGCATAATTTACATAACAGAAATTCAGCTATTTGCTGTTCATTGTTTAATACTTCTTGACAAATTTCTGGATTTACCTAACTACTACCACAATCAACATAAAGAATATTCTCACCACTCCTAAAAGTTATCTGTTTGCAGTCAATTCCCTCCTCCAGTTCCTGACTCCAGGCCCCCACTCTTCTGTGTATGTCACTATCGCTTTGCCTGCTATAGATTTCTGTATACTTGAGGTCATGTGGTATGGATCCTCTTGTGTTGCACTCTTTCCCTTGGCATAATTGAAAGAGATTTATCTGTGTTGTGCTTTATCACAAGTTCATGTCTTTTCATTCTAAACAGCATTTTATTGATATAGGTATCTATGGGGGGTTTGGCTCCCATGAGTCTAGAGGCTGAGAAGTCCAGTGGCAGGCTGTCTGCCTGCTTAGAGACCCTGGGATGAAGGCAGCGTGGCTCAGGCCAAGGCCAAAGGCCTCGGAACTGGGGAAGCTGGTGGTGTAATTCTTGGTGCAAGGCTGAAGGCCGGAGAACCTGAGGGGCTGCTGGTGTGCATCCTGGAGTTCAAAAGCTAGGGGGCTGGAGTTCTATGTCCAAGGACAGGAGAAGAGGAGAGTCCCAGCTCTAAGAGGGAGAGGAATTCAACTGTCCTCTGCCTTTTCTGTCCTCTCCAGGCAGCTGAGGGGGATTGAGAGAGGTGAGAGGTGCTACCACACTGAGGGCAGATCTTCCCTGCTGAGTCCATCCAGACTCGCATGCGAAGCTTCTCCAGAAACAGCCTCCCAGACACGCAGATGGAACTTGCTTTACCAGTTCTCCAGGAGCCCCTCAATCCAGGTGCGTTGACACCCAGAGTCAAGCTTCACAAGCACCTTTGTTGAGATTAGTGGCCCACACAGGCATGGCGTTCCCTGGAGCCTGTCCTGTTCCGTTGTCTGCGCCTGTCCTTGTGCCCATACCCTCCTGTCTGGATGCCACAGCTTCACAGCTTGTCCCAAATCAGAGCCCGGAAGCCCTCAGCTCTCTGCTTTTCAGGTTCCGGTTGCCTTGGCGAGTCCACCCTGTGCTTTCTCACATGGATTTTGGAACCGCTTGTCCTTTGGGTCCCCCATGGCTTCCATGTGGAGCCCTGCAGTGGCCTCCAGTAGTCTCCTGGTTTGTCCGACCTTCCCCCAACATGGGGTTTTGTTCCAAAACTTTTGTTGATTTCTGTTCATTTCACTGTATGAAAGGGAATTGTCTTTTTCCACAGACCTGCTAGGATTCGTCAGTCGTTAAAACATCCTGGTTATTAAAATGAGCAAGGCATTTTATTTTTCTTCATACTTTGGTCATAATATTATGCATGTAATTGTTTTCTCCTAAATCCAATTTTGATTTCTTACAAGGGCTAATGAGAGTTATCATGCTTGTTTGCTCCAAATTGTGTTTCTGCTAAAAATGTGAATCATTAGCTCTAAGCCACAGGGGTTGACTTGGGCCACCAGGTCGAAGATGAAAGTGTCCACAGGCCACGAGGCCGCTTTGTGCTCCTGGCCGCTGCCCCAGGTGGCCAGAGAGAGGCTGAAGGTGCCCTATCCTGGCCTGCCTGACCTCATCAATCCTCTCCACCATCCCCACTGGCAACCCCGGCTCCTCTGGCTCACCAAGTGGAGGGACAGAGGGGGCAAGGTCACCAAATGAGTGACAGCCATTGAAATTAATGCAAAAATCACAATTACTTTTGCACCAACCTAATAAAATGTTCCGGTGCTTAAACTGGGAAATGCTGCCAATTCCCAGAGGTACTTTCCCCTGTCCCCTTCATTTTAATTTTTCTCAAATTGGGGTTCAGCTAGGGTGATCAACCCTTCCGGTTTGCCCCGGAATTCCTTGGTTTTAGCACTGAAAGTCCTGCCACCCAGGAACCCCCTTGGGTCTTGGGCCCGTCTGGGATGGTCGGCCGCCCTGGCTACAGCTTATGGCCCGTTCTGGGTAGTTTTCTGTTTTCCTTCCAACAAGCTATTATGAAACCGATGATATATTTCATAACTGGTGGAGTCTGAAAACCCGGGAACGGAGCCCAATTCCCCTGCGGGAGAGCCACATGTTCATTAAAGGCCTCCAGGAATTCCAATCTTTCCTGAGCACGGGCCACTTTCAGGGCCATCTATTAACACCTGCAGAGCCATGCTCCGTGGGAGCCACCCTGAGAAAGGCTGCTCAGCGATGGGACATTTGTGCAGAGAGCCCAGGGAGTACAGGAATACATCCCTGTGACAAAGAGCCGCGCCCTGGGCCTTGCTGCCCTCTGGAGAGAGAAGGTGCCTAGCAACCGGAATTAGCTAGTGAGGGGAGGGAGGACTGCTTTGTAACTTAAAAGCAAACGAATCTGACCATCTAGCTTCTGACCTCTGATGGGAGATGGCGTTCCTTCCTTCACTGAGCACGGACCTGTGGGGTGCCCAGCATGGGATGGTGCTCCCTGGCTCCTGCCCTCACGGGGCTTCCAGTCTACAAGTAAACAAACACATCAAATAATTCTGAAATGTGACAGGTGCTGGGATGGGCCAAGGAGGGTGTGGAAGGGGCTTTCTACTCTATCTAGGAAGGTGGTGGGGACGTTTCTGAGCAGGGGAATTGCAGTGGAGACATGAAGGATGAGAGGCTGTCAGCCTGGACAAGGGGGTTTAGTGATGGTAGTAGCCTGAGTCCATCTGGTGGAGGGGCTTGCTGTAGCCAATGCCCAGGACAGCAAAGAGGCTGGTGGGTGCTCTCAGAGAACTGAGAGGGGTCCATGTACCTGGAGGGGAGGGGAGGGAAGGGGACGTGGCGAGAGAAGCTTATGTGGGACCTGATCTCATTAGGGAACCGGGAATGTAGGAAAGCCACGGCGATACTGCTTTAAAATCAATTCCCATTCCTTGCCAGTCACGACGCAAGGTCGTCAGATGTTTATGGCTAAGGAAGGAGTTTAGTAATGCCTGCAACGGCAAACTCCCAGGACAGCAGACGTCCAGATGTCCTGACACCTCATGACCACGCATGGTTTTAAGATAGCTATAGTCATGCTTTGATGTACTTACGCACTAAAGCGTCAAGGATAACTTTCTTTAAATCCACAAAGTACTACATTTTGTCCTGCTGTCAATCCACCTGCATGTAGACATAACTTAGTTTAGCTTTTACATAGATAAGACCCCCACATAAGAAGAGTTTAAAACAAAGACGGCACAATCCTCCTCTTGCTTCCTGAGGACACCCTACTCTGTATCTGAGCAGCTTTTAGTAAACACTCTCTTCTCCATGAACTCTGCAACTTGCTCTGAATTCCTTCCTGCTGGAGATCCAAGAACCCTCTCTTGGGGTCTGGATTGGGACCCCTTTTTCTGGCAATGATGTGAATTGTGCTTTGGAACATTGTTTGGGCTGTGTGGGTAGGGTGGGCCGTGAGGGCAGAGTGGCGGTGGGAGCCAGCGTCCCGGGCGAGAGGTGATGGCCGCCTGGTCCAGTGCGGTTGGAGGGACAAGAGGGGATTCCAGATGGAACTCCAGGGTAACCAAAGCAGAGTGGAGGCAAGGGTAATACCTGCATTTCTGTCCAGAGTCAGGGATTGTGGAGCCTGGGGACATAAGGAGGATGTGTGGGGAGGACAGTGGTGTAATTTCTAGTGGCGTGAAAATGCAACTCTCCACTCTGAAACTTCACAGGGGCTGAGGAATGCAAGGCGGGGTGGGGCAGGCCTTGGTGGGGGTGGCAGTGAGACATTCCAGCACCTCCCATGGTTGTTCTGAGCTGTTCCTGGGTGGGACGCGGAGTGGGAGATCATGGGCTTAGCTTGCACCTTAATGAGTTCTGCGATTTGCAAAGTGGGAGAGGTGTTGAGTGAGCCGGGCTGTTGGTCTACAGCTAAATGAGGGAAGTGAATTTCAGTCCTCCCCCAGGGTCCAGCGGGAGGGGTTGCTGGGACATGGAGAGAAGGGAGGAAGGAGGTGGGCAGGTGGGAGAACTGGGAAGAGATTCAGCACCTGAGAGCCCCACAGCCCCAGGGACCCCCATGTGACTTGCCATGGCTCCCACATCTGAGGCCGGCTCCTGCCATGCTCCCAAGCCCTCTGCAGGTGGAGGAAAAGGGGCAAATACCTTATTTGCATTGGGGCAGGGGCAGCAAAGAGCCCAGGGTGAGATGCAGAGGCCAGGTCCCCAGCGAGGGAGACAGAGCATCAGAGAGAGATGCCGTGAAGATGCGGCCCTGTCCCACCAGGAACCCCAGGAGATGCTGCAGGGACCTGCAGTTTCCTCCGAAAGCCTGGAGGACCTGAAACCCTGGGGTCACCTGTTACAGACGGCAGCCTGGGCCCAAAGCTTGGAGGACCTGAGACCTGGGGGTCACCTGTTACAGACGGCGGCCTGGGCCCAAAGCTTGGAGGACCTGAGACCCGGGGGTTACCTGTTACAGACGGCGGCCTGGGCCCAAAGCCTGGAGGACCTGAGACCCGGGGGTCACCTGTTACAGACGGTGGCCTGGGCCCAAAGCTTGGAGGACCTGAGACCCGGGGGTCACCTGTTACAGATGGCAGCCTGGCGGCGGGGACATGTGTGGGTCCCACGGGCTTAGATGTTCCAGGATCAGTGCCTTGTAGGAGGACCCTGCTTCCCTGCGAATCCCAGTCCCGGGCCACCCTTTGGCATATTTGTGAAACAAAGCGCGGTGCTGAATTGGCCTTGGTGGTTTCCCTGGGGCAGGACTTGGCAGAAATGTTTCCCTGACTCTCCCTCCACGGCTGAGTTCTCAGTCAGATTGACCTGATGCCGGGGACCCCGGCTGGAAGGGCATCTCTCCGGGTGCTGCTGGGTTGAGGGCAGCGGGGTCATCCCTGCTCAGCCTGGAGCAGGTTGGCTGACCTCTCAGATGCGTGGTTTACTTTGGAACGGAGCTCTTACCTCCCGCCCTGGGCCGGCACTGGCAGGGGCCCCATGAACCCCAGCTGCAGGTGCTGCCGAGCTGGGGCCCTGGGTGGCCCAGGTGTGACTCAGGCTTGGTCTGCTGGGGAGTCCTTGCCTTTGGCACACACTCCTTTGAGTTAATTTTTCTTCCCCTCAGAGGAAAGGAGATGAAGTGCCTGTTGGTAGACTGGCCCCAACTCACCATGGCTTTGTTTGGCTTTAGCTATGACAAATGCCAAAGAAGAAAGGCTTGATGAATATTATTCCAGAGGATAGTATCAAATAAACCATCATTGCTGTCAAATTATGTTTAAATATGCTCTGTTTACAAAATCAATTATGCCATACACAAAGTAAATAATGTCCCGAGTGGGCAAAGCTAAAAGTAATCATCCAATCAATTATTAATAAAAATTCTTCACGTACAGAATCCCTAAATATGGCCCCTTGGATGCTAACAATAAGGTCTCATGTTTATAAAGCACTATACGTGTGTGTATACATATATATAGTATATATGTATATATATACACACATACACTATACGTGTGTGTGTGTATATGTGTGTGTATATATATGTGTGTGTATATAGTGTGTATATATATAGTGTGTGTATATATATGTACGTGTGTGTGTGTATATATATATACACACACTATACATGTTGTGGAGGTTGCAGTGAGCTAAGATTGCACCACCACATTCCAGCCTGGGCTACAGAAGGAGACCCTGTCTCAAACCACAACAGCAAGCAAAACAATGAAATGACAAATGCTTATCTGTCAAAGGTCTTGTATCCAGAATATACAAAGAACACCAAAACTCAACAGTAAGAAACTATACCTATGTGTGTGTGTATATATACATATTCCTGGGGGTCGGGGAGAGGGTGTCAAGTACTGCGCTCTCTCCTTACTTCACAGGGAGGCTTTCAGAATTGCCGTTGGAATCCAAGGTGGGCTTCAGGGACTATGGCTCACATCTCTGTCTTTATGTAAGTCTTCTCAGGCATTTGTCAAGATCAGATGAAAGAGGGTCTTTTTCCTTAAGCCACAAAGCATGGTGCGCTTACAGAGCTTTTCTGATATGAGATGTATCCTGCCTGCCATCCAAACTTCTGCAACACAGAGAATGTGGGAATTTTACAGCTACTGTCTATTGGGCACTTACTTTGAGATTCCCACGTGCTGAGCATTTATATACAACATGTGACATGGCCGTCACCGCCACACTAAGCGCACAGGCTGTTCAATACAGAAAGGAAGGCCCTGTGTGCCATGGTGCGGAACAACTGGATACCTACATGCAAGAAAAAGAAAACTCTCCATCCAGTCCCTGCACAATAAACAAAAATAAATAAACAATAAATAAACAATAAATAAAAAATAAATAAACCCAAAATGGATCATAGGCTGAAATGTGAAACCCCCAGCTGTAAAGCTTCCTGGAGAACGTACGAGATGATTTTTACAAGCTTGGGTTAGGCAAGGGATCTTAGAGGTGACACGAAACAAAATACTCCTTGATGGGATTTTGTCAAAATTAAAAGTTTTGTTCTTCAAAATGCATTTCTAAGCTGGGCATGGTGGCTCACACCTGAAATCCCAGCACTTTGGGAGGCTGAGGCGGGCAGATCACTTGAGGTCAGGAGTTCGAGACCAGCCTGACCAACATGCCAAAACCCTGTTTCTACTAAAATTATAAAAATTAGCCCGGCTTGTTGGCGGGCACCTGTAGTTTCCAGCTACTCGGGAGGCTGAGGCAGGAGAATCACCAAACCTGGGAGGTGGAGGTTGCAGTGAGCCGAGATTGAGCCGTTGCACTCCAGCCTGGGCAACAGAGGGAGACCCTGTCTCAAACCACAACAGCAAACAAAACAACGAAATGACAAGTGCTTATCTGTCTGAGTGCTTCTGTCCAGAATACACAAAGAACACCAAAACTCGACAGTAAGAAAACAAAAGCCCCATTTTAAAATTGGGTGAGAAATTTGGACAGACCCTTCACTAAAGCGAATGTCCAGATGGTAAATAAGCACATAAAAAAAAAATGCTGTGCGTCATTAGTCATCAGGAAAATGCAAATAACAGCTGCATGAAAACATCACGTCACACCTACTGAAAAGGCTAAAAAGGATATAAAACAACACCCACAGACAATGCGGCCCGCCCCAGGCCGGCACTGGCAGGTGCCTCATGAACCCCAGCTGCAGGTGCTGCCGAGCTGGGGCCCTGGGTGGCCCAGGTGTGACTGTGGGAACCCGGCTATCGAAGCTCTCACATCACTGGTGGGAACGCAATATGGTGCGGCAGCCAAGGCGGAAAAGCAGTGTGGGGGTTTCTCACACAGTTAAACACACTCTTGCCCAATGATCCAGCAATGGCTCTACGGGGCGTTCACCCAAGGGAAATGGAAACTCAGGCTCACACAAAGACCTCCCTGTGAATGTTTCTAGTAACTTTATTGATAATTGCCCCAACGTGGAGACCATCCAGATATCCACCAGCGGGCAAATGGATAAAGAAACTGGGATATCTTCCTGCAACGGGAAATGTTTGAGGCACGAATTGCGGGAATAATCCCCACGGGCCTTATTCTGAGGGCAAAAAGCTGGGCTCGGAAGGCTGAGTGCTGCATGATTCTATTTCCATCACATTCTAGAAAAGGCAACACTCCAGGGAGGGGAACAGATGCGGGGCTTCCAGGGGCTGCGCGGGGGCACAGGAGTGGAGTTTTGGGGATCATGGACCTGGTCTCTTGATTGAGTTGTTGGTTACATGACTTTATGCACTTGTCCAAACTTATAGAGCCACACGCCAAATAGTATATTTTACTGTAGTTTCAAACAAACAAGCAAACAAACAAACAACAGATGAACAGACAATAAACCAACAAACCTCCAACTGGGCAGAGGCTCACCTGTGTGGATTCTGCTCCCGTCTCTGTCGGGTCCCCGTGGCCCTCTCAGGCCCTGAGTCAGTGGGTTTGCCCTTGGAGTGCTGGGGTCTTCCTTACATTTGGGGTGAAGCAGAGTGGCCGGGGGGCGGTGTGGTGGGGGAAAGCAGGCAGCATCTCAGAGCCACTGGTCCGGCATCCTTTGGCCTCCGGCGGCCTCTGGTTTGCCCAGGACCATGGCACGAAGCACGTCTGTTCCTGCCTTTTGTGCACACGCTGTTTGCAGGTCAGTCTCCCCTGCAGGACTGGGAGCAGCTCTCCTCTCAGCAGGAACCTCTGTCACCTGGAACCCCAATGCCTCGTGCAATCCGGGCAGTGTGGGAAATGAATGATCTAGGACTTTTCTCCTGTACGACACTTTCCTTTTACTTTCCTCACATTTCCAGGGACGCTGTAAGGTAGACGCAGCCTGTGCTTTAATTCCGGTCCCAGGAACTGGTGTCCCCTCGTGCTGGACACCTCATGCTGGAGGCTGGTGGGTGTTGGCATTCAGACCAACCGGCCATGATCATTTCACATCATGCGACAGGGGCTGGAGCTGCCGCCCGACTCACAGACGATGGCCTCGCGGGAGGGTGTTGCTGCCTGTGTCTTAGGCCCATCCTCACTGCAGTTTGGATGGTTTGATGTTCATTCGTCTGGAACGGTCTCAGAAAGAGAAAGGAGTGACTCCCTGGATCCTGGGGGGCACAAAGCTGAAATGAGTAAATAAAAGTGATTTTTGTAAGTGAAATTTATGCTGATGGTTTTTAATCGCCCAGTGTGGCAGCCTAGGATAACTCTGTTCCCAGGGGTTTTGCCTGCACCGTGGCGACCTTTCCCAGGTATCACTTGGCCTGCATTTTATTTGCTTTAAAAAGATCAAATCAATATTGTACACATGAAATGTGGCCATTCCCAAATCATACATCATTCAGACTTTTCCAAAGGTAAGGCCTTACATCTTTGGGATGGAGTCGAGTCACTGGTTCTGCTTGTTGAAATCCGTGGGGTGGGGCCATCAGGGCACTGGTGATGGTAGCTTGGCAGTGTGAGCCAGGAGGGGCAGCGTGCCACCACTGGACTGCTGTCCTGGTGGGCAGGTCCCAAGGGGCGTCGCTGAGAACAGCCTGGGGACCTGGAAAGCACACGTTCTCAGATGCACCTGCAGAGAGAGTCCTCCTGCTCGGGAGTTACCCATGTGGGCCTCCTCCAGCCAGAGGGAGAGGCCCAGGGACTGCCTGTTCGCTGGTGAGAGAAGGGGTTGACAGAGTCTGCATCCGTGTCTCTACCCACATCTCACGTTGAAATGTCATCCCCAGTGTTGGAGGTGACGCCTGGTGGGAGATGTTTGGGTCACGGGGGTGGGTCCCTCAGGCCTCGGTGCTGTTTTTACAACAGTGAGTGAGTTCTCTTGAGAGGTGGTGGTTTAAAGTGTGCAGCACCTCCCCCTTCTCTCTCTTGCTCCCATTCTGGCCACGTGATGCACCTGCTTCCCCTTCACCTTCACCAGCACCGAAATCTTCCTGCAGCCTCCCCAGAAGCCAGGCAGATGCCAGCTTCCTGCACAGCCTACAGAACGTGAGCCAATTAAACCTCTCTTCTTTATAAATTACCCAGTCTCAGGTATTCTTTACAGCAATTTGGGAACAGCCTAACAGGGCTTGTGGCTCAGATATGATAAACAAACTCACCTGTCCAAACCCAAAGAATGGACTCAGAGAGCCAGAGAACAGTGAAAGTGAGACTTTTAAAGACAGTTTTGCAAGATCGGGTGTCTGGTGGGCAGGCACACCCAGCAGGGTTACAACAAGCCGTTTAACCCCTATTGCGCAGGTCCTGCCCCAGTTCCTCATAGGGTGAGTACTGTGGGGTCACAGTCTTCCCGGACTTCGCCTATTGGTTGTTGGGTAGGGGCTGTAGGGTGCAGGTCCCTTCCCCGGATCCTCATAGGCTGAGTACTATGGGGGGGCGGTCACAGCCTTCCTGGACTTCACCTACTGGTTGTTGGGTAGGGGCTGTAGGGTGCAGGTACTACCCCCGGTTCCTCATAGGCTGAGTACTATGGGGGTCACAGTCTTCCTGGACGTCGCCCATTGGTTGTTGGGCAGGGGCTGTAGGTGTTTTCTTTAGGGTTGTCCTGCTGCATTTTGTTGCGGCCCACAATGCATTGCAATCCCAGTCAGCTCAGAGGCTCTTCAGGTATTTGACTTATGACCTAAGTAGCTGGGCAGGCTGATAAGAACAGACAAAACGAGATATTTTTAGGCTAGTAAACTTTCATCTTAGACTAAACTCTTTGGTTCAGGTGAGGGCAACTAAGGGGGGGGGGTGCCGAGAAGCAGGCGTTGGCTATCCAAGCAGGGGCCTAGTACATCCTGTTTCTTCTGTAGTTTGCTGACCTAAGCCGATTCAAGGCACTTTGTCCTGGAAACGGACCACTGTATACATTATTTCCTTCATCAGAAACAGGAAGCCTGCATGGGGTCTCAGCCCAGCTCTCGCACGCATCCATTGATTTCCTCATTCTTTGCCTCAGCGCGTGTTCACCGAGGGCCCACTGTGAATGCAAGTGTGCGGTGCCCATCCCTCACCTCCCGCCTCGCATTCACGCTGGGGCGCCGTGCCGTGCCGCTGCTGCTGGGGAATGGACTCCGCGTTTTGGCTGTGGTGGCCCTGCCTGTAGGCTCTGTCACTCGGGTGCAGCAGGGAGACCGGGCCACAGTGAAGGGGGGGACGGGGTGACCCCTTCCTTCTGCCTGTTGCATCGGCATCACCCAGAGGTGGCTCCTCTCTGGCAGTGACTGGGACCCCATTTCTCCTGTACCTTTGGAGCCACCGACCAGCATAGTCCTGCCAAGACCCTCCCCTGCAGCCTGAATCTTACTCCTCAGGGATGCCTCTCTGAGCTCCTGGGTTCTGGGAACCCCAACTTCTCTCTGTTTTCCGGTTGCTGGGGTAGAAGCTGCTTCCTGCAGTGTGTCTCTGTCTTCAGTCCTCAGACACCGTTGAACCAATCTCCTGTGTTACATTCGCTCTGTTAGAACAGCTAGGGTGGCTTCTGCTGTCTGGACTGGACCCTGAGACCCACGGTTTTAGGGACGCAACACTGAAGTCAGAGGGTAACAACACCATGGTGTGACAGGAGGAAAGACTTGGAGGTTCCAGGAAGGTGTGTGGGGAGGGGCCGGGAAGATCAAGGTCATCCCAGGCTGCCTGGAAATGGTTGACCAAGGCAGGGGCCACCAAGAGAACAGCACAACAGGGAGATTGTGGCTTCCGGGGGCTGAGTGCCTCTAACACCCGGCGGAAATTCTGCCGAGGGTCCTGGGTCTGGGACTCAGGAGCGGGGAGTCATTTGTGTTTGGGATAACCGGAGCCCTGGGAGTTGGGTCAGAAAGCAGCTGTGGGTGGAATCTTTCATGGCCTGAAAAGGATCCCTCCAAATGTATAGGTGAAACACCTACTCCCGGCACCCGAGTGTGATTGCATTTGGAAGCAGGGTCTTTAAAATGGTGGTGAAGGTTAAATGTCAGTAGACAGGGCCCTAATCCTGCAGGACTGATATCCCTGTAAGAAGAGGAGATGAGGTCCCAGGTATGCACAAAGAAAAGACGCTGTAAGGACACAGGGAGGAGATGCTGTCTATAGGCCCAGGACAGGGGCCCCAGGAGGAGCCAGTCCTGCCCACATCTTGATCTTGGACCTCTGGTCTCCAGAGCTGTGAGGACATAAAGTCCTATTGTTTAAGCCGCCCCATCTGTGGTGCTGTCGTGGCAGCCGGAGCCAGTGTTCAGGATCCTAGGAAGGAGCGAGGAAGAGTCCACCCAGGAGTGTGGCCCGAGTGCCTGGGAGGGGAGGAAGCAGGAGTCCGAGGCCTCCTGGGGTCGCCGATGCACACGGCAGGTCTGAGAAGAGGAGGACAGGGAGAGACCACACTGTGGAGCTGGGGGTGAGGGCGGCGAGGAAGAGGAGCTCAGTGGGGACCCCCACTCGGGAGCCCTGGCTGTGCCACCCTCGAGAGGTGAGACCTGGCAGGTCTGGGAAGAGGAGGACAGGGAGAGACCATGCTGTGGAGCTGGGGGTGAGGGCGGTGAGGAAGAGGGGGGCTCAGTGGGGACCCCCACTCGTGTCTCTGCCTTCAGCCCTCTGACACTGTTGAACCAATCCCCTGTGTTAAATTCTCTCTGTTAGAATAGCTGGGGTGCCTTCTGCTCTCTGGACTGGGCCCTGAGACTCACGGTTTTAGGGATGCAACACTGAAGTCAGAGGGTAACAACACCATGGTGTGATAGGAGGAGAGACGTGGAGGCTCCAGGAAGGTGTGTGGGGAGGGTGGCACAGCCACCCTAGAGAGGTGAGACCTGGCAGGTTGAGGCAAGTGAGGGCTTCCCTGCTTTCAGAATATTCTTTTAAAAGTGTCTAAATCTTTAAAAAATGGAATGTATGATGTGTGCACGCAGTAACACACACCTGACCAGCATCAGAAGGCACACGGTGAAAAGTGGAGACCGTACCTCATTCACATTCACGTGTCTGCTCTGGCCCCACTTCCCGCCTGAAACTCCAGACACATGTAAATATTTTTCTATGTGTGCGTATCCTTTTAGCTCAGATGGGTAAATGGTAGTGTATTATTTATGTTGTTCTGCTCTTTGGTCTTTTAGCTTATGAAATATTTAAAGTATATAAACATAGAGAATAATGTACCAAACACCTACATGCCCCCGGCTGGGCGTCAGAAGTGGAGCCTGACCAGCGGCCCCGAAGTCCGCATGAAGCCCGCCCTCCCCGCAGAGGAGCCCAGATTCTGAGTTCGGCCCCTGTTACTCCCATGCACGGGTACAAACACTGTCAATAATGTGTGTGTATTCATAAACAGCATGGAGATTTGTTTAGCATTTTTCTGAAGTTTATATGCCCTTCATTCTACAACTGGCTTCTTTTGCTCAGTGTCCACTCTGTTTCTGAGACCCATGCATGTCGTCTGTGTCTCTCTGTGCCGGTGTTGTTTCTGAGACCCGTCTGTGGCTCTGCCTCACTGAATTCACTGGCTGTGTAGTGTTCTGGGGCAGGAAATGCACCACTCGTGGCCTCACTGAATCCACTGTCTGTGTAGTGTTCCAGGGCGGGAAATGCACCACTCGTGGCCTGCGTCTCCTGTTGTACACTCAGGTCGGTTATTTTTCACCCACTGCAAATTCTGCCTCCAGGATGTTGGGATGCCTGTGATCCCAGCTTCCATGAACAATTCACTTTTGCCAGAGGTTGCAGCTTTTCTTATGGGAATCTTCTCTGCAGAATGATTCTCATCTACACACAGACACGTGGTCTCATGGTGCTATTTGTAAAGACAGCTGCGTGATGGGCAGGAAGAGTTGAGATTTGTCCTCCCTGGATCAAAAAACCCAACTTATCCCATACTGAGCCTGTGCGCTGTACTAAGCCTGCACAGTATACTGAGCCTGCGTGCTGTACTGAGCCTGTGCAGTGTACTGAGCCTGCGCAGTGTACTGAGCCTGTGCGCTGTACTGAGCCTGTGCACTGTACTGAGCCTGCACAGTGTATTGAGCCTGCATGCTGTACTGAGCCTGTGCGCCGTACTGAGCCTGTGCGCTGTACTGAGCCTGTGCAGTCACACTCTTCCTGGACACCACCAAGGTGTTTTCCACACTACAACTCAGACTTTTTGAGAATGTCATGTAAATGACGCCCTGTAGGGTCTCACTCCACGGGCCGGCTTCCAGGTCCATCTGAGGTGATGCGTGTGTCCACCCAGGTTCCCCTTGATTGCCAGTGGTGTCCTCATGCAGAGGCACCTCAGTTTGTCCATCCGTTCACCTGGGGAGGGCTTTGGGTTGCTTCTACTTTGGCCGTCATGAGCTGTGCTGCGGTGAGCCCTCATGCACAGTTTCCTGGGAACACGGGCCTTCACTTCTCCGGAAGGAATCTCCAGGAGTGGGGTTGCTGCGTCGTGTGCGAAGTGTGTGTTTCTCCTACAGGAAACTGACAGACCATTCTCTGGAGAAGCCGCATCTGCCCCGAAGCCGCTCGCTTGCTCGCCAAACACCTGAGGCTTCAGCACCCAGGAGAATGCAAGGACGGATGTGTGATCAACCTAGGCCAGGGCCGCCACCCTCCACAGGGCACAGGGATGCTGGGGCCGGGCTGGTCTGGTGTCCCAGAGCCACAGGCTTCCCAGGGCCATTCACGCTCTGACAGCAGGCATCTCTGGGGCACCTACTGGGAGGAGGGCTGGGTGGGCCTCTCCATCCCCTCTCCTTTGTAGGACAGCAGATGGGAAATCCCTGATAATGGCTGAGGTTGACTCTTCAGCCGGCCTGGTAGGGTGGGGCTCTGAGCCAGACGTAACTTAAAGTAGGAAAATAAAATAATTCCACACTCTGAGCACACCTGGGTTTGCGGCTGTGAGCTCCCAGGCCTGCCTGTGCACCAGCAGCCGCCGGGCGAGGGGGTGGGACATCACCACAGTGATCCGGGTGAGGGGGTGGGACACCATCGCAGTGATCACCTGACATCCCCTGATAGGATTATTTGGTACATAGACTTTATTTTTCGGACAGTTCTGGGGAAATTGGAGGCAGGCACAGCGATTTCCTACACAGGTCCTGCTGCACAGATGCACAGCCTGGCATTGTCAGGTCCTGCCACACAGATGCACAGCCTGGCATGGTCAGGTCCTGCCACACAGATGCACAGCCTGGCATGGTCAGGTCCTGCCACACAGATGCATAGCCTGGCATGGTCAGGTCCTGCCAGACAGAGGCACGGCCTGGTGTTGTCAACATCCCCACCCACAGGGGGCCATTTGATGTGACTATGAACCCACATTGACCCAGCCTCACCCACAGTCCACAGTTCACACTGGGGTCCTCTCTTGCTGTTGGGCGCTCCGTGGGTTCGGACACATGTGTCCACCACACAGAGCAGCTTCCATGGCCCCCCAAATCCTCTGTGCTCCAACTACCATCCCTTCCTCCCCTCAGCTCCCGAAACCCACAGATGTTTTGCTATCTATCACCATAATTTTGCCTTTTAGAGAATGTCATAGAATTGGAATGCTACAGTCTGTAGCCATTTCAGACCGGCTTCTTTTGCTTAGTAATATGCACTTACATTTCCTCCATGCCTTTTCATAGCTTGACATCTCATTTATTTATTTACTTATTCTTAGAGATAGGGTCTCGCTCTGTCACCCGGGCCGGAGTGCAGTGTCACAACCATAGCTCGCTGCAGCCTCAAACTCCTGGGCTCAAGTGATCCTCCCACCTCAACCTCCCAAGTAGTTGAGACGACAGGTGTATGTTGCAGTACCAAGAAACAAGTATTCTGTTTCTGAATAAACATTTTACTTACAACAATGCCATCACACTTGGCTGACTTTTAAACATTTTCTGTTAGAGGCGGGGTCTCACTTTTTTGTCCAGGCTGGTCTTGATTGAACTTCTGGGCTCAAGCAGTCCTCCTGCCTTGGCCTCCCAAAGTGTCGGAATTACAGGTGTGAGCCACAGGCAGAGAGCTCATTTCTTGTTAGTGTGGAATAATCTTCCAATATTGGGATATACCACAGTTCATTTATCTGTTCACCCACTGGAGGGCATCTCAGTTGCTTCCAAGTTTTGGCAGTTATGAGAAGGTCTGCACAAACATCTGCCTGTGGGTTTTTGTGCGGATGTGCCACATAGGATCTTTATGAAAGGCAATAAGTGTTGTAGGTAATTTTAGGCTAAATATGGGGCAGTAAGCATTGCAGGTAATTTTAGGCTAAATACGGCCCCATACTTAACATCCAAGATGGCTGCGAATAGGAACAGCTCCAGTTTGCAGCTCCCAGAGAGAACGACGCAGAAGATGGGTGATTTCTGCATTTCCAACTGAGGTACATGGTTCATCTCATTGGGACTGGTTGGCCAGTGGGTGCAGCCCATGGAAGGCGAGTGAAGCAGGATGAGGCATCACCTCACCTGGGAAGTGCAAGGGGTCGGGGGATTTCCCTTTCCTAGCCAAGGGAAGCCGTGACAGACTACCTGGAAAAACGGGGCACTCCCCCCAAATACTGCGCTTTTCCTAAGGTCTTAGCAACCGGCAGACAGGGTGATTCCCTCCTCCGCCTGACTTGGTGGGTCCTACGCTCACGGAGCCTTGCTCACTGCTAGCGTGGCAGTCTGAGATTGACCTGCAAGGTGGCAGCCTGGCTGGGGGAGGGGCATTTGCCATTGCTGAGCCTTGAGTAGGTAAACAAAGTGGCCAGGAAGCTCGAATTGGGCAGAGCCCACTGCAGTTCAACAAGGCCTGCTGCCTCTAGACTCCTCCTCTGTGGGCAGGGCATAGCTGAACAAAAGGCAGCAGACAACCTCTGCAGACTTAAATGTCTCTGTCTGACAGCTCCGAAGAGAGCAGTGGTTTTCCCAGCATGGCATTTGAGCTCTGAGAACGGACAGACTGCCTCTCCAAGTGGGTCCCTGATCCCTATGTAGCCAACTGGGAGACACCTCCCAGTAGGGGCTGACAGACACCTCGTATAGGCGGCTGCCTGTCTGGGATGACGCTTCCAGAGGAAGGATCAGGCAGCAATATTTGCTGTTCTGCAAAATTTGCTGTTCTGCAGCCTCAGATGGCGATACCCAGGCAAACATGGTCTGGAATGGAACTCCAGAAAACTCCAACAGACCTGCAGCTTAGGGACCTGACTGTCAGAAGGAAAATTAACATACAAAAAGGAGTAGTATCAATATCAACAAAAAGGTCATCTACACCAAAACCCCATCTGTAGGTCACCAATATCACAGACCAAAGGCAGATAAAACCACAAAGATAGGGAGAAACAAGAGCAGAAAAATGGAAAATTCTACAAATCAGAGCACCTCTTCTCCTTCAAAGGATTGCAGCTCCTCACCAGCAATGGAACAAAGCTGGATGGAGAATGACTTTCATGAGTTGACAGAAGTAGGCTTCAGAAGGTCGGTAACAACAAACTTTTGCAAACTAAAGGAGGATGTTCAAACCCATCGCAAAGAAGCTAAAAACCTTGAAAAAAGATTAGACGAATGGCTAACTAGAATAAACAGTGTAGAGAAGACCTTAAGTGACCTGATGGAGCTGAAAACCATGGCACGAAAACTTCGTGATGCATGCACAAGCTTCAACAGCCGATTTGATCAAGTGGAGGAAAGGGTATCAGTGATTGAAGATGAAATTAATGACATAAAGTGAGAAGAGTTTAGAGATAAAAGAGTAAAAAGAAATGAACAAAGTCTCCAAGACATATGGGACTATGTGAAAAGACCAAATCTATGTTTGATTGGTGTACCTGAAAGTGATGGGGAGAATGGAACCAAGTGGGAGAACACTTTTCAGGATATTATCCAGGAGAACTTCCCCAACCTAGCAAGGCAGGCCAACATTCAAATTCAGGAAATAGAGAGAACACCACAAAGATACTCCTCGAGAAGAGCAACTCCAAGACACATAATTGTCAGATTCACCAAGATTGAAATGAAGGAAAAAGTGTTAAGGGTAGCCGGAGAGAAAGGTCAAGTTACCAACAAAGGGAAGCCCATCAGACTAACAGCGGACCTCTCAGCAGAAACCCTACAAACCAGAAGAGAGTGGGGGCCAATATTCAACATTCTTAAAGAAAAGAATTTTCAACCCAGAATTTCATATCCAGCCAAACTAAGCTTCATAAGTGAAGGAGAACTAAAATCCTTTACAGACAAGCAAATGCTGAGAGATTTTGTCACCACCAGGCCTTTCTTACAAACACTCCTGAAGGAAGTACTAAATGTGGAAAGAAAGAACTGGTACCAGCCACTGCAAAAACATGCCAAATTGTAAAGACAATTGATGCTATGAGGAAACTGTGTCAATTAACAGGCAAGATAACCAACAAACATCAGAATGACAGGATCAAATTCACACATAATAATATTAACCTTAAATGTAAATGGACTAAATGCCCAAATTAAAAGACACAGACTGGCAAATTGGATAAAGAGTCAAGACCTATCAGTGTGCTGTATGCAGCTAGCGGTCTATCAGTTTTGTTGATCTTTTCAAAAAACTAGCTCCTGGATTCATTGATTTTTTGAAGGGTTTTTTATGTCTCTGTCTCTTTCAGTTCTACCCTGATCTTAGTTATTTCTTGCCTTCTGCTAGCTTTTGAATGTGTTTGCTCTTGCTTCTCTAGTTCTTTTAATTGTGATGTTAGGGTGGCGATTCTAGATCTTTACTGCTTTCTCTTGTGGGCATTTAGTGCTATAAATTTCCCTCTACACACTGCTTTAAATGTGTCCCAGAGATTCTGGTACGTT
>NW_012115200.1:3057915-3067929 GCF_000951035.1 Colobus angolensis palliatus | reverse complement strand
CCCGGGAGGCGGAGCTTGCAGTGAGCTGAGATCCGGCCACTGCACTCCAGCCTGGGCGACAGAGCGAGACTCCGTCTCAAAAAAAAAGAAAAAGGCAGCCACACCCGTGCATGCTTCAAGTTGGGCTGCCATGCTGGAAGGGCAACGAGATGTCTCCAGAACTTGCCCTGGAGGCCCAGCACGGGCTGGGGCCGGGAGCCCTGTCTGCAGAGCCATCAGGAGAGGCTGCAGTGGAGCCTAGTGATGTCCCCAGTGAGCTCAGCTTCCTGGTCAAGCTTCCACTGTGTCAGTGGACATTTTTATTTGGGAGCAACTTGGCTCACAAACCGGCCATCAGGAGATGTGCAAAGAAACATCTCTAAGAAAACCCTCTGTGACACCCACTCAAAGAGATCAATGCTTTCTGTTTGCTTTAGGATCAGACCTATTTTTGTTTACTTGAGGGGTCAGTCACCTGGGGAGAGGACTGGAACGTTGAACTGACTTGGCGTAGGAAGCCGTCCAGAGAGCTGGCACCATAGTTCATGTTTCTCCACTGATCAGAAAAAATCCGTACTAATATTAAAAATAGAACCAAAAAGGACGTTAAATTCAGTGACTTCATTAGTGGAATACATTGTTTAGTTATTTATCTTAAAGTAAACTATTTTTGTGACTATTTTCTATCATTTGGAGAACAGAATTTATTCTTTCAGGGAACACATTCATACATTCAGACATTTCAAAAAAGATGAGCTTCAAATGATTAAAAACTCAAAGGATCGCAAGTTCCAATGGAATCGTTGAAAGTTACCCGCCAGTTCTGAGAACCCTGGGTCTCTGTCTCCCGAGTCAGAGTCACATGCAGAGCCGGTGCTGGAGGAAACGTCCCACTAAAACATTCTCAGCAAGTACAAGGGGACGCAGCTGGCTCTCCATACCCACTTCGGGGCTGCCTCATAATAAGACTAGAGGGGAATCTCTGCCCCAAAGCACTGGAATCTTTCACTGAGGGTTCCAGCCCCGTGTGCACACACACCAGTAACCTGAATTCTGATGTCTAGCACAGGGTGAAGCACACAGCTGTTTTCTAATATTTGACATGCTGATGTCATCACAACGTCCACTGTTTGATTTTGTTTTTCTAGTGTCATTAACATTGTGTGTTTCTTTTCGCCCTGGAGTGTGTCTGGAGAAACTGAATAAAATCCAGGGAGGCTACCCTAGAGTGGCTTCAGCTCAGCCGAGTGGGTCTGATCGACGGTGTCCCCTAAGCTTGCGGAATGGGACTGGAAACCTGGCACGTGGTCTGTGGGTGGGGTCTGATGGTGGAGGTGGTCTAGGAAAGGCAGGAAAGCTGCTGAAGGAAGAGGTCAAGGAGCAACAGGGGGCAAGTGAAGGCCCCTGATGCCATGTATGCTGCTTCAGTGTCTGGGGACAGAGGAGTAGGGGGACCTCACTGCTGGCTCCCCTCTCCCTCTGCTCCTGAGGACAGGGACCCTCAGCCACACAGCCCAGCCTGTCATCCCTGATCAAAGGCTCCGGCTCCCTGCTGGCCCACAGGGTGATTCACAGCAGCTCACTCCATCCCTCTGCAGGGCCCACGGGCACCACCTTCTTGTTCCTGCACCATCCACTCCCGCAGCCCTGCCGCTCACTCTGCCCCAAGAGCTTCCTCCCCGTGACCCTGTGTGGCCTGAGGTTTCCTCCCCTGGGTGGTGAGCCCGTGGGACTGAGAAATTGCTGCCCCCTCGTCTGTCAAGTGCTGGGCACCCTGTGTCTGGCCATCCCTCGAGCCCTAGGCGGGAATCCCTTCCTCACCAGCCCCGTGAAGAGAACTCGGCTAAAACACAAGTTGCCTCCCACGTTGCCCTCTGAGCTCTGCCAGAGCCCTGGGCGGGAATACCCTACTCATGCTTCCTTCTCCTCAGGAGGTCCTCACTGGCCTCTCGGGGCTTCCTCTGGCCTGCACAGGTCTCTGGGGCACACACTCGCGCTTCCTGGGCAGTCCTTCGGGTGCAAATGACAGATGGCCCCTGTGGGCTGTGTGCCTCCCACTGCTAGCAGAGGAGCCTCCCAGGCAGCCACCAGTCTGGCCACTGTCCACCTGTGGCCCGAGGGTTCTCTCTCCACCCATGGCTCCCCTCTTCACCCTGGAGGCTGAGCTGTCTGGGCTAAAGCCACCACAGGCAAGACCTCAGTGGCCCTGTTGGGCTCAGTAGGGAGAAAGGGAGGGAGCTGAGCGACGCGGGGGCTTGACTCCTTCAGCTCCTGCCCTGCCCAGCAGCGCAGGTGCCTCCCTATCTGGGGGCTGCGTCTCCTGAGGGGGTGCAGGCAGACTCCCTATCTGGCAATTCCCCTGGGCTCCACTTTGCTGGCCGCCCCCTCCACCTGCGTGATAGGAGCCATTGCCAGCCCAGGCACCGCGCTGGCCTTGCCCTGGGGGCCCCACCCGCTGCCCCACTCTCACCTGCACAGAGTAGTCTCTGGATCACTATTTATTGGCTGTGTTCATTTGCCTCAGACTGAAGCCTGATCTTCCCTTCTGGCTGGGTGTAAAGGGAGGATATATGAGGGTTGATTTGGAGGAGGCCCGAGCTCGGTCCTTTCATCAAGGGAAATGGAGATTAGTACTTCAAATAAGCTTGGAAGCCTGGGTGGAGAAGGCCCATTTCTGTGCAGATTTGAGCTTGCAGATCCACGTTACCAGCTCCTTGTTCCTGGGAAGACCTGGCTGGGGTCTGTGGGCTCCGTGTGGCTGCTCCAGCCTCCTCTCCAGTGCCTGGCTGCTGTGCCTCTGGCCATGATGGACCCTTTATCATTTCTTGCCACTTCTGGGCCCTGCACCTGCAGGCAGTCCTGAGTTGGAAGAATTTTTCTAGATCCCTATCTCCCCTTCTCTGACCAAGGCCTGCTGGTTTCTCCTGATGACCCCAGCTGCTCTGGCTCTGGGAAGGGTGACCTCGTCCCTGCTGACTGTCTGTGGAGGTGACTGTGTCCCTCGTAGCTCAGACTTTCCTCCATCGTGAATTTCTTTGGGCTTCACACCCTAGCATCTGGTCTCCTCTCTGTAGGAGGCCTCAAGGGCAGGGGCCGTGTTCCTTTCATCCTGAGTCCTGGCCCCAGTCCCTGCACCCTCTGCTGCCTGGCAAAGGGGCTTCCTGGATGCTGGAGATGGGTGTGGTAAGGCGCACATGCTCCTGTGCACACCATCGCCACTCTTCTGTCTCCAGCAAAATACCAGACATGTCCAAGGCCATAGAATGGACCCATTCAACCTTTCCAGTCTGGTGAAAAGGACAACTTTGCAGACTCTTTTGGGAAGTCTTGCTCATGCAACACGACTTTCAACTCTGAAAGAAGTCCCGAGAGGCCGCATGGAGAGCTGAGAACTTGACGGCACTGCTGTGGGCATTTCTGCTCGTGGACTCTCCAAGTGGTTACTCCCAACCTGATGACTTTACCCACGTGGGTAGAGGTCAGAAATATTGATTGATTCTTGTTGAATTTTGAAATATTTTTGACCTAGAGTTTCTTTTCTTAAACTTTTTTTTTGAGACAGGGTCTCGCTCTGTGCTCACTGCAGGTAGGAGACACCACTAGCTTGGCCCAGGGTGTATGATGTGGGCTGGGGGTTTGCCTCTGACCCCTCCCACCATCTAACCCGCCATCCCTGAGGGGTGTGGGGCCGCTGGCTCGCTTTCTGAGCATCCATGTGCCCCATGCTGCCCACGTCTCTAGCTTCTAGTATTGCTGCCGTGAAATTCATTTGGTTTCATGTATCTGCATAAATAATTTAATTTAAATGACTTTCATCACTGAGACCTGCCTGTTACTGTGAAATTTACAAAGATTAATCTACCTCCTTAGAATATTGATCAGCATGGTAGAAATTTTTTTTTTTAGACTTAACAGTGGCATAATTGTGGCTAGGGAAAAAAATATCTAGTGAACTCTAAGCAAAATGGCCTCAGATAATTCCCAGGGTTCTGACTGCTAACATGAACCACTTAAAAAGCGTCAGAAAGGAGACTTTTAAATAATGGAGTAAAGTGAAGGTACCAGCTGCCTTTTACTGCTGTAACAAATGATCACAAACTTAAAACAACACTAATTTATTCTTTTATAGTTCTGGGAGTCAGAAGTCTGAAATGGGTCTTACTGGGCTAAAATCAAGGTATTGGCAGGGCTGGTTCCTTCTGGAGGCTCCAGGGAGGATTAGTTTCCTCACTTTCTCTGGCTTCCACTGGCCACCCTGTGCCTTGGCTCACAGCCACTCCCTGCATCTTCAAGGCCAGCCTCTCTCCTGCCCTGACCCTCCTGCCTCTCTGGCATAAGGCCCCTTACAATGCCAAGGACCCATCCAGCAAGCCCAGGGGACTCTTCCTGTCTCAAAACCTTCAATTTAATCCATCCCCTCTGCAAAGCCCCCTTTGCCCCATAAAATAATATATTCCTTCCTTTCAGGGTTGAGACATGGACACATTTTTCGGGGCAGAGTTATTCTGAGGACCACAGGCTGGGTGTTCAGATCCATCAGGAATCATCACTTTGGAGACAGTCTCTGTCTCAAAAAAGACATGTAAATTCTTTTCCTGTGGATGGAAAATGAGGCAGGTGGAAGGAATGTGGGGTGCACGCCTTCCTTGTGACGCCGTCCAGCCCGGTTTCTTTAGAGAACATTTCTAATTAGGAACATATTTATTGAAATCTTTGCAACCTGGAGATTTGTTGTTGTTGTTGTTGTTGTTTTTTAAATTAATGGCATCCCCAGCCACCTGGATGGGACTGGAGACTATTATTCTAAGGTAAGTAACTCAGGAATGGAACAGCAAACAGCATGTGTTCTCACTCGTAAGTGGGAGCTAAGCTATGAGGATGACACAATGGACTTTGGGGACTCAGGGGGAGAGGGTGGGAAGGGGGTGGGAGGTGAAATACTACAAATTGGGTGCAGTGTGTACTGCTTGGGTAATGGGTGCACCAAAATCTCACAAATCACCGCTAAAGAACTTACTCATGTAACCAAACACCACCTATTCCCCAATAATTTAAAAAATTCTTAACCTTTTTTTTTTTTTGGGACAGTCTCCCTCTATCAGCCAGGCTGGAGTGCAGTGGCATGATTATGGCTCACTGTAGCCTGGATCTCCTGGGCTCGAGTGATCCTCCCTGCTCAGCCTCCGGAGTAGCTGGCTTACAGGTGTGAGCCACTGCACTGGACCTTTTTAAAAAACTTTTTATTTGGACATAATTGTAGGTTTACATGCAATTGTAAGAAATGATAGAGAGAGACCCTGTGAGCCCTTCACCCAGTTCCCCCACGGAGCATCTTGCGGAACTCCAGTCCAGGGTCACAGCCCTTCACCCAGTTCCCCCACGGAGCATCTTGCTGAACTCCAGTCCAGGGTCACAGCCCTTCACCCAGTTCCCCCACGGAGCATCTTGCCGAACTCCAGTCCAGGGTCGCAGCCGGGAAGTTGGCTTGATGAAGGCCAGCATGCTCATCTGATTTCACCAGTTTTATGTGCATCTGCACAATTTTATCACAAGTGTACAGTCATGTAACCACCGCCGCAGTCAGGTACACAGCAGTTCCACCACACAGACCTGCCCCCCGCCCGTTACAACCGTAGCCACCCCCGCAGCACACCTAGCATGGTCCTTTGACGCAGGCTGCTTCTGGGGAAACCTGAGTTGGCCCATGAGTGGAGGTAGCGCTGCCTGGTGGGCTGCGCCCGCAGAGCCTGGGGTCAGTTGTGATCGTTCTGCCCCTTGGCCTTGCACCCTCCATGGGGGACGTGTGGTCACAGCGGCTTTAACCCACGAACCCCTGCTGGGAGGCCACGCGGCCTGAAAGAGAGAGTCGTGCCATGTGGAGACGCCGTGCAGAGGGCAGTGTAGAAACCTGGCGCACATTCAATTGCAGAGGGGGCTGCACGACTCTGTGGCTCTTGCTCTGGTGTCCAGTGGTTTTTGTTTTTAGAGGACTGGACCCTCTTTAGTGGAAAGCTGGTTGAAAAGGAAGAGCCACCAGCCTGGGGCTCCTGGAGCGTGGGGTCACTGCTCCGCCCCGGGTCTGGCTCCAGAAGGGTGTGGTCACTGCTCTGCTCCTGGGTCTGGCTCCAGAAAGCCCATATTGAGAAGGTTTGGGTGGTGTCACCTGAGCTGGTGCTGCCAAAGGTGTTTCATTCCGAATATAACCTGGGGGGACCATCCTGCCTCCTCTTTGCTTGGTGCCAGGATGTTGTTCCTTTGAAGGCTCTTGGTCGTCCACGGAGGGTGGAGTGCCAGGTGCATCCCGCGGTCTGGGGCTGGGGCGTGTAAGCAGCTGACCCCTGCAGTGTTCCTGCGGTTGTGATGCATGCATGAAGTTTCACAGAGAGACCCCAGAGCTCTCAGGAACTCACCTTTTTGCCCAGCCCCAGCCTCCTCACATCTGGCATCTGCACATGAATTAGCCCAGGATCCTGACTGTTTAATCCCTACACGCTGTGTTCTCCAAAGGGAATGGAAAGGGACTGTCTTCACTGTTGCTTTCTTCACACTGGAGTTCTTGGAAAGTGTGGTAGAGAGGCCATGTGATCAAGCACCTGGTGGAGGACAGCCTGGTTCACGCCAGAGGGCATCGGGGTCTCCTGGCACCTAGGCCACTCTCCCCCCGCTTGTTGTACTCCCACGCTGGGGCTCTGCACCAGCCTCTTTCCCTCTGTGGGTTTGCATATGCTGTTCCCTCTGCTTGGCATGCTGTTCCTGCCACACTTCACCTGGCCTGTGCCTGTGTGTCTTTGGAGTTCCTGCCTGGATGCTCATGGGAGACCTTTCCCGGGTGCACCACATCTGAAGTCATCCTCCTGGTCATTCTCTGCTTCAGCTCCTTGCTAGTTTCTATCCAACCAAGCAATTACTTAATTCATGGACTTTGAGGGTGGTTTCTCCCACTAGACACACACTCTGTTGGGGAGACGGCATCCTCTCTGCACACTGCGGCAGACAAGAGGTGAATAAACAAGCAAAGGGAGGGATGCACACCCTCCCCACCCCACCACACACCGGAGGGATACATAGCAAGAAAGTCACTTCGCTGACCCTCCAGACTGCAGGGGAGCAGAGCTGGCCAGAGGCACTTGAGGCAGGCAGGAGTCCGTGTCCTCTATGGTCACAGCACCTGGCCGAGGGTCCAGCCAGCATCTCAGCTGGGGGCCCTGCCTCTTCTGCTGTCCTCCATCTGCCCCTCTATCTTTATCTTATTCACTTTCCTTCTTCCTGCTCCCCTTGCTTCCTTTCTTCCTGCTTGCCTGGCCTGAGCCCCTCAGGCAGGGGTGGGAATGGCCTGGCCAGGCGCTCTGTTCAGTTTCATAAACTTCAAGGCAGAGGGTGCAGAGTGGGAAGTGAGCAGTCTCCACCAGCCCGTCTGCAAAATGTGCATTAGTATGGACAACAGAAATCAACGCATGGATCAGTTGTGCGTCTGTTGGACATGTAGGATTTGGGTCTTTTCCCGCTGAATTACACAGCGGCAAAGCTGCCCTGTTCCTAACAAAAAACACCTTTTTGACAGATTCCGGCTTTATCAGCAGGGATGTTTTGTAGAAGCTGAATCAGTTTTATAACTCGTGCATCTGCGAGGAAAACTCAGCTTCAGGTGACTTCCGGTCTTCCCCCTTTCCTCCCATCTGCTCATTTCCTTGTCCCAAATGCACATGTACGCACACACTCAGACACGCTGTGCATAAACACACACACAGATAAACACAGGGACGCACCATCCTCCCCTGTGGCCAGACACACTCCCCCACACCCCCACACTCACTCTCTAACCCCTCCATCTCTGAGTCACCACGTGGACATCTTCTGATGAAGGTTTGCACAAGTGAGAGCTTCACTTTAAGGGCTGACATCCACTGGGATGTGGGAGTTGTTGGTTTTTGCAGCTTAGCTGGTGTTTTCCTGCGTGATGCCCACCCACACTCCCTGCGTCTTTGACCTGGCAGCTTGTGTCTGCCTTGTACACCCAGGACTGTGGGAGATCCAACTGGTAGCAAGGAGCACCGGGTAAGAGGATGATTTATGAGACACTCGTGTGAAGGGACCACTCTCTGTGAAGATGTCCTTTATTAAAAACAGAGAGAGAGAGAGAGCGCTCAAGAGTTTGCCAACTCGAAACAGCAAGCATAGCTCTGTCTTGAACTGTGAGCAGCCTTCAGGGGCTGCAGTTTCTGGACTAACGGACATGGTCAAGAGGCCACTCCTGACTCCTTGTTTGTGAGCTTGGAGTGATGCTCCCGACGATGACCAGGCATTGCTTCAGCTGAGACTAATGTGAGCCGTGCTGGTCGTCTGTCTTAAACTTTTGTGTGTACCTAGTCACACCCTCAACCCGTCTTTCTGATTACCATCGTCCGTCTTTGCCAGCCTGTAGCCCACAGAAACGTCTTCAGTGTGTCCCTCCACTGTGTTTCCTGTCTTTGGCATGTTTCTCATCCAGCGAAAATTCCTCGCACTCCCAAGGCCTCAATGTTGAGCCACTTTATCTTTTCCTTTAATCACTAGGGATGGAAAGTGCCCAGTGGATCATTTATTCCAATTGACATCTGAGTTTTCCCTGCCCTGTAGGGCTGGGTGATCCTCACAGGACAGCAGTGAGGGACCTGGCGATGCCGCCACCCGGACCCCTCAAGGAAGGACCTATTCCTGGTTGTGGGTAGATGGGAGTCCCCCCATTCCCCATGCGTGGTGTGCAGGTCTCTGCCTACTTTGGCCCAAAGTGGGACGACTCCGGTGGCCGTGGCCCTGTCAGCCCCAGAGTTCCGGGGGTGACTGGCTGCTGTTGGGGTTTGGGGCGCAGCTTCTCTTCTCTCCTCCCTCTGCTGACTGCATTCTTCCCTCCCTTCCCGGGAGCTTCCTCACAAACGTCCCGGCACCTGACCCCACCACAGCATCCACTTCCCAGAGAACCCGACCTGCAGCCAGGGATGACCGTTGAGGCAGTGGTGGGCGTGCGTGCCTGTTGGACACCTGTGGGGTCCAGGCACTCTGCAGGGCACTTGGAACACGTCACCGGCTTAGTGCTTCATCCCAGTAATCATACTAACCTTAGGAACTATTTCCACCCCTGTGTTTTGATGAGAAGTGAAAGTTTAGGAACGGGTGAGGCCGCATGGCAGGGCCAGGGCCATGGGGAGCAAGGTTGGCTCCCCGGCTCCAAGGGCCTGCTGTTAGGGGATGGACCAGCAGCTGCTCCTTCCTATTGATGCATCCTCTGCCTCTCCACGGGTGCTGCTGCCCCATCTCCCCCTGCCCCATGGGCTCTCTGACATCCTGGCCCCTTCTCGTGGGCGACTCTCATGCCTGTGACATCAGTGGACGCCCCTCCCTGGCTCATTCCTGGCCTGCTGCTGCCCGGACCCCTCCTGGTGCTCCTGGGCTCTGCTCACTTCTCTCCCACGTGCCCACTCATCTTGGCCACCCCATCCCATCTCGGAATTAGGGGGCACCTCCTGCGGGTGCCTGGGGCTCTTCATCCCCGTTCTTTCTAAAATTAAAAATAAATTATAAAATACATCAAACAGGAAGAGAGTGTGAAAATGTGCAGGTTCACTTCAGGAAAAATAATAAAATGAAGGCCCACGTAGCCACCGCTCATCCTGAGGAAGAGAACACCCTGGGAAGCCTGGGCGCCTGCCCCACGGCAGCTCCCTCCCCTCATCTCACCCCCGAGGAAACGCTACCTCCAGTCTCCTGATGATTCTTCCTTGTTTCTCTGTACAGTCTGTTGCATCTCCGTGTTTCTTTAAAGAACGAATGGTTCTGCTTTGTTTGCTGCTGGCTGTGTGTGTGTGTGTCTCTCTGTGTGTGTGTCTGTGTGTGTGTGTCTGTGTATGTGTGTGTCTCTGTGTGTGTGTCTGTGTCTCTGTGTGTGTCTGTGTGTGTCTGTGTATGTGTGTGTCTGTGTGTATGTGTGTGTGTCTGTGTATGTGTGTGTCTCTGTGTATGTGTCTGTGTATGTGTCTGTGTATGTGTGTGTCTCTGTGT
>NW_012115200.1:3030873-3057181 GCF_000951035.1 Colobus angolensis palliatus | reverse complement strand
TGTGTGTGTGTGTGTGTGTGTGTGTGTGTCTGCCCCCGAGTTTCTGTGTTTGCTGACGCTGGATTCTGAGATTCATCCCTGGTGAGGGCGTTGCCAGGCTCCCCGGCCCCATGCAGGACTGTGCCATTTCACTTGGGTGATGTCCACGTGCACAATTGCCTCAGCACCATGGGGCGGCGAATGGTGTCGCTCCACCTGCCTCTGGGCAACAAGTTTAATTGGAGAGGGGTCGCACCCACCCACTTCACATTGTGAACCGCTAGGCGTGCCAGAGACCACATGGACTCAAAAGCATAAATGATGACCTGGCCCGGTAGAGAAGTTGCTGACCCAGCTCCTGCTGACGTGACTTAGCAGGGAAACGCAGGGCCCAGCAGTTGTGCGTGCTCCGCGCAGGGGAAGGGGACTGCGCCTTGCAAATAGGGCACGGGCAGTGACGCTGAGCCCCCGTCTGTGCCTAGGATTTGCTGACCTTTACACTTTGCCAGCGTGGTGCTGTGGAACGATTTCTCATTTTGTTTTAAACGTTCTATCTCCTGATTACACAAGAGGCCAGGCAGCTTTTTACAGGCACGTTGGCCGTTCTTGTCCCCTCCTTGGTGAAACGACTCTTCGAGTCTTTGCCATTTTCACGTTGTGTCATTTGTCTTTTTCTTACTGGTTTGTGCCTTCCTTAAGTATTCGGAATACTGACTGACTGTTCACTGGTTTTACCAGTTCCTGCTTTACATCTTTGTAATCACATCCAGAGCTCAGATCCTGTGACTTCAGGTCCGGAGGTGGCATTTATGTGCCCGTGAGTGTCCGCTCAGTGTTTGTGTGTAGGTTTGTAGGTAGCCATACTCTACTCATTTCCAAAATATCTGAAGTCTCTTAGTATAATGCATAGAAGTGGAAAAGCATAATGACAAATAAAAATAAAGTGGCACAGAGAAACCATTTTCATCCTGAAGAAAGTAAGAGTGCAGATGCAGGATGCAGAGGGCTTTTGAGATTGAGGACATGTGCTTCCTAGGGACCCACATGAAAAGGGCAACGTGATCAGCTACAGGATCTAATCTGTCCGTAAAGAAACAACAAAGCTCATTTTACACCATTTGTTTGAAGGGAGTAGTGGGTGTGCGTGAAGTGGGGGTGAAGGTTGCCGTGGCATCTGGGGAGCAAACACAGCGGGAACTTCAGATTTCTTCCACTGATTTATCTTGAAAACTGAAAATGTGTCAGCAAAGACCCTCTCCGTGGGCCAATTCCAGGAGCAGGACAATACCTGCCTGTCTCTGATCTTGCGTCCTGAGCCGCTGCCATCCATGGCACGTTCTCTGAGGTGGCTTTGCCATCTCACCTGGCCTGGGGCGGAGGTGGGGTTCCTCTGAGGAAGGAGACTGGGGTTAACTTTGGACAATCTGTTCTTTCTTCATAATTTTCTGGTTTGAGGCTGCTTTATTTTAAAAGTTACAATCTTGCTGCTACTTGAGATGACTCTTCCATTTCCAAATACAAGCCAGAGTGTACAGGGCAGGAGGACGTGCCTGTACGTCACTGAAATAAACAGGAGCAGATTCTGCGACAGGGACTGCATGCAAGCACGTTTTTCAGGAGCCAGTTCCAGGAAACAGCAGTGGGGGCGTGGAGGGGGGACGTGGGCTGGGGAGAATGCAGCCAACCAAAGGCTCAGGACCTAGCGGGTTCCCAGTGCTGGCAACTGGGGGTCCATCCTCCTGGGGGATTCTGAGACTGGGCAGAACACGCCCCTCAAAGGCCTCCCCATCCTGAGGAGTTGGGGGCTGGGGGCGTTACCCACTACTCCCATCACCAAAGGTGGACGGCTGCACCTGGCACTTTCCGGCTGCCATATGCGTGGGCAGAGCAGGCTCTGCTGCCAGAGACAGTCCTTGGCAGAGGCGCTCAGGGCTGCCTGAGAGGTGGGGCCCGCGGGCCTCCAGGTGGCTCCCACTAAGCAGCCTGGGAAGTGCTGGTGGTGTCTATGGAGGGCACAGTCTCAGGGAGATCGGGGCAATGACGTTGCTTTTTCAAATGATTTGGAGATTTACCTCCAGGCAATTGTTTCATCCGAGCCTTTAATAAATTAAATGTATTACTTATATGAGTCTTAATGAAGCTGGGGAATGATTATTATATGGGTCTTGATTAAGTTGGAAGTAATTATTCATAATTAAGATTCTGATAACCTCCACTATGTAGAAAATACATTTCAAAA
Organism: Colobus angolensis palliatus; assembly: GCF_000951035.1. NCBI lineage: Eukaryota > Metazoa > Chordata > Mammalia > Primates > Cercopithecidae > Colobus > Colobus angolensis. Next base: position 3,054,963 of record NW_012115200.1, on the reverse strand, counting down.
TAAAACCAAACAAACAAATGTAAAGGCGTGACAATTATCGCATGACGGTAGGGTTCCCACGTGGACAGTAGGGTTCCCACGTGGATGGTGGGGTTCTCACATGATTGTTTATGCTGCTTCAGGGTCTATGTTAACGGCAAGGCCACCCTCCCATGCCACCTCGGCTGTGCCCTCTGACCTCCCCCTCCACCCACAAGGGCAAGGTCCCAGTCATCACCAGGATGTTTCTGATGGTTGGCTGATGGTCACCTCTGCAGGTGGCAATGTTGAATCTGCTGGGTGTGTCTGTCCTGATATGCTTGGCCATTCGTTTCTTCTGGGAAATTCATATCCAGTCTTGAGTTACAGCCCAAGTTCCCCTGGATCCCTGTAAGAACCCATAGAGGGCCACTGGTGCAGGGCGTGGGTTGGGGGGGCGACCCCTCAGACCTCATCTCCCCCACCTGCCAGCCCACTGTGGCCCCCAGATCACTCCTCTGTGGCCCAGCATCATTCCGAGATCCTGAGATGCCAAGAGCCATGCTCCTGGAGCATCGGTCCCAGCAGCCAACGATTCTGTCACTATTTTTAGATACTTTGCAATTAAAATGCTGTCAACAATTTCCCAATGCCCTAGTGACAGAACCCAGATCCATCCTTTTTTTTTTTTTTAGATGGAGTCTCGCTGTGTCGCCCAGGCTGGAGTGCAGTGGTGCGATCTCGGCTCACTGCAAGCTCTGCCTCCTGGGTTCACAGCATTCTCCTGCCTCAGCCTCCGAGTAGCTGGGACTACAGGTGCCCAGCACCATGCCTGGCTAAGTTTTTGTATTTTTAGTAGAGACAGGGTTTCACCCTGTTAGCCAGGATGGTCTCGATCTCCTGACCTCGTGATCTGTCTGCCTTGGCCTCCCAACCATCTTATTTTAATATAAAACCCACCTTTGGGCATTTTGCAACTTCTAGCTCACCTTTCTAAACAGACAGAAGACAAGCAGTACCGCGAGGGAGAATGCAAGGCCACCCCATCCTCAGAATCAGGAGGGATGTCGGCTCTGAGGTGTTAGGAGGCTCCGGGCACCCATCAGACAAGGCACACCTGCCCAAGAGCTGCTGGCTACGGTCCCTGAAGCACAGCTGTGCTCTGAGCCCATCCTGCAGATCTCTGCTGCCTGGTCACTCTGCAGGTGCACGCAGGGCGTGTGATGAACTTGGCAAGCGGACAGCAATCTACAGGGCTGGGGAGAGCCGAACCTTGGGGATCCCAGAGGCGGTCTGGGCCACACGTCCTTGCTGAAAATCCTCCCCCCTTGAGCTTTCTCACAGTCCTAGAATCCCACGGGTGCCCCGACTGGGCTGGGAGGTGGCGTCTCCCAGCCACCCGCTCTGCTGGTGTGCAGCCTTCCCATACATGCCCTCCATCCTGGAAAGACCCTCGAGTCCCTGCTGGTCTCAGAGTGGCCTCTGCCTCAGACACCAGGAGCTGGTGTGGCTTCTCCACCATGCTGGACCCGTCTGGATGGTCCCCGAACCTTGCCATGTGTAGCTATACCCAGGAGGCTTTGCTGAGGATCCGATGGACAGGGTGGGAGGAAGGCCCTGGGCCAGGGGGTTCCTCTGGGTCTTTGGAGCCAGCAGCTCACCTCTGAGGTTGATGCTATCGTGGGGTTCAGTAGCAAGGCCGCCAGAAGGCAGGCTGAGGGCCCGTGGGGCCAGAGCCCTCCTGCAGTCGTGTGACTGGCCAGCTCTTCCAGTTGCTTCAGTCCAGTGGGTCTGGGTTGGCTGAGTGCACCACTCTCCCCAGGGGAGATGGGGGATCCAGTGCTTGGCTACCATCAGCAGGGGATATCTGGGAGAGTTCTGCAAGTTCCTGAGAGCCCTGAGGAATTGGTCCCTCGGCGCACAGCAGCCATTGCACAGCACAGCCTCACACTATGCTCCCTCTGCCCCTGAAAACTCACCTGCCCCTCACTCCTACTTCCTGCATCACCTCCCTAGAAGCTACCTACACCCCAGTCCCTGCTGAAAGTGTGCATTGGGGGATTCAACTGAAACAGACCCCAGCAGCAGCAGCAACAGGGTCTCAGAGCCATGTGGGGAGGCCTTGCTCAGGCCAAATTTTGCTCAACATTGGGTGAAATTCAAGGGCCTCTTTACTCAGGACATTCTGAGGACACAGGTGGGGCCCGGGTGTGACACTGACCGAGTGGTTTATTCTCAGTGAATGCAGCTCCCTGTGGTCCCGTGACCCAGGACGACACACACCTGTGCAGGCATGTACAGCTTACAGCCACGCCACCCATGCTACTGCTGTGCTGTCTGCCTCCCAGGGCCTTTGCCATCACCCTCCACCGTCCCCTTCCCTGAAACTCATAGTGGTCTGAGCCTGCTGTGGTTTTGGGGACCGCCACTCCTCCATCGCCCTCCTTTCCCTCCTGCCTGTCTTGTCTTTCTCCGAGGGGGACAGGAAGCCAGGCCCTGGCGCCAGCAGGCCTGGGTGCTGAGTGAGGATTTGCAGTCTCTGCAGGTGCCACCCCTGAAAAGCTGTGGCTCCCTCCTGTGCAGGGCAGACACACCACACCTGTTAGGAAATGACGCCACGGTTCTCCTCCTCATCTGAGGGCGCCTATTGAAAATTCGTTTGATGTGCAGATTCCTTGGAAAACAGAGAAAATCTAACTAGTTGGTGCTTTCTAGGTGAAAGCAAAGGCAAATATGAAACACTGTCCTGAACCAGACTGTGAGCTCTTTGATGGTGGAGGCGTCTGTCTTTTACTGAGTGCCTGGAAGGTCTGTTGCCCAGGCCCAGCAAGATGTTGCTTAATTATAAAATGTGTTTGGCCATGGGGAAGATGGCATTTGTTGAATGAGCAGGTGCTTTAACCAGTGCTTCCAAGCATATTCTGTGCCAGGAACTCTTGCTGGGAACCAGCAAGGCACAAGGCAGAGGGTAGCTCCCCTCAGAGGGCACATCTTCCAGTGGGCTGTTGGTGAGGGTGTGACCATAAATACATGTTGGGGAGGGGGATGAAGAAAATGCAGAGGGAAGGGAAGTGAAGGTTGACATGAGCTGGTCGCACTGAAGGATCATTTCAAACGGGGAAGAAAAACACATTTTGTCATGGGAGCAAATCTTTTCAACCTGGCTTGGTCTTCAGAGACTGGTGGTGCTTCCTGGATCTCCTGGGCACTGGGGGTGAATGACAGATGGAGGCTCCCCAGATCTCCTGGGCACTGGGAATGAATGGTGGATGGAGGCTCTCTGGATCTCCTGGGCACTGGGGGTGAATGGCAGATAGAGGATCCCCGGGTCTCCTGAGCCCTGAGAATACTGGGAATGAATGGCAGATGGAGGCTCCCTGGATCTCCTGGGCACTGGGAATGAATGTTGGATGGAGGCTCCCTGGATCTCCTGGGCACTGGGAATGGCAGATGGAGGCTCCCTGGATCTCCTGGGCACTGGGAATGAATGGCAGATGGAGGCTCCCTGGATCTCCTGGGCACTGGGAATGAATGGCAGATGGAGGCTCCCTGGATTTCCTGGGCACTGGAATGAATGGTGGATGGAGCCTCCCCCGATCTCCTGGGCACTGGAATGAATGAAGGATGGAGTCTCCCTGTCATAGTCTGAATTATGTACCCTCAGAAAGACGTGTCCAAGTCCTAAACCCCAGGATCTGTGACCTTTTATGGAAACCCTGCAGGGTCTGTCAGATGGAATTAGCTAAGACGAGGTCACGCTGGATCAGGGTGGCCCTAGTCCAGTGCTGGTAGACTTAGAATAGCTCCTTTTAAAGAGACGGCGATTTGGAGACACAGAGGCACAGATACAGGGAGGATGGCCACAGGAAGACAGCATGGAGACTGGAGAGACAGAGCTGGGAAGTTAAGGGGGTGGTGACTGCCGGGAGCTGCCAGGATGTGGAGGAGGCAGGGAAGCGCTCCTCTGGAATTTCTGGTTGGAGTGCAGCTCTACTGATGCCGTAATTTCAGACTTCTGGCCTCCAGCACTGGGACAGTGTAAAAGTCTGTTGTTTCAGATCCCTTAGTCTGTGGTTATTTGGCAACCCCAGGACAGGATGTGAATAGACTCCCCGGCCCTTTGCTCTCTAAGGCTGGGCACAGATCTTGGGCAATGCCCAGGGAAGAGCCACTGGCTACAGGCAGGTGAACCTGGTGTGGAAGGTCCATTGGCTGCAGGCAGGTGAGCCTGGTGTGGAAGCTCCATTGGCTGCAGACAGGTGAGGCTGATGTGGAAGGTCCATTGGGTGCAGGCAGGTGAAGCTGGTTTGGAAGATCCATTGGCTACAGGCAGGTGAGGCTGATGTGGAAGTTCCATTGGCTGCAGACAGGTGAGCCTGGTGTGGAAGGTCCATTGGCTGCAGGCAGATGAGGCTGGTGTGGAAGCGCCATTGGCTGCAGGAAGGTCCATTGGCTGCAGGCAGATGAGGCTGGTGTGGAAGCGCCATTGGCTGCAGGCAGGTGAGTCTGGTGTGGAAGTTCCATTGGCTGCAGACAGGTGAGCCTGCTGTGGAAGGTCCATTGGCTGCAGGCAGATGAGGCTGGTGTGGAAGCGCCATTGGCTGCAGACAGGTGAGGCTGGTGTGGAAGGTCCATTTGGGTGCAGGCAGGGGAGGCTGATGTGGAAGGTCCATTGGGTGCAGGCAGGTGAAGCTGGTTTGGAAGAGCCATTGGCTGCAGGCAGGTGAGGCTGATGTGGAAGGTCCATTGGGTGCAGGCAGGTGAACCTGGTGTGGAAGAGCCATTGGCTGCAGGCAGCTGAGTCTGGTGTGGAAGGTCCATTCGGTGGAGGCAGGTGAGTCTGGTGTGGCACATGTGGTTATTTGTCTCCTCTTTCTTCCTGGCTGAACCTCAAGTGTGTCGAGGCATCAAAATGCTCATTAAAATACCCCCTTTTCCAGACACTCCTGCAGCTGGAGTTGGCCAGCCCGGAGCTGGCCTGAGACAGATCCGTGGTCTCATCTTTCCCTCCTCTCTCTTATCCGTGTCTGGAAACTGGGCCTGATGCCTCCACCACCTCCCAGCCAACAGACTGATGTTGCGTGCTATGCATTAGGATTTGTGTTCTCCATTTCACTGGTGGAGAAACTGAGGCCTGGAGAGCTCTGTTCATCTGTGTCAGCCCACACAGGGTGGATGGCATGGCTCTGTCCTCTGCCTGCTGCACGGGCTTTCTCTCGCCCACATGGGTTTGCCAGGCCACTCTGAGCGAGAGGACAGCACTCTGCTCTCGATTTCCCAGACAGTTTTGGAGACCAGGCTGCTGAAGCTGCACACTTCTGTGGCTACAGTGTGTCATACGCCCTGCGTTTTCCAAGACACCTCAGGAGAGCAGAAATCAATGCCGGATGGTTGCTCTAAACGTCCGTCTCTCGCTCAGAAGCACTTTGTCTGGACACCTTTCCCTTTGCTGTCAACGCAATTTGTCGTCGACACTGTGGGCTGTGAGTCATTTTGAAAACCTAAAGGGCAGCTGCAGGCCATGAGGCCCCGGCTTCTCGTGTCCCCTGTCTGTGCTATTTCGGGAAGGTTGGCAGGTCTCTGAAGGCCCAGCCCACGTGTCAGAGGTGGCCGAGCAGAACCTTGACAGTGAAGTCACAGCCGGAGAGCACAGAAGGCTGTGCTGACTGCCTAACATACCAGCATCCACAGCAAGACCAATTCATCCAAAGCATCAGGCTCAGGTGAGCAAGCAACACACTCCTTGGCCTGTGGACAAATTGCCCTTCAAAAGAAAAGAGCTAAAAACTGTATTTTCTGTTTCTTTCCAGCTCTGCGCAGTGTCTCTGTGGGCAGGAGGGTGAGCTTAGACTTCCCTTTGGTCTCACGTGGTGGTTTTCACAAAGCATTTTGCCTCTGGCACCAGCTTTGAAGTTTTGCTGTTACTTTAAGGTAGAAAAGGTGGGGGTGGGGGCACATCAGGATTAACAACAACCAGCTCTGCCTGCCGGGCAGAGAAGCCCCTGAGTGGGGGCTCAGGGACAACCCTGGTGTCAGGCCTACAATCCCCGATGGCCGCCTCGCCCGTCAGCGCTCACTGCAGCCTGGGGTGCAGAGACATCTTGCGGAGTGGGTGCAGCTCCAGGGGGTGTTCGGTTCCTTGGTGCGGACAGGTGCTGGGGGAGGGGTCCTGCGGTTTATGGGTTTCCTGGGAGAAGGTCGCAAAAAGGATTTGTGTCATGGCGGTGTTGCCTCCTGCGCGGGTCAGTGGTGTGGTCATCGCAGGGCACTCGTGGGGTGTGGGGTCCCCATCTGGGAGATGGGGCAGGGTCCCTGTTGTGCGGGGCGGGTGTGAGGACTGCCTGGCCTGTGTATTGCTCAGGAACTGCTGGGGATGTGTGGACTGCGTGTGTCTCCTGCACACTGAGCTCCAGTCAATGCCCAGTGAAAGAATGGATGGGTGAGGGAAAGAGGGGGTGCTGGATCCGTGCTCCTGTCACCCCCACTCCTCTTGCCCTGGCAGGGTGCCCTCAGCCCAGCACACACCCGGTCAGTCATATGTCATAGCCCTGTGGCCATCAGTACGTTCTCACGCAGAGCAACTTCTACTGTATGAGAAAACTAAATTAGGGTGGATGTGAAGGTGAATATCACATTAAAAGGCCATATGAGACCCTGAAACCAATGACATTCTTCACTAAGGCCTATTTTGTTTATTTTTATTTTTTGACAGAATTTCAAACTCAAGTTTCCCCCTTTGTTTTCTAATCAGCACTGAGCTCTCCTCTTTGGAGAAGGAAGCTTTGTTATTCAGAGACAGCCACGGGAAAAGGAATAAAATTAACATGAAAGTCCAGGTGATTCGATGAATATTCATATGGACAATTTAATCAGGGTCTGTTCATTATCCACATTTCCATGAGAAGCAGGTTCCTAGAATATAAATAAAGATTGCAGAGCAATTGTATTGACTTTCATTTTGCTCTGAGATACTCAAGTCTCTATCTGCAGCTTCAGGACGTGGGCTCTGTGTAACTGGAGAGAGAGGCAATGTGGAAACCTCAGGATTCATTACCTGAGGAGTGAATACCCTGAGAATTCCAGTTGCAGCTTGCAGGTACCCGGTATTCTTATCTTGTTACATTTAAGTGGGTGAGACAGCACCATTTTCCAGAAAGTTGTCCTTTGTCCTTAATAATAACGAAAAAGTCCAAAGTGGTGTGGGTAACGGAAACACGACTTTGGAGACCTGCGACCTGTGCGGGGGCCCGTGGGACCTCGGCACTCACTTCTCTGATCCTTGGCCCCGGCTTCCGGGGACTCCCGGTGACAGCTGTGAGGGTGACGATGAGTGTCCTATAAGTGGTAGCCTTGGTGATGGTTGTTTCCTGGCTGACGGAGATGAGAGGGGCTACGATAAGGAGGGGTTCCGTCACAGACAGGAGAGAGGAGCTGAGAACTTGACTGAGGTCCTTGTGCTTCATCTCCTCCAGCTCCTAAGGGCTTAACTTGAACTAGGCCTGAGCCAAAGACACACAGACATACACATCATGAGGAAATGCTTGACTTCAGTGGCAGTCAAACACGACGCAAAAGGACGTAATGGTGACCATCATGACAAAGGAGAAACCCCAGGATGGGTGAGAGGCTGCGGCCACGTGGCGGTGGTGGTGCTTCTAGAGGGCAAAGTGTCAGCATCATTGTCAGAAATGTAAACAGGGCTCAGACCCCCTAACCCATCGGGCCACTTCCAGAAATTGATCCTGGAGGCAGTATCGGAAATAATTTTTGTATAAGATGTTAATTAAAAGACTTAATGAGAATTAGAAACATAGTAAATGTTAGCAATGGGAGATTGGTTAAGCACTAGTATGATCTCTCAAAAGATGTGCTAACTGTGCAGACATTCAAAATCACGCTAAGCCTTTCCTGCAGGACCGGTGAATATCCGAAGGGTGGAGTCTGACTCAGCAGTTCTAATTTGAGGTGCCTATTTGACAGCTTTGTGGTTCACTATGGAAGGGGCGGGGAGGTTGGGTATGGATGTGAGAACAGCAGCAGGCAGAAAGCCCACCACAGCCAGCCACAGGGCAGGGTACACGTGGTCTGGCTTAGCCTCCATGTCCGGGGAGCACAGGTGAAGGGACAAGTCCGGGGGGCTTTGGGGGCCTGGAAATGCTAAGGGAATCCACAGACAGCAGGTGGGCTGACTCGGCCCCAGGCGAGTTTGCTAACCCTGCACTGGAAGGCAGGTGCCCTGTTGTGGCAGGCCAGGTCTCACTAATGCAGGCCTCCATGACAACTGTCCCAGCACTGGCTGGGTAACTAGGTTAAACATCAAAAGCTGAAAGAGCTAGTGCCTTTATACAAAGGCTGGAATGTAATAAAAGCCCACCAAGAGTTTTGCCTAGGCTTTTCCTGGGCCTTGAAGCATGACAAGATAACAAAAGAATTCTTAATGGAACCCTTTCAGGATTAAACAAGTCGCATTGGGGGTCTGAGGAAACTCCCCAGGGCTCCACAGACAAGTTTTTTGGGGTCTAAAGGAACTCCCCAAACCTTTATGATTTAGCGGGAGACAAAGGCAATCCCCCAGCACCTGGAGCCATCTAGATGAAGTAAACTTACTGAGGTTCCAGAGGAAGGTCTTCAGGACTCAGACCCCAGTTATAGATTAGAAGAAATTCATCACTTCTGTCTTTAGGTGAATGCACTCTTACATGTAGACGTGTAGCTCAGAAGGTATACAAGCTCTGGAAGACTTGTAATTTTGAGTCGGTCTGGTGATAATTTCCAGGCCTTCTCCCTGTAACCAGTTGCAGAAATAAACACTCTCTTCCTCCTCAATTCATCTGCATCTTGTTACTGGGCTGCGAGAAATAGCAAAATGACCCTCCGTTTGTTCCAGGAACAAAATAAGCCTTTAGATTTGATGAGGGAGAGATTTTGCCATCTTCTTTGGACTCTTCTGATTCTTTGGCGGTTTCTCCAATGAGCATTGTTCACTTTTGTAATCCCAGGATACATACAATAAATGTTCTATTAAAGAAACACCCTTAGTGCTTTTCTCTTTCCTTCCTTCTGTTTGTCTCTTCCATGTGCTGTGCTGCTCTGGCCCCACTCCAGGCTCCTCTGCGCTGAGGCGTCTTCCAGCTGCCTCTAGGGTGCAGCCTGCGTGCCTGACCACCTTCAGAATGTCACATCCAAGCTGTATCGTCTTTACCTTGCCCGAACTGGCCTCTCCTGGCACGCTTTAAGAAAGATGAAGCCCTCTTGGAGCCCGTGCATTGGAGATTATAAAAGAGTAATGATTCAGTGACTTAAAAGATTTAGTAGCCAGGTTGTTACAGTCTTAGAGCAGAAAGAAGATTAATGAGGTACTAGCTTAACATATGTCTCAGAGAAAGAAGAGTCATTTAATTTCTAACTTTGTAGAACTTGTATCTGCTCCCATTTTGCAGGAATAGAAATTTTGCAACATGATTTTTTTTGCTCTCAAATTAGCTGGTTAAAAGAAACCAGTGAAATTATGCCAGGGTTAAAGAAGGTGGCTCAGAGACAGTGTCCCGGTTTCCGGAAGGGCCTGGAAACCCAGGTGTCTGCCTCCAGGGCTGGACACTTGGTGCTTAGCTGGAAGTGGGGCCCTCCCCTAGGCGCCTGTTGGATGTCTTCCTCCTCACTGGGGGCAAGGTCAGGTTCCTTGGGCGATGATTTTAAACTATGCCCACAAAGCCATTGAGGCTCCTTCCTTCAGAAGGTGGAGCCTCATTCAACACACCTTGACCGCGATGGGCTTAGTGACTGCTTCAAAACCAAAAGGATGTGGTGACCTGTGAGTCCTTCTCACCTTCTCTTATAGAGGCCTGTAGGTGAGGATTTTTCCTTCAAGAAGGGAAGCCCCATCTCTTTACCTTAGGAGGCACCACCCAGAAGCACCCCCGAGTGCTCTCAGAGCAGTTTACCCATTCACATCCCCACAGCAGCCTACAGAGCCTCCCGCCCCACTTTCGAGCCATCAGTGGATACTGACACTTGCTTCAGTTCTGGCCAACCTTATGGGCGTGAAATGGTATCTTACTGTTTTGATTTGCGTTTCCCTAGTGTTCTGTTGTTGTTTGTTGGACAGTCAGGCTGTATTTTCTATGAGCAGCCTCAACAGAGCCTTGGTGCATTTTCTCCGTTGGGATCTTTGTCTTTCCTTATGGGTTTGTAGGAAAATCATGCTTTCTAGCTGACAATCGTTTACGGGTTACATAAATTGCAAATAATTTCTTCCAGTCTGTGCTTTAGTCATTTAAATTTGTTTATGGTATCTGCTGGTATACGAAAGCTTTAAATTTTGTTCTAGTCATATTTGTGATGCTTTTCCTTCAAGATGCCCTGTTTTATCCCTTGTCCACCACCACAGTTCATTAGAATACTTTTGTACACTTTTTTTTTCTGATTTGTTTTTGACCGTGTGATCTTTGATCCATTTAGAATTCAGTTTGCTCTTGTTGAGAAGTAAGGGTCTACGATTTTCCCAATGCAGCAAGCACTGAGTAGTCATTCTTCTTTCTCTGACCTGCAATGCTTCCTCTATTAAATGACAAAGTCCTCCCCGCATGTGAATGTGTGGTCTGTGGGTCTGTATCCGTGGATACGGAGAGGCCTGTGGGGCTTTCTCCTCTGTTCTATTGACCTGGTTGTTCATCCTGGACCCTGAGAACACGCATCTAAATTCCCGGAGCTCATACGAAGCCTGGTTAATCTCGGAAGGAAAGTCCCCCTGCTATCCTCTGGTTTCCCAGAATTTCTTGACTACTCTTGGACTTTCATATGAATTTTAAAATGTGTCTTACGGCTGGGCACGGTGGCTCACGCCTGTAATCCCAGCACTTTGGGAGGCGGAGGCGGGTGGATCGCCTGAGGTCAGGAGTTTGAGACCAGCCTGACGAATGTAGTGAAACCCTGTCTCTGCTAAAAAATACAAAAAATTAGCCGGGCGTGGGGGCAGGAGCCTGTAATCCTAGCTACTCGGGAAGCTGAAGCAGGAGAATCGCTTGAACCTGGGAGGCGGAAGTTGCAGTGAGCTGAAATTGCGCCATTGCACTCCAGGCTGGGCAACGAGTGAAACTCCGTCTCAAAAAAAAAAAAAAAGTCTTACAAGTTCTACAAAAATAATCTCTTTGGTGTTTTGATGGGAATTGCTTTGAATTTACAGATTAACTCAAAGAGAGTCAACATCTGCATGAACTTAGGTCTTCTTACTCACCTGCTTCCCCACTCGCTCACTGTTTTCATGTCCTTGAGTAATATTTATAACTTTCTCTATCAGTATCTTGGACATCTTGTGTTATGCTAGATTTAGTTTTAGATACCTTGTGGTTTCTTTTTTCTCCTCCCGTTGTGAATGGAATCTTTTATAAATCACATTTTCTAATTAGTTATTGGTGATGTGTAACTGCTTTGATTTTTGTGTGTTGAGCTTGTGAGCAGTAGCCTTGCTGAACTTTCTTATTAGTTCTAATTGTAAATGTTCTTTCATCTATTTTTGCATGCAGCTATAAAGATCTGTTAATAATTACCTTATCTTTTATAATCCGTATGCTTCATTTTTCTCAAATTAACATACTGCCTCGGCAGGAACTCGGGCAATGCAGTGCTGACTGGTGTAGGAGGTATCAAGCATCCTTGCCTCATTCCCTGGGTAAACCCTACTTAGTGGCCATTGAAAACACTTCTGGCTGGGTCTTAAAGAATAGCAGAGTTTACCAGTCAACAGAGGAAGAATAAAAAGGAAAGTATTCTATGCAAAGTAATTGGTATATAGAGGATACGGAAGCAGGAAGCACATGGATATAAGGATTTGGAAGTGTTTATTACAGCTGCAATATAGGGTGTGATATTTTGGGGCGGGAAGAGATTGAAGAGATTGCATCCAGAGATGAAGTTGGAGAGATAACCAGGGTCCAGATCATGTAGGGCCGTGACTTTCTCACAGGCCATGGGGGACCATTACAGGGTTTTTAGTTGCGAGTGGCAAGTTAAGTTTGTTTGTTTATTTGTTTGTTTGTTTGTTTATTTATTTTTGTGACTGATTCTCACTCTGTTGCCCAGGTTGAAGTGCAGTGGTGTGATCTCAGCTCACTGAAACCTCTGCTTCCCGGGTTCCAGTGATTCTCATGCCTCAGCTTTCCAAGTAGCTGGGATTTAGTAGAGGTGGGGTTTCACCATGTTGGCCAGGCTGGTCTCAAACTCCTGACCTCAAGTGGTCCACCTGCCCAGCCTCCCAAACTGCTGGTACTACAGGCATGAGCCGCCATGCCCGGCCAAGGGAACTATGTTTAAATCAGCCTTATTAAGGCAACATTTCCATGAATAAAATCTAAAGTGTACAATTCAACGAGTTCCAACAACTGTGCACAGCCGTGCAGCCCTCCCCACAATCAAGCCACAGACCAGTTCTGCAACTCCAAGGTGCTGCTGAGTAATTTTGCCGTCAGCCTCTTCGTGCTCTAGCTGCCCCTGGAATTTTGCCTTTTTTAGACTTTCTTCTAAATGGAATTCTATTGTATGTAGTCTTTTATGTCTGGCTTCTTCCACCTAACATGATACTTTTGGGGTTAACCCATGTTGTTGCCTGTATCCGTCATTCATTCCTTTTTCTTGCTGAGTAGTATTCCATCATATGGACATACCACAATTTATTTAGGTACTCACCAGTTGATGAGAGTTTGGGTTACTTTCAGTGTTTGATGATGGCAAATAAAGCCATTATGGCCATTTGCAAGTCCCTCTTCCTGGGGATATATATTTCACCTCTCTTGGGTAAGTACCTAGGAATGAGATGGTTGAATTACTTGTCAAGTGGATGTTCAACTTTATAGAAACCTGCCAAGCTATTTTCTGAAGTTCCTATGTCATATCGCATTCCCCAGTGGTGTATTTGAGTTCCAGTTGGTGCAAGTTCTGACTGACACTTGGTATTGTCGGTCTTTTTCTTTTTTTTGAGATGGAGTCTTGCTCTGTTGCCCAGGCTGGAGTGAGTGGCGTGATCTCAGCTCACTGCAAGCTCCACCTCCTGGGCTCAGGCCATTCTCCTGCCTCAGCCTCCTGAGCAGCTGGAACTACAGGCGCTCGCCACCACGCCTGGCTAATTTTTTTGTATTTTTAGTAGAGACGGGGTTTTTTAGTAGGTGTGTAGTGGTATCTTATTGCAGTTTTAACTTGCATTTCCCTAATGACGAATACTGTTGAGCATCTTTTCATACAGTATTGACTATTTGTACATGTTATTTTGTGAAGTACCTGTTTAACTCTTTTGTTTTGCACAACTAAAACAATTTTTTTCTTATTTTTGAGCTACACTCTATTTTATATATTCTGGTTACAAGTCTTTATTAGACACGTATTTTACAAAAAGTTTCTCCCAGTCTGTGGCTTGCCTTTTAGTTTTCTTATTGTAGTTTTTAAGAAGTAAAAGTTTAAAATTTTTATAAGTCCACTTTGTCAATTATTTCTTTTATGGTTGTACTTTTTGTGTCCTATCTAAGAAATATTTACTAACCCAAGATCATACATATTTTTCTATGCGTTTTATAATTTTAGCTCTTACATTTAGGTCTATGGTTCATTTTGAGTTAGTTTTTGTATATGATGAGGAGATAGGGGTTGAAATTCTTTTAACACCCCCTCATTGATCTTCAATTGTTGTGGCATTGTTTGTTGTACATTAACACTTGTTTTGGGTCTTTTTAAATCTCTCTCTACTTTAGTTTAGATTGTCCATATTTCTAGTGCTCAAGTTCACTGACCATTTCTTCTGCAGTGTCTAATCTGCTGTTGATCCCATCTAGTGTACTTTTAAAATAAATTGGTAATTTTAGACCATCCAGTGTACTTTTAAAGTGGTGATTTTAGAGTAGTTTTAGATTGATAGAATTATTGCAAAGATAGTACAGAGGGTTTCCACCTACCCAACACTCCGTTTCCCCTCTTCCTAGCATGTTATGTTCGTATGACACATTTGTCACAATAAAATGCACCAATATTAATAGGTTATTAATTAAAGCCCACATTCTGCTCAGATTTCCTCAGCATTTCCTTAATATCTTAGAATTTTTGGTAGGGGCTTTCATCTACGTTCATAACTGAGATTGGGTTGTCATCTTTCTGCTTTGTATGGTTTTGGTGTCAATACATGTGGTGTTTCCCCTCCTTTTCTGCTCTGAAATACTGTATACATGTGGCAACATCTATCCCTCTGTCTAGAACGCCTTTCCTCTTGAGTTTGGACCAGATGGTCTCTCTTTGGCATTCAAGCTTCAGTTGATGATCATACACTATGACTGCCGGGCGGAGGTCACGGCCTTGCAACTATCACAGCATCCCATTGGTGTTTTTGTGTTCAGGGGTCTCTAAGAGAAGAAAAAGGTAGCTAGGAAGGAGAGGTACATCTCTCCTGCTTCCCTCCCTCAGAATGTTTTGTAGAGGAGAATATTCTTTTTAGCAGCATATGTTAATTTCTTATTGTCAAAACTCAAGTTCTTCTGTGAAATGGGGTTCTGAAGACTCAGCCCTTGGGCTGACTACAGGCCAGTGAGGATGTGGTGCCAGTGAGGATGTGGGTGCACACTGTTGGCTTTAGGATCTGGGGAGCCAAAGCATACCGGTGGAGCTTCAGGATCCAGTGCAGAGAGGTCTGGCCCCTGGGAGAGGTGTTCTCTCCATTCTGATCTGACTTAGATCATATGGTCAGAGTATGTTTAGTTTTGTAACCCACTGAAAAATTGTCTTCCCTGCTGTGGAACTCTGGGGCCAGCGGCTGAGAATGTGGGAGTGACAGAGACTTCAATGAAGAACACGTATCTGGTGGGTGTCAGCGCAGAGACGGGGCACAGGACGGTACTTCCTTTTCCTATAGTCCTCAGAGGCTCTGTGGTGCGGTAGGGCTGAGTCTCAGTGGGATGGAGCTAAGACCCGGACTTGGGGGGATTCAGGCTGTCATGCTGGTGTAACCCTTTGTGTTAAAACTGCAACACTGGTTCCACTTTCCAGGGAAAGTCCTGGTACAGGACCTATGAAAGGCTTCAGGTTCTTTCAAATGAAATATTATTTCCTCAAAAACAAAATCAGCCGTATCTACTCTTTATGTAATTGCATGGCATTTCTGAAATTGTATGTTACTCAAAAGGACTAATTAAGACAAGTTAATTTTAAAAAGGAAAATACGATAAGAGAAAACTCCCACTGAAAGCATGGTGGTCAGGAACAAGGCAAAGATGCTCCCTCTCACCAGTGCTTTTCAATGCTGTGCTGAAATCTCAGCTAACTCAGTAACACGAGAAAAGGAAATAAAAGGTGTATACATTGGGAAGGAAGAAGCAAAACTGTCTTTATTTGTGGATGGCATTCTCATCTAAGCAGAAAATCCAGAAGAACTGACAAAGTGGAACTAATGAGAAATTCTAGAAAGGCTTCAGGGTACAAGGCTAATATATAAAAGTCAATCACTTTTCTATACGCCAATAATGAACAAGTGAACTTTGAGATTTGAGACACATTATTACTTATGCTAGCACTCAAGGAACAAAATATTTAGATATAAATATTATAAATATGAGAAAATATGTACAAATATATGAGGAAAATTGCCAAACTCTGATGAAAGATATTACAGAATAACTAAATGAATTAAAGGATATTCCATGTTCATGGATAGCAAGACTCAGTGTTGTCAAGATATCAGTTCTTCCCAACTTTTTCTATAAATTCAATACAATTCCAATCAAAACTCCAGCAAGTTGTTTTGTGGATGTCAACAAACTGGTTCTAAAGTTTATATAGAAAGGCAAAAAACACATAACAGCTAACATAATACCCAGGAAGAATAAAGTTGAGGACTGAAGCTCCCTAACTTCAAGACTTACTATAAAGCTGTGATAGTCAAGACCATGTGGTATTGGTGGAATAGTAGACAAATAAATAAATGGAACAGAATACAAAGCCCAGAAATAGGCCCACATAAATATCCTGGATGAATCTTTGACAAAAGAACAAAAGCAATTAAATGGAAAAGGATAGTCTTCTCAACAAATGGTGTTGGAACAATTGAATATCTACATAAAAAATGAATCTAGACACAGACTTTACACCCTTCACAGATATTAATTCAAAATGGATCAGAGACCCAAACGTAAATGCAAAAGTATGAAATTGTTAGACGATAACATAGGGCAAAATTAAATGACCTTCAGTATAGTGATGACTTTTAGATATAACATTAAAGTCACAATCCTTGAAAGAAAGAATTGATAAACTGAATTTCATTAAAATTAAACACTTCTACTCTGTGAAAGACAACGTCAAGAGAATGAGGAGAGAAGCCACAGATGGGGAGAAAATATTTGCAAAAGATGCATCTGATAATGGACTAGTATCTGAAATATAGAAAGACCTTTTAAAACTCAACAATAAGAAAACAAGCAACACAATTAAAAAATGGGCTAAATATACGAACAGACATTTCACCGTAGAAGAAAACAGATGGCAAATAGGCACATGGACATATGGAGAGACCCTCTGCATTGTGTGGCATCATGGAAAGGAACATAGAAACAGCAGTGAGATATCACTACACACCTATCAGAATGGTCAAAGTCCAAAGCGCTGATAATATTAAATGGGGTAACAGGAGCCCTTCCTCATTCACTGCTGGTGGGAACGCACAATGGTATGGCTTTTTTGGAAGACAGTTTGGCAGTGGGTTACAAAACTAAACATACTCTGGCCATATGATCCAGTGCTGTGGTTTGGATGTGGTTTGTTCCCACCAAAATGCATGTTGAAATTGGATCCCCATGTGGCAACGTTGTCATGGGAGTGGATCCCTCATGACTAGATTAATGCCCTTCCATGGTGGTGAGTGAGTCCTCACTCTCACAGGAATAGATTAATTCCCAAGGGAGCAGGTTGTTATTAAGAGTCTGGCTTCCTTGGTTTTCCTCTCTCACTTCCTCTCTTAACATGTAATCTCTTTGCACACACCATCTCTCCTTCTGCTTTCTCCCATGTGTTGAAGCACTGTGAGGCCCTTACCAGGAACAACTGCCCAATCTTGAACCTTCCAGCCGTGAGAATTGTGAGCCAAATGAACCTCTTTTTTAAAAAAATAAATTATCGAGCCTCAGGTATTCTGTTACAGCAACACTAAATGAACCAAGATATTCAGCAATCGCACCTCTTGGTATTTATCCAAGGGAGTTAAAGACTCAGGTCCACACAGAAAACCTGCACGTGGATGTTTATAGCAGCTTTACTGACAGTTGTCAGAACTTGGAAACAACCAAAATGTCCTTTACTAGATAAATTTATAAATAATTTGTGGCACATCCAGACACTGGAACATTATTTAGCACTAAAAGGAAATGAGCAATCAAGCCACGAGAAGACGTGGAGGAACCTTAAATGAATATTACCAGTAAAAGAAGCCAATTGGAAAAGGCTAGAGACTTAATGAATCCAACCACATGACATTCTGGACAAAACAAAACTATGGAGAGAGTAAAAAGATCAATGGTTGCCAGGGGTTAGGGGGTAGGAGGGATGAATAGGTGGAGCACAGGGAGTTTTTAGGACAGTGAAATGATTCTGTATGACGTTATAGTGGTGGATGCATGCTTTTCTGCATTTGCCAAAACCCATAGAATGTGCAACACCAAGAGAGGCCCCTAATGTACACTGTGGATGTTGAGTGACGATGGCGTGTCAATGTAGCCTAATCAGTTTTAATAAGTGCAACACTGTGGTCAGGGATGTTGATAGTGGAGGAGGCTCTGAGTGTGTGGGGCTGGGAGGTACATGGGCACTCTTGGTACTTTCTGCTCAATTTTGCTGTAAACCTAAAATTGTTTCAAATGTTAAACTTTAGAAAGTCTCAGAAAAAGCATGCTGAATTTTTAGATTGGATAATATTGTAAAATAACTTAAAAAATCACCCATATTTAAGCAATTGTTCTCTAATAGCTATTTCTGGGAGTGTTTTGTCTAGCCCACTTCTTCTCCTAGTGGAAAGGTCTTCCTCCCATAAATCTGCATAGATGGATAGTGAGTTAACTGAGTCGCTTTATTTTTACTTCCATTTTCACTTGATGACTGCCCTGTATTTTTTTTTAGAACTCCTGAAATAATACGGACAAATTAATTAAGATGACAAGTTGAGTATGAATATTACATTTCCTTTTTAGTATCATGATTTGGAGAGACTGTAATTTGAATTTACTGCATTTTAATCCCTAAAATACCTATTCAGTCTTTGGGGCGAGGAGAAAAGAATGTTTTTGGGACACATTTTGCTTTAGGCAAATGGACCTTCTGTCTTGGTGGAAGCTCCCAAGGAGTGTGGGGAGGAAACCTCTAGATGCACCCAGGTGCTCAGCAGCTCCAACTCATGCAACTACCGTGCCTTCTCTTTGCTGGTTCCTGAGCCTGGTCACCCCTTCCTACAAGAAAAAAATGTGACAGAGCAGTCAGCCTTCAGACCTGGACACAGACCTGGCCCCCAACCCAGGGCCTCCAGAAGGCAAATGGGCATCATCAAATGCTTTTTCAGGTTTCAACAAGAGTCATGGAAATGATTTCTTTCCACCAGGGAACTCAGAGGTCATGATGCTTTCAGTGAAGTTTGTCTGGAAAAAAAGGTGCGAAGAGGGAAAAGGATTCTTTTGCTGTATGAGCTTTTGAGGCTCACGTGCCTTTACTTCCATTTTTTTTCATAGAGATGACGTCCAAACACCATCTAAAGGCAATCGTCAGATGGTGAGGTTAAGATGAAGATATTTCAGATATTTCCTTGCTACAGTTCTACCCAAGGGACAAGATGACTTTTATCCTCTGAGTTCTTGCCCCATCTTGTCCAGGATGTCCAACTGGGCTAAACTAATAAAATCAAACCCGGCATCTGGCCAGAATCAGCATTGAGTGAATGACCTCATCCAGTGATGATGCCCTGGGTGGGGAGCAGCTCTCAAAACATGCACCACTGCAGGGCGCGGTGGCTCAAGCCTGTGATCCCAGCACTTTGGGAGGCCGAGGCAGGCAGATCACCTGAGGTCGGGAATTTGAGACCAGCCTGACCAACACGGAGAGACCCCAACTCTGCTAAAAATACAAAATTGGGCCGGGTGCGGTGGCTCAAGCCTGTAATCCCAGCACTTTGGGAGGCCGAGACGGGCGGATCACGAGGTCAGGAGATCGAGACCATCCTGGCTAACATGGTGAAACCCCGTCTCTACTAAAAAATACAAAAAAAAAACTAGCTGGGTGCGGTAGCGGGCGCCTGTAGTCCCAGCTACTCGGGAGGCTGAGGCAGGAGAATGGCGCAAACCAGGGAGGCGGAGCTTGCAGTGAGCTGAGATCTGGCCACTGCACTCCGGTCTGGGGGATGGAGCGAGACTCCGCCTCAAAAAAAAAAAAAAAAAAAAAAAAAACAAAATTGGCCGGGCGTGGTGGTGCACGCCTGTAATCCCAGCTACTCAGGAGGTTGAGGCAGGAGAGTCACTTGGACCCGGCAGGCGGAGGTTGCGGTATGTTGAGATTGTACCACTGCACTCCAGCCTGGGCAACAAGAGTGAAACTCCTTCTCAAAACAAACAAAAACAAAAACAAAATAAAAAAACAAAACCATGCACCAGCTTTCTCCTGTTATCACCACCTCCTAATCCTCCTCTGATCCAACAGACCAAGTTGGGTCCCTGCTCATGCTGCCCTGCACCTGTGCACACCTTCATCTGCTCATGCTTTCAAGTAGAGCGTGCTTTGGTGATGTGGCGGGCAGACCCGCTGGCTTAGGTGAACCTGAGGGGACATGGTCAGCAGCTCCGCTGGCTTAGGTGTCCCTGGGGCAGGGGCTGAGTCTTGCTCATCACTGACCCCAGTACCCAGCCCTGCTTGCTCAAGGAGGGGTGCTGGGCATCATGGCCAGAGGGCTGCAGGCCTGCCCAGCTGCCCCTTATCACAGTCTCTGGGATCCTGGCTTCTTCGGAAATTTCTGTTTTGATTTTCAAAGCATATCCCTTCTTGCTGACAAGCGGTTGTTTTTTAAAAATCACAGACATGGCAAGAGTCGAAAGTCCTCCAGGGTGAGAGTGAACACATATTGTGAAGGTCAACACGCTGGCAGCACGTCCAAGGGGGCCCTCAGGATGTCCCCCGATGCATGATGTCCCCCATCATTTGTGCCAGGCAACTTCCACGTGTCTCCTCAGTTCTCCTCGTGTTCTACCCCTCTCAGGCCCTGGATGCTGACCAGAGGGGCTGCATCTGTGAGCCTCCTTCCCCTCTGGCTTCTGCTGAGTTTGGCCAAAGGGACCTGGGCAGGGCTGTGGAGAGAGAGAACGCAGAGCGCTCAGAGCCTTTATTCTCCGCTCCCTCTCCCAGGGCAAGCTGGAGCTGGCTGTGCCCCTCCTGTAAGGGCTTGGCTCCTGTTGGGTAGTCCTCTGCTCTGGGGCTCACCTCCGGACTCCCCAGTTTCCCGTCCCCAGTGGTGGTGACAGAGCCTTGCTGTGATTCCCGAGTGTGGCCTCCCTGACTGTCCCTACACCTCTGTACTGACCCCCTTTTGGGACTTTCTGAGAGTTGCCCAATTCAGTTGAGTGTGCTGTCCTCTGTGCAGGCTGGGATGGAGTTGAGAAAGACCTATTCAACCCTCATTCAAATCCTGCTTGCTGATATGTCCTCCGCTCTTTGGCGCTGTGGCCACCCAGGACCAGCTCTCCCTCACCTTATCCCTGCACCCAGTGCTACCTAGATGCTTTTCCTGTTGCGGCCACGGAATCTGAATGGCCAGAGTCCTGCCGGCTACATATTAGGGTGGGCTTTCTGGTGTTTGTCTGGGAGCAGTGTGGAGATGTGGATTATTAAAAACCACGTTCTACCAGCAGATCTTGGCTTCAAAGAGCACCTTCTATTGTGTAAATGGAATTGAAAAAGCTCATCATGGAAAACAAGAAGCATTTTCAGCTCCTAAATTAGAGAATTTATGGTAATAAATCAAGAGAGTCTGCTCTAATAATCACAGGAAAAAACATGATAATATGATTTAATCTTAAAATATTTCTAACATAATATTAGAAAAATTATATTTCACCTAATGTCAGGTTAGCCTGTTGTGAATGTATGCAAATATCTCAGGAAATATTAATATATACTGCCAGCTTTAGCTAATTAAAGAAATAGTTTTAGGAGTAACGGCCTCCTGATAATTTAATCACTGTTCAGTCTTTGCAGATAATTGTGGTATTTGTTATTAAGTTCTCTCTGATTTTCCAAGGAATGAGAAATCTGATATAATCTTTTACTATGTAAGCCAAAAATTAAATTTTATTTAATTGTGAAAATTATTGTGATCTGAGGATTTTAGAACCTAGTTCCAGAAATGTTTCCTTCTTCTAGAACTGCCCAGTGTTGCATTTTACAACACTTGAACTCTGGGTTGCTGAGGAAGTGAACAGCTCTATGGCCAATAAAAGGTAATTAGGCTGAGATAAATTGTTGTAGAACAAATGATCTCATAGGAAGGTTTCCTTATGCTTACACCTTATGAATAATTTTCTCACAAAGACTTTTTGAGGTATAATTTTAAAAATGATATTAATCATAGCATTTTTAAAAATAAAAAAGTGAAATGATCCAAAGTGTTCAATGAAAATTAGGTGGCCCAATAAATAACTTGCACTTATGTAATCCATATTAAAAGCAATATAATTCAGTCTTTAAAATTAAATTTTCAGAGTTCTTAAGATTGTTGTAGTTATAACTTTAAGTGGGAAAAAGAGAAAATTATTTAAATTGGCATGACCAAAAAAACTATAGAAAAAAAAACAGAAAGGAAATATATAAAAAATATTAAGTAGGTCCCCCAGAGTGGTGAAATTATACAGGTTGAGCATCTTGAATCTAAAAATCTGACATCTGAAATGCTCCAAAATCAGAAACTTTCTGAGTGTTGACATAATGCTCAAAAGAAATGCTCATTGGAGCATTTTGGATTTTAGACTTTTGGATTCAAAATGCTCAACCAGTAAGTGTTATATAAATATTCCAAAATCCAAAATTCAAAGCATTTCTGGTCCCAGGCATTTTGAATAAGAGATAACCTGTATGAGATTTTCATTTTCTTATTTTCTACTTCTGTTTATTCTCCACATTGTGTATCGGGCACATAAAAGACGTTCAGTAACTCAGTATTGTTGAGTGAATAATCAGGGTAAGAACTCATTACTTTTTAGTCTTTTTTGGTAACTTAGGTTACCAGTGTTGTGAAAGGCACTCTCCGACTCTTGGCAGGAGAAAGAGAAGTTGACTGCCTGTCTGCCAACAATGCCAGTCCCTTGTTAGGATACAAGGATGACTGTGCCTGGTGCCCTCGCTACTGGAGCTCCAGTCCAGAGCTGGTGATGGGTCAGTTGACAAAGGACCATGATAAAAGAAAGAATGGAGCAAGGACAGTAATCAAGTTCTCAGGGTGATTTGCTCACTGAACATCCCTGCCCCCACTGAAGCAGGCAAAGCCAGGGAACTTGCCTTGGCTGATGAAATTGGAGTACAAGTGTCATGTGGCAGTAAGGCCATGTGACTTGCCTTGGCCAAAGAAATGGGAGCAGAAGTGTCATGGGGATCTCCTGGGCAGAAGCTAAGAGCCAGCATTTGTTCACCATGTGCTCATTTTCTGTCTCTCTGACAGGCTGCCATGCTCCAGTTTGTGGATGTCCATCTACCTGTGAAGGACTGAGCCAAGCCCTGGGCATGTGGTGAGTGACAGGCAGATCTTCGTGGTGGGAAGCCTCTGTGATTGCAGGACATTTGTTACTTGGTATAACCCAGCCTGTTCTAACTGACAGGGAACACAGCTCTGATTTACAGATAACACTGTACTACCGAGTCTATCATGTGCGTCTTGATTGACATCCTTGAATGCCGTTGTAGGTTGCGGGGTGGGGTCTGAGTTCTGGTCCTTTTTCCCCAGGCTTAATCTCCTGTGTCAATTCAGGCAAGAGGAAGAGAGAGGAGGAAGCTTCCAGATCCAAGCCAGAGGAGGTGGACGCAGCATCCATCGCCCACAGCTTTGGGGCCTGGCCCAGCCTCCACCTGGCCGAGACACCCAACCCCGACCCCACCCACATGGCATGCAGAAGAGTCTGAGATGGTGCACGCTGACCCACGATAGAGTTACAGGTGACATTTGTTTTGTTTCTACATCCTCAACCTTTCTACAGTAGATGAACGTGTTGTAGCAGGACTTTTGCTGCTAGTTAGGAATGCAGATTGCTGATGCACCCTCTGTAAGACCTTCTGGTGCTGTGGTCCTCAGCCTTTTTGGCATCAGGGACACGTTTTGTGGAAGACAATTTTTCCACAGACTGGGGGTGGGGGGTTGTTTTGGGGTTGAACTTTTTCCTTTTCGGTTCTTCGGTTTTTGGTTTTTCTTAGGGGTTGGGCACTTGGATCCCTTGAAAGCACCGTTCACGATGGGGATTGTGTTCCTATGAGAATCTAATGCTGTAGCTGATCTGACAGGAGGGTGAGCTTGGGCGCCAGTGCTCCTCAGCCTGCTGCTCACCTGCTGTGTGGCCTGGCTCTTAACAGGCCACAGACTGGTACTGGTTCATGGCTGGGAGTTGGGCACCCCTACCCTGCTGGACAGGGAGCCTCTAAGGTGTCATGGCTGCCAGTGCAAAGCCTGCCTCCCTATGCCTCCCCTGTACCTCCCCTGCACCTCCCTGGACCTCTCTCTAGCCCTACTCCAGTGCTCTTCTTGGTGATGATGAGGCAATTGAGGTCAGGGGCTTATTACTTCCCCAGTTGCCACTGGCAATGGGGTTCCTCTGTGTGCTGGATTGGCGAGGGGACTAGCCCTCAAATTCTATCCTGAAAGTCTGCTTTCTAGAGCTTTCAGGTTTGTATCAGTGGTCTTGGATGGAGCTTATCCAGCAGAGCTAGGGACAAAGACTTGAGTTCAGGCTGTTTCCTTGGGCAGGAGTCTCAGGGCTCAGGTGAGCAGGAGTGAGGAGAGCGAGGGAGGGAAGGAGTGAACAGGAATACCGGATGGCTTATCCAATCAATAGCTGCTTGGGGTGACTGGTGCTGGGCCCTCTGAGACCTTCTGAGGCCCTT
>NW_012115200.1:3003898-3029763 GCF_000951035.1 Colobus angolensis palliatus | reverse complement strand
ATCCTAATTTTCTGAGTGTTCAGCACCCAGCCCAGTGACCAGTCCAGCCATGTGATAAATAACTATTGCATGGAATTAAATTATCTTGTACAATAATTATATATAAATGTTTTATATGAATAAGTACAAAAATATATAAATAATTGTTTATGTTTTATATACGCATATATAAAACACATATATCTCCTATATATTTACCTTTACATATTATAATGACAAAATGGAATCAGGATGCGCTTAGTTTGACTTCTCAGAAAACTCACAGTGGCTTATAGCTACCGGTTCCTTTTCACTGTGATTAGAGCCTTTTAATTTGCAACCATCTCAGTGAGATCGATTTCTGGGTATTTTCTTTAAAGCAAGTGTCTTCATTCTGTACTATGTTCTTTCAAATTTGCCTGCGGAACTTTGTGAATGTGCATGCGTGTTCATTTTCCCAGGGAGATTCTCCCAAATTCTATCAGGTTTTCAAAAGCATCCATGACCAGTTAAGAAATGCTGCCTTGAGGCTTGTACTCAGATTACATTGTCACATGTAGGATTAACAATGAATAAGTTCACATATTTTGCCATTTTCCCCTAAACAGATGAGAAAAATGTGTTCATTGCTACCTCTACCAAAACACGGTTGTAGTGTGGACTTCACTTTTTGGAACATGACTTGTGACACTGTTACCACCACCTGGTGGCAGCATATTTTAATCACATACTTGGTTTTTGAAATAGTGAATAAATTAGAATAAAAAAGAGTCAAGTCAATAAATTCGAATCTATATAATGCTGGCAATAGATGTCACTTCAGTCAAAACCCAGTGTAATTGTTTTTTTTTCCACTGAGTTGGCCAGAGCTTTTAAGTGGCACAGGAAAAGGTGAGCCCAGCTCCAAGGACTCTACGGTGTGCACTGACAACACTGTTACCTTAGCCTCCTTGGCCTGGGAACATAGATTCCAGAAGTTTACCTGTGCATAACCAAAGCTCCCAGCCAACAAGCACTTAAACTCAGAACTGCCAGGATCCTCAGAACAGAACAACTCTCCATGCCTCTTCTTGCAGCAGGTCATAACTCAGTGGAACCGGTTCCACTGTGATCAGTGATCTAGGACATTCAGACTTGTACAGACTTGTGTATTTTCTATTGAAAAAGATAATCTTTTGAAAAAATTCAATGTTATCCTTATAATGTTGACACTTATATCTTAAAGACATGACCTTTACAGTGATGTTTCTTAGGCCCATTTTTCTTTGTCAGGCGCACACACGTACCCATTAGTTCCTGTGTAGGATGATAAATGCAGTGAGAGCTTGATGAAGATTTTGTGAATGAATCAGCACAGAACCCTTCGACTTGGCCAAGTGGGTCTGATACACAACAAAGGACCTGACTTCTTCCATTTGGCACCTCTGGGGGAATCAGTTTGTCGAAGCTTCAGTGGGGCTCTAGATCCACATAATTCTTTCTTGAGAAAGCGCCTCTTGCTCAGGATTGATCTTAAAAAGCAAGAATTAGGGGAAAAAAGAAGGAGACTCACTTTTGCTGAATTTTGGGAAATGGGGATAGCAATGCTAGAAGCAAAGGGTAGGCAAGGGCCTGTCAGCCACCCTGCAAGGGAGTTGGGCGGCCAGAGGAGCCCAGTCCACCCTGAGCAGAGCCGTGGGCTGTGAATGCAGCAGGTGATAGAGGGGAAGGTGCTCATGGTGGCCTGGCTCCTGCCTGATGTGCAGAAGCAGAGAGCACAGCAGCTCTCTGTCCCCTAGGGCAGCTCTGCAGGGTCAACCCGATGAGCTCTGATGCTCACCTTTCTCCTCATTTCAACTGTCGCTGCTTTTGTGTAACGTTGGCCCAGCATCCCTGTAGGAGTTGGGGGAATTGGCTTTGGAGAAACACCCAGGCTGGGAGCTGGTTCTGCCGTTAATTCTCTGGGTCATGTCCAGCAAATTGCTTCTCTGCATCTCATGTTTTCCTTCTGTTAAATGGGGATAACAATGGTGTCTGCCTCACGGACGGCGGTGAGAATAAAACCAGGTAATTGATGCAGAAGGCCCAGGGGCGTGTCTGGTGCATAGTAGGTGGTCAATGAATAGTAAATAGGTTTTTGAAGTTGCTTATTTCAGTTTTCTTTTGAGTAGTAGCCAGTAGAGGCCAGATGGCTTCTGAATTACCACAATTGATTTTCTATATGCTCTTGGGTATAAAGTTTCTGCTGAATTCAGTGAGCCGCAAGGTGTCACTGAGAAGAAACAGGCTATGGTAGCATCAGTGGTCTTTTGGGGGATTGAGTCCAGTCCTGGGCCTGGAATGTTCTGGGCCCTGGAGGAAGGAGTCAGGAGTGCCGTGGGGAGTATCTCAGCAGGCCAATGGCAGAGGAAGGGGAAAGTCTACAGAGCAGGACTGCTGGGCAGTTTCTACTGCTGTAGGGGAGAACCAAGGAGAAATTTTGCAAGTTTAGCTGAAGTTCAGCTGCACTCTGTGGCTTTGGTGACCCCAACTCAGAGTGCTAGCTGTTCCCTGGAAGGTGTGGAGCAGGAAGCAAGGGGCCTCTTGGCTCAGGCCAGGGTGTCTGGTTCCAGGCCAGGGTCAGTATGCATGGAGGCTGTGACTGTGGGCAAGTCACCCAACCTCACTGGGTCACAGCTGCTGCATCTGTAAATGGCGGTCACAGCGATGACAACCTCCAGTTGTTGGGAGAAGACACCATTTGTGACACTTAGAGCCACGTTGGGCCCAGAGTCAGCCCTGCGAAGGCAGGAGGAATCATCAGTCATATTGACGCGGACGTGGAGGGGTGGCTGACGCGGACGTGGAGGGACGGTTGATGCGGACGTGGAGGGATGGTTGACGTGGACGTGGAGGGATAGGTCCCTCCATTGCACGTGGTGAGGGGAGGAGCCAGAGGTGATGATGGAGTGTCCACCCTGCACAGGATGGGAGGCCCAGAGGAGAGACTGGCTTGGAGGCGGGGGGAGGGGAGCTCCTCTGGTCTGCTGGGGTTGAGACTGGGGGCCTCTGTCTGACATGGCAGGATTGACTAGATGTAGTATACAAATGGGTCCCACTGAGGAAGTCTATAGTGGCCACACTGTGGCAAGGGCAAGGCTGGGGTCCCATGGGCAGGGGCACTGTCCACTTCAGCAGTCAGAGACATGTGACCAGTTGTTGCACCAACAACCTCTGACTCTCAGTGGCTCCAGGCACAAGGTCTGTTTTATTTCTGAAGATGTCAGACAACGGTGGGTGCTCATGACACTGAGATGGGCGCACATCATGGGATGATGAATTTCATGCTTCAACTTGACTGGGTCGTGCTCCCAGACATTTTTTGGGTGTGTCTGTGAGTGTGTTTCCAGATGGGGCCAGCACTGGAATCTGTAGACTGAGTAGGGCGGATGGTGCTCCCTGGTTAGGGTGGCCCCTGCAATCAGGCGAAGGCCTGAGTAGAACGAAAGGGTGGGCCTCCTGCTTTCCTCCAGTCTAATCGCCTTGAGCGGGGACATTAGTTTTTCTCTGCTTTTGGACTAGAACTGAAACATGAGCCTTTTTCTGGTCTTGAACCTGCTGGATTTTGGACTGGAACTTACACTGTTGGGTCTCCTGGGTCTCCAGCTTGCAAATGGCAGAGCTGGGACTTGTCGGCCTCCATAACTGTGTGAGCAACTCCTTACAATGAATCTCCCTCTTTCTCTCTCCCTCTCTCATCAGGAAGTGCGGGAATCCTCAGTCCTTTGTCATCTTGGGAGAAAGAATTTGGCCAAGAGACAGTTTATGGAGTTTATTCTGTTATCCAAGAAGATAATTTATGGTAGGAAAATTGGAAGCAGAGGGTTTATTTAAAGGGACAATGCACTCTGAAAGATGAGACAGGGGACAGCTGAAGGAGAATGAACTACAGCCCCTGAGGGTTCTACACTGGGTTTTTGTGATTTTGAATTTTTTCCTGAAGTTCCCACCTCTGTCTTAAGGCTCTGCCTTCTTTTGGGGGGATCTAGTTTTCTCATTCTTGTCTTAAGTCCCCACCTTCTCCTCACCTAGTTCTCACCCTGGGCTTCTGGGACCCTCCCTTACTGTTAGACGGGACCCATGCCAGGCTGGTGTTGGATGCAGATTCTACCTAATGGCTGCATTGCTCATTACCTCCACTCAGGAAGGTTGTACCACGGCCAGATCTGCACTTACTGTGACTGCTTGTCTCTGAATTTCTCCTTTGCTTTCTTTCCTCTTTATCGGCACACAGCTAGCTCTGCTCTGACAGGTTGACTGTGGAGGGAGTGATGACTGGGTGTCTCTAAGGGGTGTTCCTTCCTGCATCGGTATTTTCCCTCCTCTGCTCATTTCCAGCATGCATGTTTCAGGTGGTCCCTGGAGTGTGAGACTTTTACAGACCTCCCTTTTCTCAGGGGCTCCCTCTCCTGCTCATGTCTAGCCATCTGCCTTTTATTTTATTTTATTTTATTTTATTTTATAGAGATGGGGTTTCACCGTGTTGGCCAGGCTGGTCTCAAACTTCTGACCTCAAGTGATCTGCCCGCCTTGGCCTCCCAAAGAGCTGATATTACAGGCATGAGCCATTCCACCTGGCCACTATCTGCCTATTCTAACAGATCTATCTCTACCTATCTATTGATTATCTATTATCTATGTGTATTAGTTCGTTCTCATGCTGCTATAAAGAACTGCGTGAGACTAGGTAATTTATAAAGGAAAGAGGGCTGACTCATAGTTCCACATGGCTCGGGAGGCCCCAGGAAACTTACAGTAATGGTGGAAGGCAAAGGAGAAGCAGGCACCTCTTCACAGGGTGGCAGGAGAGAGAATGAGAACCAGCAGGGGAAATGCCAGGTGCTTATAAAACCATCAGATCTTGTGAGACTCACTCACCGTCATGAGAACAGCGTTGGCGAAACTGCCCCCAAGATCCAGTTCCTGCCACCTGGTCCCACCCTTGACAGGGATTATGGGGGTTACAATGCAAGATGAGATTTTGGGTGGGGACACAGCCCAACAATATCACTGTCTAGCTACCTATCTACTGATTATCTGTCTATTGATCTATCTATTATCTGTCTACCCGTCTGTTGATTTTCTGTCTATCTAATCTATCCTATTGGTTCTGTTTCTCTGGAGGACTCAGAGTAACACAGACCTGAAGAAGCAGTGCATGTGGTAACTTGTGTTCTCAGTGTCCTCACGGGGTGAGGCTCATGGGGAAGGGCTGCTTTCCTCTCCTGTTCCCCACTCCCAATACAGACAGATATTCATGATCTGGCAGCCCCTTTTCCCAATTTGGGGTTCAGGAGGAGGACAAGGAACCAGATTAGAGATGTGTTGTAGGAAAGTTGAAGGAGAGTCGGGCGGGCACAATGTCACTGTAGCTAAGAGGCTTTAGGAGGAAAGAAGGATACCAGTATTACCATTTCCTCTAAGAGCTCTGAGAAAAGGCCACTGAGTTTCTTACTTGATGAGACTCCTCCAAGAATCTGACTTTCATCAATACGTATTTCCTCCACACTGGGAAAATGAATGTGCACACTGGCCATTTAGATCAAACTCAAATTCTCCGCAGGGAAAACAACAGCTCTTGTTTTCAGTTCTAGAAATAGCTGCATCACTACCCTGTTATTATAGATGAAAAAGTAAAGCACAAAAAGTGTTGGTTTGGCAAATACAAGAGAAAGGTGAATAATGAAACTGTCTTGTCACCCCAAGCAAATACTTCCAAGTCTTCAGAAACAAACAGCACAGCAAAGACTTCCGTCACTCGCTTCTATGTGGGATTGAAGTCACCTCTAGACAGCAAGTTGTTCCATTCCTGATGGCTAAGCCCCATCAGAGCTGGAGGACACCGTGGCTTAGGAAGAACAAGCAGGAATGCTGGGCCCGAGACAGAGTGTCACAGCACAGAAACATGCAGAAACGTCACACCGCTGAGACAGAGGCCATAGCTACTCACACCAACTCACAGTTCACAGGCCAAACATGTGGTTCCCAATGAACTCCAGCACCTGGGTTGGTGCCTAGACACTTGGAGACAAAACCTTGGACAAGATCAAACTGGGCAGTTTTTTGTCCGTGGGTAATTAGTTCTCTTTCACTTTAATACAGTGGCCTCTTCCTATATCACCTAAAGCCACGTGTCTACATGAAGAATCCATTCATACCTGAGATCAAAGAGAGGCATGTGTCTGGGACCACTCTGGGTAGAAGTGTAACATCTTTTGAAGTCATTCAAACTCTTCAAAGCCATCAGGGGCTGCTGGACCTCTGCCTTGGAATTTGGACATTATAGTTTTCGTTTGTTTGTATCTCGAACACCCAACCAAGCCAGCAGCTCCTAGCAGCTGGAGACCTTTTCAGCTCACCTCCATCTCCAAGAAAGGCTGAGTTTCAGGGCTTCTTTGAAAAGGAGTCTGTTGAATATGTGTGGAAGGGGGGTGGAGCAACAATTCGGCCATGTTAGTCTTGTCTCTATCCAAGGGCATGGTCAAAATGGACATTCAGGGCGCTTCCTGCCCTGCCACTTCCCTTCCTTCTGGTGACCACGCTCACTCGTAGGCAGCTCTGTCCCCCAGATGCCTGCGTCTCTCTGTTGTGCCTGCTACTGAAGGCCCCTGAGCAGGACAGCTGGGATCGCTGGACCCCACCCTCTGAACCCTTCCTGGTCCAGAGGGCCCACAAAAATGTCTGATGTATGGTGTCTACTCCGTCCAACTCAGTGGCACGATTCTGCCCCTGGGAGACATCGGGCATGCCTCTGGGTGGTTTTGGCTGTTACTAGTCGGGGGTGCTCTGGCCATCTGGTGGATGCAGCCAGGGATGCCACTCAACAGTGCAAGGACAGTTCTCCCGGTGCAGAACAATGCGGCCCAAATGTCAGTAGTTCTGACATTGGCTGATTCCGCTTGGATTTTAACCTGAGCCTGTGGACATCTGGGATCCACTGCTCTGGGGACAGCGTACTCCCCTGGGCAGGACAAAAGTCATACATGGGATTTGGACTTGGAGACAATTCTCTCTAAAGAGGACAAGGTCAACTGAGATTGGCTGGTCCAGGTCATTACTTCCTGAGGAAGGCTTCTCCTCATCCCCTGGATGAACAGGGCCAGGATTCAGGTCTCTAGAGTGAGTTTTGGGAAGAACTCACCAGCCAGTCCTAGTTTCAGTTCTTCCCAGCGTCCGAGGTAGTGGGTTATGCACAAAGAGACGCAAGTGGCTCTGATGTTAATGGCGAGGCTATTTGGACACGAGGATATTTAGTGGGTTAGGTGGAGGTAGGAGACTCATCTGTGAAGTCGCAAGTTCTATAACAAGCTGTTTGGGAAATTGATTTGGTCTCTTCCTGCTGAATTAATTGGCTCCATTCGCTCCTTGGGAAGTCAAAGATGGTGCACTCAGCACACTGAAAGGTGGACTAATTAGCAAGGAACGCACGGGTCTTTGTTCTGTGGACGCTGCCTGGCTCTGAATGAGCCACGGATTCGGGGCTGTGGCTGTGATGCTCAGCGGCTGCAAGGGTGTCTTTGGCCCCAGCTCCGGCTTTTTGATTGAGGCTGGAGGAGTGAGGTTGCTGGGAGTGGTGTGTGTGAGTGGGTGTGTATGGTGGGGGACCAGGGGTGACCCCCTCATGCTTTGGGATTAGTTTGGGGTCCCTCAGCCTTGACCCAGGAGAGATGGGATAGGACCTGCTAAGGTGACCCACTGTCCCATTGCCTGGGACTGTCTCCGTTTTTGCACTGTGGGTCTGGAGTCCTGGGAAGCCCCTCAGGGCCTCTGGAACTTGGGTGGTTGATTGGTCACTCCCTGGAGCACAGCTCCCTGTCCCCGACCCTCCCACTTAGGGAAGACCATCTGGATCCTGTGTGCTGCCCGGGTGGCCGGGCCTCCCTGGACATCCTTGTGGGGAAGCTGTGGCTCCACTGAGGCTGCAGTGGCCACCCAGAGTGTTGTCCTGGTGAGTGAGCTCCATGCTGTGGGGAGGCCTCTCCACCAGGTAGAACGTGAAGTCCCCACAGAGAACCTCAGTGGATTCAGCAGAAGGGCAGCCAAGAGCACTTGGGTTGTGCTTCTGAGTGGTCAGCAGAGAGCCCCAGGAGCCCTCTGTGCTGGGGACAGTGATGGTGACAGTCGTGGAGATGGAGAGGCCTTGGGAGCTGGTGGAGGGCTGGGACGTCACAGGGAGAGCTCAGCTCCAAGAGCAGCTCTGGGGCTGCTGAGGTAGCCCCATTTATAACCCCCCAGAATAACGGCATCTTCTCATTATTTTAAATAAAACGTGTATGGTTGCTTGTCAGTACACAAAGTGTATCTCGTTCTGGGGAGGGAGGGGGTGGGGGAGGAAAAGGAGGCGGCCAATGGAGGGTGAATGCATGTGGGGACCATGAAGATAACAAGGCTGGCCAGGCTTCCCAGGACCCTGTGGGCCAGTGGGCATCCGGCCCCTCCAGGCTAATGGAGGAGCAAAGAACTGTCCCCTTCCCACCTCACGGAGACACA
Organism: Colobus angolensis palliatus; assembly: GCF_000951035.1. NCBI lineage: Eukaryota > Metazoa > Chordata > Mammalia > Primates > Cercopithecidae > Colobus > Colobus angolensis. The sequence continues at coordinate 3,021,276 of NW_012115200.1, read as the reverse complement.
GAAAATGCATTCATTCATTCATTCATTCATACACTCCAGAATTTTGGTTGCCTCTCCTCTACAGTCTAGCAATAGAACTTAGATGTTTGGCATTCTCATCCCAGAGTTTTTGTAGAAATTCCTGGATATTTATAACAGTGATTCTCAGGAGGAGACAAAAATAGAAACCAAACAAAACCAAACAGCAACAGAAAGGCAGCGATCCCTGGGAGAAGATAACACTGGTCAGGATTCCTGACCTGAACGACTCTCAGCTCTGGAGGCTCTGCGGTTTCACAGAAGCTTTGCCTTTGTGGGACCCCCGCAGTGCCCTCTTGCCTGCCCTGTTGAAGGGTCAGGTGGTGGAGGACAAGTGGAGCTGTGGTCAGGAGGCTGAAGCTGGACGCCAGGCACTCCCACAGGCCTTGGGCCCGTCCTGCAGGCTGAGCCGCGTGTGCTCTCTGTGGGGTGAGGTGGGAGCAGGGCTGGAGTCAGGAACTTCTTAGGAAGGACTTCAGCGTCTCGCTGTCCTCCTCACCAGGTTTGGTTTTGTGTCTCAGATCCGAGGCTGAAGCACCTCCACTGCCGGCGTGGTTGGGGCAGCCAGTCCCAGAGAAAACTGGAATCTCCAGGGACGACTGGGTCTGAAATTGAATGCCAGAATTGTCAGGAAGAAATGTCGCTGTGTAGAAACCCTCACCAGGGTGGCAGGCAGGCTGGGACTGAGAGGGCAGCTGCTGCTCCCCAGCGGTGATCTGTCCCCTCCTCTGCACTCCACCACCAGCTGCGTTGGCCCCCACTGCAGAGCGCCTCTGGTTGTTTAAGATGGAAACTTGTGGAAGGCGACACACGCTCTCCCAAATGCGGCTATCATCACACAGCCTGGGGCTGCCAGCCTGGGGGAAGCGTGTCTCTCTTGTCTCTCGCAGAGGGCCCACTGCTGGCAACCAGGAGTCCAATGGTAACTTAGACAAAGGAGGAGACCGCTGGCTCCACAAGTGGGGTCCCATAGACTCAGACTATGACTGGGTTGGGGTTCAGAGAGTCAGAAGAGGAACTTGTCTCCCTCCATCTCTCCTCCCTGCCCACTCTGGACTTGCCACTGTGGGCAGCAGAGATACCTCCTGGAGGAAGGAAGGCCACTGTCTATGGTACCCAGCCAAGAAAGTCAGCCAAATATCTACAACAGCCAGCCCAGGAAGCCAGCACACAGGAAACCAGTCTGCCTTCTGCACTAATCAGCCCAGGAGACCAGTCCACCATCTACACTAACCAGCCCAGGTAGCCAGTCTGTCTTCTACACTAACTAGCCCAGGAAGTCAGCCCATCATCTACACTAACCTACTCAGGAAGCCAGTCTACCATCTACATTAACCACCCCATGAAGCCAGCCTGCCATCTACACTAACCAGCCCAGGAAGCCAGTCTGTCTTCTACATTAACCAGCCAAGCCAGTCTGTCTTCTACATTAACCAGCCCAGGAAGCCAGTCTACCATCTACACTAACCAGCCCAGGAAGCCAGTCTACCATCTACACTAACCAGCCCAGTGTTAAGGACAATACATTCCTCTTCAAAGACTCCTTTCTGCTTGATCTGTAACAAGCCCTTGTTCCTCAGCTTGATCTATAACTAGGAAACCTCTTACTCTATAAACAACCCTTTACTGCACCTGGACATGCCCAGACATGCCTTGAACTTGTTCCATAGACAACCCTTCCCACCTTAGCAACAGACAGTCTCTCCCTCTCCTCCTCTCTTAGCAAGCTGTGTGTTTACCATATTTAGAAAAGTGAAAGTCTTAGTCATATCTGGAAAATTTTAAGTGTTAGCCAATCTGGGTAGTTTGGATTGTGTGGTCTGACCCCAGCAAATGGAGAAAGGACACAGAAACAGGAACTGCATTAGGGACAAAAACCAATCTCTCCTTTGTTCATTGTGCTCTTGCAATCGTGGCTGATGCAGGCAGCATACTTCTGCAGAAGTAAATTGCCTTGCTGAGAAAACTTTTTGTCTGAGTGCAGGTTCTTCTTTGCAGCACCAAGCACTTGTTTCCAACACCAGGAAGCCAGCCTGCCATCTACACTAACCAAACCAGGAAGTCAGCCTGCCATCTACACTAACCAAACCAGGAAGTCAGCCTGCTGTCTATAGTGATCAGCCCAGGAGCCCACCTGCTATACACCAATCAGTCTGGTAGAAAGTCAGACCAATGTCTCTAACAACCAGCGCAGGAAGCTAAACAGTATCTTCTGTGATAGTAGGCTCAAAATGGCCAGGTCTTGATCAATAACTGACAACTTCTGTAGTCTCTGCTTCCAACTTGGGACCAACTAGAAAAAGCCCCTTGTGTCCCCCTAGCTGGTCAGATGGAGGTTTGCTTGTTTTCCACTCTCCTATCTTCTGGCCATCAGCCTTCCTCCATCCATACCTGAGACCTTCCTGTGTCTCCACTGTGAGGCTTTCCCAGTCCTCTGCTGCCCCGAGTCTCCATCAAATCCACTTCTTGCTAGCTGGCTCTGAACAAATAGCATTTATCTGTTCTCATTTGTGGGAGATGGGGTCTTTGCTTCCAGACCATCTCTGTCCCTGCCCCCAGCCCTCTCCCATCCTGTCTTGGCCTCTCTCAAGTGTCCCCCCGCAGGGGTCTTTGTGCTGGAGAAGCTCTCATGGAACTGGAGTGTGTGAGGTCTGAGGGGGCTTGTATGGCCATGTTCCATGCCTGTGCGTCCAGTGGAGGAAGAGCTGTGCTGTGTCACAGGAGAGGCCTAAGAATCAATGAGAAATGCAGTTGCATGGACAGCTTCTGCAGGGCTGGCATGAATGTGGGCGCTGGGAGTGTGTGTGCTTCATGACACCTCTGCTCAGGTGTGATTCTCCTTCCCTCTCTAAGGGCATAATGTCAGGTATTTGCAATGTTTATGCCTTTGTTTTTGAGACAAATCAATAAATAAAATGCAGGGGAAATCCTATCAGTACAGTTCTTGTCATCTGCCTTCAGATAAGGCTGGCATGTGTTCCTGGTTATTTTTAGTCTCCTACATATCCATCTATGATTGCTTTTTGCATTATAGTTATGGAACAGTCCGAATAACTGAATTACAGCATCACAGTAATGATTCCGAAACATTGAACTTGACTGTCCCGAGGAAATCACAACTGCCATCTCAAGAAAGCCTGTCTGCAGCAACCATCCCCTCCTCATTCCATTGTCCTCAAAGACACAGCCACTGGTGAGGCTGGTTTCAAATCTCCCCCAACTCCGCTGGAGAGAGCTGAGGAGGGAGGCAGCAGCCAGGGCTGAGTGGGAAGTGCCTGCACTGGAGGGTTGGTGGCCACCATGCTAGAGGCAGGAACAGGAGGCTCCTGGAATTGTCCTGTCTTCTGCCGGGAGAGGGGAGGTGGATCCTCACTGCGCAGCAGCCCAGCCAGCACCGAGAAGGAAGTGGGTGCCCATGGGACCCTCTCCTCTCTGCGGAGGGGCCTGTGGAATGCAGCCTGCACCCTGGGCCAGCCCTGCTCCTAAGAGGGTCCTGTTGCCTCATTTGCTCTCTCTCCCTCCTTTTCCTCTCCACTCCCAGCTTTTTTCTAGCAACCTTGAACCCTCGTTTTCACCCAGTCCCATCGAGAAGCCAAGTGCTCCCTCCTGAAGCCAGAGCTCCCAGCTGCAGACATAGGTTCAGCCCCTAGCTGAGTGAGGAGCGGCTTTCATGCTGGTGCCTGCCGCTCCGCCACTCTCCACAGGTCCTTTGCTGCTGTGTCCTGGTCCTGAGGTGGTGACACAGAAGCCCACGTCCCCTTCCTTTCTGCTTACCTGTTTGTAGGTGGGACCAGGCTTCATGTCTGCCCATCCCCAGAAGGCGAGGCCTTTAGGTCCCCTCTCTGCTGACCCAGACACAAAAAGGTTTTCTTTCCTAGTTTTGGAATCTGAGCGGAAGGGCAGAGATCGTATTCTCCTAGCCTCTCGGTTGCTCACGTGGGAGTAAGTAGGCGCTGTGGGCACCTTGTCCTTAAACCATTAAAGACTTGGTGAGTTTTATTGAGCCTGCTGCCCACCCTGTGATATCTTCTCCTGGTTTGCTTCTCTACAAGCAGACCCCAGACAAGGAGCTGTGTTTGTGGGGTGGTCTCAGGAACACCTGGTTGGGAGTGGTGGTGAAACAGAAAAGGCAAGAATCCCAGGCTGGGAGTAAGCCCTGCAGGGGCCACTGAGCTCAGCCCACTGGGGCGTTGGGGAGTGCGTGTGCTTCTGCCTTCACAACACCTGGGGCTACAGGAGCGAGCTCAGGGAGGCCCCACCGAGTATGGAGGCTATAGGCTGGTCCTCTTTTCTTCACTGACCGCTGAGGCTGGGGCCTCCTTCTGCTTCTGTGCTGTGCTTTGTGTCGCCAGAGAGAACCCCCAGCAGGAGTGATTCAGGGGGCAGGCGCTGCCACTTCCCGTCTGGTGAGCTCTTGAGGTTGGGGAGACACTGGGGGGTTTGCTCTGATTCTTTCAGTTCACGGCAGCGGGTTCTGGCAGGGGGGTGTGTTGTGGGAGGAGACTTGCTTTGCTGTCACAGCTATTTTAAAGCCAGTGGAGCGGCAGAAGCCTGCTGATCTTCTCTTCTTCAAGGTGGAAAAATAGACTGGGGTGCGAATGGCTTTTGGAGCCCCCCATGTGTCTGACCCCAGTTTAGCTTTGCCTCTCATCCCAACCCACGGTGATGGGGGCAGGGGATGGGGAGGGAGAGAATCAATAGCTAACATCATAACTCTGCAGCCGACTTCCGCAGGGACAGAGCGAGCCACTGAGAGCACACCGAAAGAGAACTACATGGCAATATTCATTTCAAGGGAAGTTATTAAAATATTGACATTTCATCTGCACAGCTTATCCCTCAGACATCCCCAGAACAGCCCCCAGACTGGGCTAATTTCATTATGCTCCACCCCAAACGTGCCCTGTGCCAGTCCGATTCTTCCAGAAGCGCCAGACGCAGACACATCCAGTTCCGGAGGCATTCCTGGAATTTATCCCAAACTTCCAACAGGCTTAAAAAATTCTTTTTCCTAAAAAAATGAAGTTGAATGTTGATGTTTTTACAGTGCTGGGAGTCACGCATGTATATCTCCTCCTGCAGCAGAGAACCTCCTGGGAAAACAGAGGTCTCGGGTCCTGATGCCTGAGCTGGTGACAGCTCTGAGTACACTGTGAAGGGCGACTGTAAATTTTTCTTCTTTCTCAAACAATGATGCAATCATTGGGATCACTTGTCTTCCTGGGATGGGTTTGTGCGAAACTGGTGTCTTCCAAAAAACACAACCCCAAGGGAGTTGAGATGCTGTACCAGGTAGAAGAAGGCACAGGTGAGCCACTTGACAAATTAGGCGAAGGCAGTCGGCCTGCCTGCCAGGTAGGTCTGTGGTCAAATATGGGCGAAGCCAAGGTTGGGGTGTGAAAGTATGCAGCGTTCACACCTGCGTGGGCATCTGTGCACATGCGCCTGTGCCTGTGAGCTGCCTATGTGCATTTGCAGAAAGCAGACATTCTTCATGGGTAAACAAAAACCTCACGTTTTAGGTTCCAGGGTGATGCCAGTGAGTTCTGTTTCTGAGAGAAGAAGGAAGCCGTCCTTCCAAGTTTCCACTTGGAGCAGTGCTTCCCTGCGTGGGTCCTGGCAGTAGGGGATGCCCAGGCTGCGGTGGCAGAATGCTGAGCTGCATGGCCGGCTTCCACTCACGTGAGGCCAGCAGCAACCGCTCCCCAGGGATGACAAGCAAAGGGCGTCCTCCAGACACTGCCAGATGTCCCCGGGGCGGGGATCGTCTTCGGCTGAGAATCACTGCTTTAGACGGATGACGATCTTTTCAGTGGACGGTGCTGTCCCTGGCTCTGAGCACTCAGTTCCCTCCCTCCCTCCGTCCCTCCCTGTTTACCTACAAAACAGCCGCATCCCCGGGATTACTAGTGAGCCGGCGGAGGTGTGACTAAAGAGATGCCATGGTTCGCTTTTCTCTGTGATCAATACGTGGAATGATTTAGGGGCCTGTGTTAAAATTATAAATCTTCTGTAGAAGATTTTGGCAGTTAAAAAAAAATCAAAAAAGTCTATGAAATAAACAGAGATGGCACAGTCAGAGGCTCCAAATTACAGAGAAGGTACCTGCATCCACAGTAGCTTTTGCCTTCCTCTTCTGCCGCCGTTTTGACTCATTGATCTTTGGGTCTGGTGGATTTTTCGTGATGGGGAGAGAGGAGGGAAGACGCAGGAGGGCCATTCTCATGGCAAGGTGAGGTCCCAGGGGCTGGGCTGGGAGTTAGGGGGCACTGGGGTTCCACCCAGGTGGTGAGGCCAGGCAGGTCATGGCACCTGCTATGGTCATGCTGAAGTCCTGGAGGCAACAACCATTGTTACTTCGAGACGACACCAAGAAGGGCAAGAACACATCCTTTCAACTTGTCCTTAAGGAGATCTTTAAGGCAGGTTGGAAGAATCTGAAGTCCTTCTGCCTTAGCATGAACAAACATGTGAAGGGGATTTTTAAAACTCAGGTTTGATCTTTACAGTAACCAGATGGATTTTTATTTCAGCATGCCAGAGTTTTCACATCACGCCACCCCTGCACGTCAACGTGCTGTTCTTGAGGCTCTTTAAAGTTCAGCCTTGGCATCTAACATGGGGCGTCTGTTTTAACTCCAGGCGTGGGGGTTCCTGGGGAAACGATGACTTTCTGATGCGTGACCACCCCCGGGCTGACGCCCTCCCCCTGCCCAGGGCTGAGGCTGGACCGAGGGCACCTCCTATTAATGGCCTCTCCCTTCCTAACGCAGCAATCACGTTACTCGACAGCTGTATAAAATAACTGCCCTAAAATCACAAATTAAAGAAAATCAGCAGCCAGAGTTCCTTCCTGATATTTTGCAAGTCTGGGTTTCATGAGTGAGTCTTCTACTGAGGGAGCCAGTTGGGGTTTCAAAGGCCTTTGGCTTTGTGGAAAACAGCTTTGTGGTGTCCAGAGCTGTGTGGGTGCCTCTGGCAAGCGCCTGCACCACAGAGGCCCTGAGTAAGCCCACTCATCCCTGTGCCCTCCACACCTGGCACTCAGACCCAGCCTCCTTCACTCAGGCCTGGGGGCTGGCCAGGCTGAGGCATGTGGCCTGGCCTCTCAGTCCCTTTCCCACCCACCCACTGCTGTTCCCATGGCTGGTGCAGCCCTTGCACAGGGGGGAACCTTTGTGAGGCCTGGATAGATGCAGGCGGGTTCATCTGTGTCCTCCCTGTTCTGGGGGCCAGGCTCTGTGCACCCCCTGCACCTGCCCCAAGGCCCTTGCTGACCTTCCTTCTGTGTCCGTTTGGCCTTGCAGGTTCCTGCTGGGCACGATTTCCAGCCCTTGGGGTGAGCATTGAGGAGGCAGCAGGATGCTGAACTGGCTGCCAACCCACCTGCTGCCCCACCCACTCTGGTTCTGGCTCAGATGGCACCAGCGGCTCCCGCCCCGGGGACACCCTGCTCTTGGGCCTCACCAGGTCCAGACTGGCCCTGGCTCTCATGCCACTTCAGCAACATACCTGTCATTGCACCTGTCACTACACCCATCACCACATCTATCCCAGGGTCTGACCTGCATCCCTGCAGAGTGGAGCACGGTGGGTGCCTGTGTCCCTGCTCATGCCCACGCCCTCGGGGTTAGGATCTCAGCCCAGAAACAGCCTTCCTGAGACACACGCAGGCCTTCCCAGCTGTCCCCGGGCTGTCCATGTCAGAAAACGCGGGGTGCAGGCCTCTACCCCTGCGGCTCTGGGTTCATTCTTCCAGTTTCTGCAGCTGAGCTCTCTGAGGGCCTCCAGTGGAGCCACCTGGGGCTACACAGTCCCCCAGATCACACCTGCTCCATGGCAGAGCTCCAGAAGGAGCCAAGGGGCAGAATGACAGCACAGTCCAGGCCAGGCCACAACTCTCCCTCCACAGCCCATTCCTCACACCACTTACAGTGGAATTTCCAGATGAGTGCCACACCCAGGCGACATCCAGGTGGGGCCAGCTCTGCCCAGTTGCAGAGCAAGGAGTTGGTGACCTCCCTGCACCATCACCAGCTCCTGGGCTTCCTGGTAGCCAGGGGAGACAGGGGACCCACAGCTTGTGGCTGAGGCCAGCTCCCCAGTAAGTGGGGCCTGGGACCCTCCAGACTTCCAGAAGCCCCAGGCTCAGCTCCAGGGAGAAGTCAGTCAGTCTCCAGCTCAGTGGTCCTTGAAGTCTTGGGACCCGATAAGCCCCAGTCCCCCATAGACTGTGGCCTCCACGCCAGCTCCAAGTGCTTCGGACCCTGCCAAGGAGCTACCTGGGAAGGGTGGTTGGGTGCCCAGCCCCTCTCCTACCCCCGGCCCCACCTCTCCCACACCGCCCCTCCCTGTCCTGTATCTCCCCACTCCTCCCCTCCCCAACCTTCCCTGCCACACCTCTGTGCTCCCCTGGGGCCTGGTGTCAGCTGTTTACTGCCCTCCTGCCCTGGTCCCCATGTCACCCCAGAGGCCAGCAGCTTTTCCCTGGGCCAGGAGCCCTCTGCTGGCTTCCCCTCCGGGCAGGTGGAGGGGTGGGCTCTGCACTCATGGGCCTGGCAGCTGAGGCCCCACAGCTTCACTGTCCCCCATCCCCCTTTCCCCATCCTGCCCCATCCAGTTACTCTATTTCCCGCTTTTCAGAAACACAGGCCTCTTCTCCCTGCATGCCTTTTAGATATTGAGTCCTTGGCTTGGCCAGCTTCTAGTATTCAAACCCGTAACAAATATTTTCTCCTCTAAAAAGTCTCGTTTGGGACAGCCTGTTTCCTGTGCTGTCACGAGTCTGTCTGTGTTTGTGACCATCTTCCATGGCTTAGCCTGCACCTCACGGTGACCTCTCCCCTCCCTGTGAGCCCCTGAGGGCAGGGATCTGGGCTTGCCAGCCTGGTGCTGAGGGCAGGGGTCTGGCCTTGTCAACCTGGTGCCGAGGGATGGAAAGAGAAAACAATAATTATGGGAAACAAATTCTAACATATAAGACCCAAAGCAATGCAGAGCCCATTCTCGTATGTAGGAGAGAATTGTCCATGCAAACGCATGGCAGATGGACTGCGTCAGTAATAGCAGAAAAGGGTAAGAATGGTGCCTCTGGAATCCTGTGGACGCCTGCTGCTTTTCCAGGAGCTGCTGGGTCCTCATGTCCCTGGCCCCAGCCGTCTCTGGCTTCCCCCCAGTCCCTTGCACCACCAGGCATGGTGTCCCCCAAGGGGCTATTATGGATCAGGCCAGCATCAGGGAGACAAAAATTATAAATGTTACTTTGAGTGAAATGGTAATTTGGATTTTACAGACAAATCATTCATGTCAGCAGATCAATGTGTCCATGGAGCAGAGCCCAGCCAGCAGCCTGGCAAGTATCGACCCGGCTGACTTGGCCAGTGGGCGGCGGCGCTGGACGCTCCGTCAGTTCCAGTGGATTTTTGGAGAGGAGACCAGGATATTATCATCAACACCAGAAGACTTAGCCCGGGGTGCCTTAGTCAACACACCCATAAAAATTCAATGAGGCTTTCAGCTTGCTCTAAGTTGAAGTCAATTTTTAATCATGATACTCACCCTGGCGCACTGTAGATGTTATAGCAACAGTTTCATTAATATTAAGAAACCTTTTTCTCCTCTCATTTTCGCGCATGGAAACGAACCACTTTACACAGGTTCCGGAGCATGTGCCAGAATTGCTTTGGGCCTTCTGAGCTGCCCCGAGGAAGACACAGCCTCTCCCAGGGCGTTTTGTGGAAGCCAGGATGGAACTGCAGCAGGTGCGCGCTTCTCATGCCTCCAGTGCATTTATTACTGGGGTGAGACAAAGTCGCCCATATCCATTTACTTAGAGAAATGAAATGTGTCTGATGAACTTGCTGTGTCAGATGGCAGCAATCAAGTTAAAACACATTGCAAACCAGCCGGCAAAAGGTTTCACATTTTCACCAGAGAGGCTTCCTCTAGCATCAAATAATATTACCAGAGTAAGTTTTTATACAAATAGATTTTACCGTGAGGCTCTGATGATGGTCTCTAAGGGAGAGGTTGTAGAGGAGGTGGGGCTGAGCTCATTTTCTTATGTATCATGTGTCATTTACATATGCGCAGGTCATTACATATGCACAGATCATTACACAGATCATTACATATGCACAGTTCATTACATATGCACAGATCATTACGTAGGTTTAGCTCCTATGCAAAGCTGAGCCCCCTCAGGGTATGAAGCAGTAGGGAACTATTGATGGGTGCTCACCTCGGCCTTACCTTGTGTGGGGTACTGTCCTTGGCCAAAGGTCTCCTCTGCTTGTCCCCTCTCCAGTGAGACTGGGGTGGCTGACCCTGGGCTCTGAAGTAGGATTAATCTGGGAGGGACACAGGAATCACTCAATAAGCGCATGTAAAATAGAATTGACTTCAAAAATGAAATTAAACCAGCCCAATCCCAGGACTGGGGTGAGTTTTCAGTGATGATCTACCCTTGGTCAAGGGTAGTTAAGGGTGGTCAATAATAGTCAAGATTGTTCAAGGATGGTCCAGAGGGGTCAAGAGTAGTCAAGGGTGGTCAAGGGTAGTTAAGGGCAGTCAAGGATTGTCAATGATGGTCAAGGGTGGTCCATAATAATCAAGGGTGTTCAAAGGTGGTCTGGAGTGCTCAAGGGCAGTTAAGGGTGGTCAAGAGTGGTCAATGATAGTCAATGGTGGTCAATAATGGTCAAGGGCATTCAAGAGTGGTCTAGGGTAGTCAAGTGTGGTCAAGATTGGTCATGGGAACAGGGGCCAGTTAGCAGGAAGGGGTCCTCCTAGCTGCTGTGCAGTGCTACAGAGGGAGGTGTCCTCCAGAGAGTCCCCTCCTATCATCACGAGTCACCCAGCAGGGCTGGCGGTCCCCAGTAGGCAGTGGGGACCTGGAGGATCCCTGTATATGTGAACAGACGCAGCATTGGTCTATCGCAATGATTTTCTTCAAGAAGAGCCAAATACAGTTTGTTTTTTTAAAAAAGATGATTTTGATATCAGACGTTGCCTTTTGTGATCTCTAGCCTTGGATGTCTTTCTTGCCGTTTATTATATTTACCAAAAAGTCAGAAGCACACTAAAGTTAGGATGGAGTGCAGATGGATTTGGGGTGCCCTCTATGACTTGAGTCAGAAGAGCTGAGGCTGCCCCCCCAGGGAGCTCGTCCAAGCTACAGGAGAATTCCAAAGGTAATCTAACCCTTGACAGTCAAAAGAGCTAGGAATGCATTTGCGTTGATTTTTTTATTTGGTCACAAGCCTGAGGCCTTCTAAGGAAGGAAGACAGTGGCAGAGCAGAGCTAGGGGCAAGAGGGAACGTCTGTAATTTCCGAGTGACCTTGTTTCTGCCATGTGAAGTGCTGGGCACGAGTTCCGTCAGGGCCCAAAGGCGTGGATCTGAATGAAATCAGATGATTGAAATGACTAATTTCCAGATGAGCACTTTATAATGCTGGAGTGTGAACCTTTAAAAAGACAATATATTATTGATGGATGGATCCGATGGGACCTGAAACAAAACAAGGAGTTTATTATGACAAGGTGAATAGTAGTGTGCTGGGAAATCTATGTACATAGTTCCGTACAAATAACATTGTGTTTGGGGAAGGGCCCGCCGCCCGTGTGTAGAGGGGCTGCACAGCTGCCTTGATCATTGAGATAAAGACAAGGACTTGGATATTTGTCAGGAGGGGCAGGAGTAAGGGGAAATTGTCTAAATCACATTCCTTCACTAGTGATTCTGAGTGCCATGAACTAGGAGCATATTAGAGCCTGACGGAGTAGGTTGAAGGTTAGACGGGAGCTGGACAGAAGCAGCGTTTCCAGGCCTGCAGCCTTTTATCTATGATGTTCTAACAGTCACGGCCTATTCTAACAGTCTAATAATAATGATGAAACACATGAGAAATAAGCACCTTACATGCTCACAAGCACTGTCGTAAGGGCTTCACATATACGAGTTACAGTCACGTGCCACATCAAGGCACTTCTGTCCCTCGGATAGCTTGTACGGTGGGGCTCCCATGAGACCCCAGTGCAGCTGAACTGTTCCTATGGCCTGGGGACACTGGGATGCTCCTGACCCTGTGTAGTCTAAACTAATGTGTGTGTTTGTGTCTTTGTTTTTAGCAAAAAGTTGAAAAAGTTAAAAAAAATTGAAAGTAGAAGAAAGCTTATGGAATAAGGATATAAAGAAGGAATATTTTTGTACAGCTGTACAATGTATGTTTTCAGCTAAGTGTAATTACAAAGGAGGGAAAAAGCTTAAAACAATGAAAAGTTTATACATCAAGAAGTTGTAGTAAGCTAAGGTTAATTTATTATTGAGAAAGAAAAAGACTTTAAAATAAATTTAGCGGTGCCTAAATGCACAGTGTTTAGAAAGCCTGCAGCGGTATACAGGAATGTCTTAGGCCTTCCGCATTCATGCACCACACCCCCACTGACTCACCCAGATCGGCTTCCAGTCCCGTGGGCTTTGTTCATAGTAAGTACCCTATACAAGTCTGACATTTTACTTTTTTTTTTTTTTTTTTTTGAGAGACAGTCTGGCTTGGTCGCCCAGGCTGCAGTGCAGTGGTATAATCTTGGCTCACTGCAACCTCTGCCTCCTGGACTCAAGCGATTCTCCTGCCTCAGTCTTCTGAGTAGCTGGGACTACAAGCATGTGTCATCACACCCAGCTAATTTTTGTATTTTTAGTAGAGGCGGGGTTTCACCATGTTCAGGCTGGTCTCGAACTTCTGACCTCAGGTGATCCACTCACTTGGGCCTCCCATAGTGCTGGGATTACAGGCGTGAGCCACCACACCCGAGGTATGCCCTTTTAAAAAAAATTTTAAACCTTATTTTAACTGTCCCTTTTCTATGTTTAGATACGCTTAAACACGCAAACAGCACTGTGTTACAATTGCCTACAGTACTCAGTGCGGTCCTCTGCTGGACAGGTTTGTTGCTGTTTTAGGAGCTGTGGGCTGTGTCGTGCGGGCTGCTGTGCCGCGGGCCGCCTTGTGCAGTTGTGCAGGCTGCTGTGTCGTGGGCCGCCTTGTGCAGTTGTGCAGGCTGCTGTGCCGCGGGCCGTGTTGTGTGGGCTGCTGTGCCGTGGGCCGTGCTGTCCAGGTGTGCACAGGTGCACTCTGCATTGTTCGCACAGCGATGAGGTCACCCAGGGGTGCATTTCTTGGAATGTATCCTCATCATTAAGCGACTCATGACTGCTCTTTCATTCTCCCCTCAGCTGTATGGGGTGTAACAGTTTGGTTTAATAGGTGAAGAAACTGAGGTACAGACCGGGTAAGTAACGGGTCCAGGGTCGCTCAGCTGTGAGAGGCAGAGCGGGGATGGGAAATGGCTTCTTCATCATGACCCTGCTAGCCACTGACCGGAGGAGGGCCCTACCTGCCACCGGGAAGGGTCAGGCCTACCTGAAGAGAGTTACAAGAAGTAAAAGGGATGTCTGCAAAGTCGATCTTTTTGTGTTGCTACTTTTATCATAACTTAGGTTAGAATTCTTAGCTGACGCTGTAAGGCTTGCCTATCAATCCTTCTTCCCACAGCAGGGATGGTAACCGGCTTGAGCACGAGGCAGTTCCTCATTGGTCTTGGTAGCCCAGAATCTGGTGCAGATCCTGCCAGAGAGAGGTGTTCAATAAATGTTTGACGTGTAGTGCGTTCTGAGGACCACTGGAGAGAAGGCATATCTGGGAACCCATCCCTCTAGTGGCTCAGACCAAGGCCACGGCTGCTCAGTATATCTTCCCTGACCACGGCCATGGGTTCCTCCAATTTTATCATTGTTGATTTGGAACTCTGATTCTACTTCTTAATTTAGCAATGCTTCATTACTGTTCTTACAGTCACTACTTTTCTTGTTGAAGTACATCCTTTGGCGGTTCTCTTGTGAGGGTGTGTGGTGGAACTGTCTTCTTTATGCTCCCTACACTGCAGTGGGTAGGAGGAAAGTTCCATGGCGACCGTTGCTGCTTCGATGGGGTCTGCAGCCTGTCCAGCTGCTGTCCCATCACGGGCTCTGCTTGGCTCTTTGGTGACGGAGCTGATGCTGTCTGTCTATGTTCCCTTGACTTCTTTTCTATGCTCATGCTCTCAAGCTCCTGGCAGGCAGGACCTGCACCTTCCTGCTGGACGGCTGCTGTCAGGTTGCAGGAGCCTGCTCTGCAGCACACAGATGGCCACAAAGGCCTGAGAAGGCATGTGCCACAGGGGCAGCCCCAGTTAGGACCGCCCAGAGGTGTCACCCACACTGTCTTCAGAACCACGCGATTTGCCCGCATCACACTCCTGCGCGGCCTCTGTCCCCTCCTGGACCAGCATTTAATTCTTGCCTCAGGGCCTGCTCCTGTGAAATCCAAATTCAGCCTGCAGCTGTAAAATATTTTGTGTACCCGGTTAACCCTCGGTTTCACTCCTTGTGTTTACCTTTAAATTTATTTTTTATGTAACCTGCTTTCAACTGAGATTTGTATTCCTTCAATTTTTGAAAAATATCGCCACTATCTGTTCATATACTGAGTTTTCGTAATTCTCTTCTTCTGGAACTCCTAGTAGGTGAACCCTGGATCATTTCGATCTCTCTTCCAAGTTTCTTTCACAATTCTAATTTTACAGTTTGTCTGTACCATGTTGTGAACGGATTCCTCATCAACATTTTCCAATTCACAAACTCTCCTCTCAACTGTTTCCCATCTGGGATATATCCTATTGGTTGGATTATTTCTTTATTTCAGGAACTGTATTTTGTAATCTCCAAGATTTGTAGTTGGATTTTTTGTTTCACATTTACCTCTTGTTTTATTTCTGCCTGTTCTGTTTCAAAATTCCTCACTGGGCCTTGACTTATTTCTTTGACATTTATTCACCCTTCAGCACCCGCCCTTTAATGCCAGAGCCAGGGTTTGCACAAGACTTCCCCAGCAGTCATTGCCAGCAGCTCCCTGTTGGATTCTGCCGACTGGGGGCACTGGGGAGAGCAGGGGCAGCAAGAGAAGTGAGGGGCTCTCTGCTGTCATTCCACAGCAGCTGGGGTGCCGAGCACTTCCTGTTCATCATGGTACCCACTGCTTTTATTTACTCTAAAATTCCATTGCTTGTGCGATGCACCAGCCGTTTGAGTGTTCATCACGGTACCCACTGCCTTTCGTTTACTCTAAAATTCCTTTGCTTGTGCGATGCACCAGCCGTTTGTGTGTTCATCACGGTACCCACTGCCTTTCGTTTACTCTAAAATTCCATTGCTTGTGCGATGCACCAGCCGTTTGTGTGCTCTTTAGAAAGAAGCAATGCTGCCAATTAAACAAGGTCATGTCATTTATGGAGAGATGTGTCCAGACTTCAGAGACGTTGAAATGTGAAAAGCTATGGCTAAGATGGTGGGATTTTAAAGTGTTTGTCAGACAGTTCTCTAATATTTATGTTCAGATCGATGGTTTTGTGTGCTGTCTTCTATCTCTTTTTGAAGACAGCCTCATCCTGTTCCCGTTTGCTATGTGTGCACTCCCGCCAGCCCCCAGGACCAGTTCCCGTTCCTCCTCTTTGTGCTCTGAGGGGGCGGGGCTGCCACGGCCATTCTGAGGAAGAGGATCCTGTTGCCGGAGATTTAGTCTCACTAAAAATGCTTCTGGTTCTCCGCAATTGTCCTTTTTCTTTTTCCACTTCTTTCTCTCTACTTGTTTGGATGGTAGATATTAAACGCCTATTCTTAGCAGATGTCCTAGATATTTTAACGTACATATAATTCATCTCATTCCGGAGTGCCAATGCTTTCATCCTCCTTTTTGAACAACCGTGGATCTTTCTGTGCTGAAATTCTCCATCATCTATTTCTGAACCTCATGCCTCTTTGTCCAGTATTCTTTCCCCACCAACTCCTGCAGAGCAGGCCTTGTTTGTAATGAGTCAATATTTCTTTCAATGCCGCGAGTTCCCGCCATCTTCACTCTTCTTGCATCATGGACCTTCCATCTGAGGTCCTTCCCTTCTGCCCAAACTGCAGTCTTTAGAATTTCCTTTGCCTGGAGTCTCTTGGTGTGTGGTAGGCTGCAAAACTGTCCATACATTCTCCCCGTACCAAGCCTGCTTCTCCACCCCTTGGAGCTGGCTTGGAAAGGGGATACCGGCAGGTGCGGGTGAGGTGCTTGCTCTCCTGCCCGCTTTGGACCCTGGGCCACCTTGTGCATGAGCCTGAGCAGGAGTGTTCAGGTCCCAGGCAGCAGCGGGTGTGGAAGGGGGGCCATCCTGGGTCACCCAGCAGCTGACCGGATGCCGGCTGACCGCAGGTGCAGGGGAGAGCAGAAGTCAGCTTGGCCCCTCCGTCCTCAGCCCGGCGAACTCTCGGGAGCCTGACGGTTTACACCATGAAGCTCCGGGGTGGTTTGTGCTGTAGCAAAGCTAATTTTCATGGGGACAAACTTAGTGTTATCTTCCTGAAATATCTTTGTTTCATCTTCATTCTAGAGACTTCTAGCATTGGTATAGAATTCTAGGTTGAAAACCATTTGTCTCAGAACTTTGAAGATGTTCAACTGTCTTAACTTGCATTTTGCTGTTGAGAAGTCAGCAGTTAATCTGTTTTTCTTTTGTAAGCAACAATCCCTCCCCTGCTGCTCCCAGCCATTTCTAGATGCTTTTAAGATTGTTTTCATTGTCTTTGATGTTTTTTAGTTTCACAATGATGCATTTTGGTGTGGATTTTGTAATATTCATCCTGCTTGAAAGTTGAAGGGGTGGATTTTAGGATCGAGGTTTGGTGTCTTTTTATGTTTTTTTGAGCATTATTAGCTGTTATCTCTTTAAATATTGCCTCCTTCTCATTTTTCTCTCTACTCCCTTCTGAAATTCAAATAGATTAACGTCAGACCTAATTCATCTTATCTTCCACGTCTTAATGTTTTCCGTCACTTTCATGTTTCCCATCTCTTTGTCTCTGGACTGTATCCGTGATAACATGTGACACATCTTACCAAGTTTCTCTCAAACTCCAGCTAGTCTGCTGCTGTCTCACTCATATTTTACCAGGAGTTTTATTATTTTTTGAATATCTTGTTTCTTACTAATACATTTAATCTTCCTTTTGAAACTTCCTTCCAATTTTTAAAACGTGTTAAAATGTTAATATTATATTAACGCTCTATGTCTGGTGTTTCTGATATCTACGGTCCCACTGAGTCTGTGTTTGCTTTTCTGTTTTTCCCACTCACTCACACTCATGGCACCTTTGTTCCTTGTGTATGCTGCGTGGGGAACTCATCTTCCTTTGAACTGGGAGTTCTTTGAACTGGGTTGAAGTTGAGAAGACTTTTTCTCTGTTTCTCCCTCCCCTTCCCTCCCCTCCCCTCTGCTCCC
>NW_012115200.1:2988689-3003627 GCF_000951035.1 Colobus angolensis palliatus | reverse complement strand
CCCCTTCCCTTCCCTTCCTCCTTCTTTTCTGTTCTTCTTATTCCTCTTCCTCCGTCTTCTTCCTTTCTTTCTTTCAACATTTGAGGTTACTTGGGCCATCAATATCTGGAACTAAAGTTTACCCTGAGGTTTGCAGCATCACACAGGTAGCCTCATTGATCACCAACCTGTTTGAGGACCCATTTGCTGTTACGACAACAAAATGAGATTATTTTTTTCCCTTTACGTAATTCCAGGGTTGAGACAGGTAAGTTTTCTTTCTGTCCCCTTCTGAGCGATCGCTTTATTTGTTGTTCACTCTTACACTGGGCATAGCCCGTTGACGGTCCCAGATTCATCCAGGGGTCTCCTGTGTTTCCCTGCTCTGGGTCCGCCTCGGGCCCCATCTTCTTCTCCCCACAGCGCTCAGGGGCTCTGAGGTGAGGCGCATCCCTGTGGGGTAAGTGCTGTTGGGTGGGTGCAGCCCCAGGTTCTGCTTTTACCTCCCTTTCCAGGTCTGTCCCGTCATTGCCACTGTGCCAGCCCAGCCATGGATTTGAAATCGGTTCAAAATAGTTCACTCGAATTTTCCCTGTTTGGGTGGCAGGTGCTAGGATGCTGCTGAAGGATAATCTGTTCTCAGGGTCTCAGCATCAGGTTTCCCCTCAGCTGCAGTCTTATTGTTTGCAGGCTCATTGTCAGTGGGAGGAATTTTGCTCTGTTTTGTTTTGTGGTTAGTCTGTTTCTCTTTCTTGCCTTCCCTCCATTCCTGCCGCACTTCTTTCCAGCAGCTTTGCGGTTGCCTGGTGCCTAAATGCCCTGTCTGACGACGGTGGTTGGGCTTCTGTCCCACTGGGGCACGAGGGGTCTCCCAGACGGAGCCATGGTTGGCAGGGGATTGACTCACTGCTGACCCCGAGGTTCGGGGCCTCCTACCGACCCTGGCTTGTGGGTTCAGGGTGCTGAAGCTCTGATGGGGGTCTGGCAGCTTTACTGGGGGTGGGGGCAGGAGCCCTTCATGCCTGGCTGGGGGTCTTCCATCCTGTATGGGCAGTTTCAGTCTCTCCACCGTTCAGGAGCAACCCACTGGCCCTGCTGCCCGTTACCAAACCTGAGGTCCACAGGCCGGGGTTTTGGCCACCCACAGTACTGTGCTTGTCATTTGCAGACACCAGGCTACCTCCTTCATGGCTTTTTTCAGTGCCTGCCATGCGTCTGGAGCAGAGAAGAAAATGAAGTGTGAATGCCCTGCCCCCTCCTGACCACAAGTTTAAGATGTGACTTTGAAGCCTGTACTCTGGTAGCGATTATTTTATGGACAGAATAATCTCCCAATTAAAAAGTGACAAGTTTTCTTTACGTGTGCTCATTTCTTCCTGAAGAGACCAACGCGAGCTTGCCATGTTTGTGCAAGTCCTGGTTGTCTCACCTGATAGCTGTAATCACCAGCCAGCACGTGACTCCTCTGAGCCTTTATCCTCATCGGCACAACTCTGCAAATTCATCTCATGGATGACTATTTCCCAAGCATCTCTACATGCCAGGCCCCGACATGCAGGCAGGAGAATGCCCCAAAGATGTTCCCATTGAATGCCCCAGGGCCTGGGCATGTGAGGGTTACATGACCAAGGAGAGTTACAGCTGCTCACTGCTGACCTGCACGTGGGGAGAGCCTGCTGGTTACCCAGGGAAGTTGATGTCTTTGCAGAACCCATGAACATGGAAGGGCGAGGCAGGAGAGGAGGCCAGAGCCAGTGGAGGCCAGAGTGGTGCTGCACCGCCAGCTCCGAGACGGCCTAAGGGCCACCAGCCAGGGAAGGCAGATGCCCACTGAAAAAGGGCAAGGAAGCAGTTGTGTCCTGGAGCCTCGGAAAGGAACACGGCTTTTCTGAGATGCTGATTTGAGTCCAGCGAGGCCCAGGCCAGGTGTGGGATCTCCTGAGCTGTTGGGTGGTAACTGTGCTGCTGGAGTCTCCTGGTTTGTGAGGATTTGTCACAGCAGCTGTAAGGCGTGAATATAGCCATACATAGTGAAGGGCTTGAGAAGTGACTCCCCGTCAGGGCAGAGGGCGTCTAACACCCTGATGTCCTGACCAGGCTAAGGGCCTCGGGCTTCTTCCCACAACCTCTGGTCTCCAGGTCCCACCACCAGCCACGCAGTGGCTTCTGAGGGGAGCACAGATGCCTGGTCCCAGCCAGACGGTGATTGATAGGCAGCTGCAGGGACCGCTTCTGATTCATTCACGTCGAAAAATACCCTAGATGTATTTTTTTGGTGCCGTGCGGGGTGGTGAGACTTTGCCGCCGTGGTTTTCCCACGGATTTTTCAGGGAGGATGCTCTGCAGCTGCTTACTTCGAATGCTTTTGACAGGGCAGCTGCCGTTCACAGCCCCGTGGTCTCAACACTGATGACTCAGGATTTCACTGAGAGCAGGGAGCCACTTGTCCCTCTTCAGGAGAGGGATGTGGACTTAAAGATGGTCCTGCAGGTCAGCGCAGGGCGGGCCGGCTGCTGAGCGAAGCTGGGCATGTCCCAGTTAAGCAGAGAGGGCTAGCACTGGCTGCGGGGCTCCTGCAGTCCGGCCCCCTCTTTTCTGGATGGGAGTCTCCAGGGCTGGGGGAGGGTGGGTGCGTGCAAAGCCACCTGTGCACTGGAGACGACCCTGACGTGGGGGCCCTGGGCCACGGCTCCTCTGAAGCCTCTTCCTGTGAAATGGAAGCAGTGCCCCGGCCTTGTTTCTTTTGTTTTGTTGCCTTGTGATTTATTTTCATGCCCCAGCAGGCAAACCGAGGCCTCATTCTTTCCACACGTCCCTCTCAGCTTTCCGGGGCCAAGGCTGGGCCTAGGAAGCAGCATGTCCCTTCTGCTCTGAGGAGGGGCAGGCGCCGGCCACTCTGCTCATGTGTTCAGCCCCAGGGAGAATCTCTTCTGCTCTGTGGGCTCCTGGGAGGCTGGCTGGGTGGAGTTTGCTGGGCACACAGCCCTGGGGGTGTTGTGGAGCTGACAGCCTTCCTCGGTGGAAAGATCGGCTCCCTGGAGCGAGGGGAGGAAGCCAAGGGGCTGACCAGGGCTTGGGCCCCTGACCATTGGCCTGTGTGGGGAGGGAGCTCCCCCTTAGCTCCCTCATGGACTCCGCCGGCCCCAGCAGGCCGGTTTCTCATGACTCTCATGTCAGCCACTTGTCCTCCAAAGTCTTACACACATACGCACACATGTGCATTCACACACACGCACATGTACACACGCAGACTTGCACACACGCACACACATGCACACACAGACACAAACACATGCACACAGGCACACACATACACATGCACATGCACACATGCACACATGCACACACACACAATGCACACACGTGCACACATGCAGACATGCACACATGCACACACAAGCACACATGCACACATGTCCATTCACACACGCACATGCATACACACATGGACACACACAGACTTGCACACACATGCACACACAGGCACACATGCACACGCACACATACAATGCACACATGTGCACACATGCAGACATGCACACATGTGCACATGCACACACACGCATACATGCACATGTGCACACACACATATACACATGCACACAGCACACTCATGCCCATACACCCTCACACACTCTCACAGTCACACACACACACTCATGTTCATGTCCAGGGTCTGGAGCTGTTCCCTGGGAAGCCTGTTCCCGCTGTCTGTAGGATTGTGATGGGGATGCAGGCACAGCCGGTGACGTCTCACACCCTCCTCAGTGGAGCTCCCAGGCTGGGGGGTTCCCAGGGGCTCTTCCTTTGCTCCAGGTTCCAGTGAGTGCTTGTGTGGAGCTGTTGCTGTGTGTGCTTGAGCTGCGGATATCCAGTGGAGTCAGTGACCTTGCCGCTCCTTCTCACCCTGAGTGCCTGCAAGCACCAATCAGCCGTGTTATTGACGCCTGGGCATTCAGGGCTGTGCAGTTCCCTGAAAAGCACACGAGGCAGAGTAGAGAAGGCCTCAGTGTCCTACAGGTTTAGAACTTTTAGCTTTTTAATATATTGTTGGGAAAAATGGCAAGACTTTGACATGCGGAAATAACGATCACCAGATGTCTTGTCTAGCATGCCCTGTGCTGCCTGATTCTGGAGGGGCCAGTATCTTTCACTGTCTGTGGGCTATTTTATTTTATTTTATGTCATAGAAACTTACAGTCATGCAAATGACTGTTGCTCATAGAACCGCAAATACATTTTATCCGGGTCCTACAGTTGACCGTGGACAATGACCAGCGTTCGGTTTACTCACACACTACGTCACCATCCCTGGTTGCCTGTGTGTGTATAGAGTTGTTTAATTATTATTATTATTATTTTACCAATTGTAATAATTTATTGATTTCTTCACTTGATAAGTTAAATAAAATCTCTGCCATGCATTTTAATGTAACCATTTTATGAAAATCGTATCCTGTAAGGACATGCAAGTGAGAATGTTGTTGTTTTTGTGATTCCTCTTCCCCCATCAAGGAAATGTAAATGGTTAACTAAATGTTCTGAGAAAGACTCATGAGTGGCACCTGTCCTGTATGGCCACCCCATTTTCTAAAATGTACATTTTCGGTCTTTAGCATGTACAACACAAGGGAAGGTCAGGGGTAACATGATAAACAGAAAAAAAAAATAATTAAAAAGCTGACTACTTCCCCAGTGCTCGTTGCAGGTGTCTGAATGATTCCAGTGGCAAGACATAAAAGCTAGACATCCATGTGGGTTTAACATGGCAGCCTATTGGTGTTTCTTCCTTTTCTTTGTTGCATTAGAAGAATAGAATTAAACAGATTCCTCCCATTGCCACGTCTTTGGAGGACCAAGCACTTCCAGGCCTCAGGGAAGGTTCCTCTGCCTGTGTTCAGAGCTCTGGGCTGGTTGCACCATCATGGCTGGTGGTGAACAGGGAACAGAGCCTTTGCTTTGGGTGGGGGAATAAAGAGAAGATAAAGCAGGAAACTTGAGAGGATGGGGAAAGAGGGCATGAGGGAAGGTTTCCAGAAGAAGCTACAGAAGCAGAAGCTGATCCCAGGGAACTCTGCCTGACATGCTGGGAAGACCCTGGGCCTGGTGGGGAAGTGGGAGCCGGCCGTCACCACCTCAGAGACAGTTTTCCTTCCGGGGACTTTCCTCAGCTGCTGTCCGCCCCTCACGTGTGACTGCTTTGCTGGGTGGTCCCAGCCACCCCACACCGTGCCATACGAGCCCCTCTCTGATGAGATCCCAGAATCCCCTGGCTCCAGGCAGGTGGCCCTGGGAACCAGGCAGGCGGTGACAAGGAGCCGCTGCAGAAGGGGTCAGCTCTGACCTCCTGGGCTGAAATGGTAGTTAGCAGGATCAGCTACGGAATTTGCACAGCTCGGTGCAATATGAAAATGCGAGGCCCCTTTGTTTCCGGACCAAACTAAAGGTCAGGCTGCTATTTCTCACAGCCCAATAACAAGACGCAGATGAACTGAGGAGGAAGAGAGTGTTTATTTCTGCAACCGGTTACAGGGAGAAGGCCTAGAAATTATCGCCAGACCGACTGAAAATTATAAAGTCTTCCAGAGCTTATATACCTTCTGCGCTATATGTCTACATGTAAGTGTACATTCGTCTAAAGACAGAAGTGATTAACTTCTAATCTATAACTGAGGTCTGAGTCCTGAAGACCTTCTTCTGGAGCCTCAGTAAGTTTACTTCATCTAGATGGCTCCAGGTGCTGGGGTGATCTCCCTGGTCTTGTCTCCTGTGAAATCACAGAGGTTTGGGGATTTCCTTCAGCTCCCCAATAAACTTATTTGTGGAGGTCTGGGGAGTTGCTTCAGACCCACAATAAAACTTATTTAATCCTAAATAGGTCCTGTTACAAATTTCTTTGTTATTTTGTCATACTTTAAAGCCCAGGAAAGGCCTAGGCACAACTCTTGGTGGGCTTTTATTACATCCCAGTCTTCGTCTAAGGGCACTGGCTTTTAATATTTAACTTAGCCACTCAGTCAGTTCTGACACAGGTGTTAGTGAGACCTGGCCTGCCACACCTTATGAAACACACACACACACACACACACACAACAAAATAAAAAACAAAAACAAAAACAACCAAAAAAACCATTGAGACTTTGCAGACAGCAATGATGGAGGCTAAGACCAGGCCTTGCCTTCCTAGTGCCAGGCCCCATGCATGGATCCAACCCTGGGGGCTAATGACAACGTCCCTCCTGGAGTTCTGATGAGATTCATATGCTGGTGTACGAATTCCTCTCCATCCCCTGAAAAAGAGGCAGTATTATTACCTATGTGGTAATTAACTTCAAGCATACTTATGCATAAAAATTGCAATGTCTGTGTAAGTTAACCGTAATCTACGTCTTAGGAGCTGCTTGAAATATTCTATCATGGATCCACACTGTGTAGGTGGTTACTTAGCACTTTCAATGTCATTATCGAAATCTATACCAGAGGGTTTAATTCTAATGTAGACACCAGATGTTAGAAATTGTTTTTCACTGGTGAGCTGAGGATTATTCAATATAAGTAGATGATTAGAAAGATTGTTCAGGCCTGGCCAGTCCCTGGGTGCAGCTGGAGTTACAAGAGCCCAGCACCCTAATACCTTCAGTGTGTTCCTTGGGACCTAGAACCCATGAGTCCTGCCCACCTCTCCCCGGCGCTGCAGGCAGAACCCGTGAGTCCTGCCCACCTCTCCCCTGGGCTGCAGGCAGGATTCTGAGACTTGACTCATGCGTGTTTGGTGCTTGCAGACAGAACATCACTGCAGCAACCTCAGAGTCAAGTTTTCAGGCTTTTCAGTGCTTTTCAGAATTCCTGAGGACTTACAGCAGGGCTATACCTGGCCACAAGAACAGGATTTGGTGCATACTTGGAAACATTTAGCATAATCTGGTCTAAGACTTGTTTCATTGTGCCATTCCCCTTGTCACTGATAAGAAGGGGACTATGGCTCTCACCTGTCTCAACCACTGGGAGGTTCAGATAAAGAGCCTGACTGGCCAAACTGGCCTATGTCAAAATAACATGGTGTGTTGATTGAGCATTGAATTTAAAAAAGTATCGAAAGTTCTGTAGGGGTCAGGGAAAGGTGCTATGCTGATAATCCACTTGTGTCTAGCATTTGTATTGTATTATATAATTGTAAAAGTATTGCATCTTTTTGGTGTTGATGTAAAACAAATTAGCATGCATGCTTGTAAGAAGTTGTCACTGACTACAGAACAATTTTGCATTAAGTAAAATACGATTCGCAAATCTCACTGTGTGAGCAAGTTAAGGAGAATTGAGAAGCAGTTTTTTGAATTTTGCTTTGACTTCGGAACACTCAATTTTCAATTTGCATCTGACGCTATGGGAGAGATGACACCAGGTCAGTGGGTTCTGAGGCATCCTTGGCTGCATCTTTGGCGGGGAGGAAGCAGCACTTCCCAAGGCCAGCGGCCCAGTGCGGCCACTCGTGGGGCCTCCTCACTGCTCCATCTGGTCCGCAACACAGCTGCTCCAACATCCTTGAGCCTGTAAGTATCACACTGTCACCTGAGGTCACGGAGGTTCATGAATAATCTTTTTAAAAGCCCAAAATTATAAGTGCAAATATAAAATAAATTCATGCCAAAGATTTTCATTTTACTCATTGCTTAACAAGGAACCAGTAATATAAAAACCAGTTTCAATGAGACCCCGAGAAAGATACTGTATATACCATCAGGAATGTGGAAATGAATTTGCTGCTAGATACAAAACTGTATCTTGTAGAACAACAATGTAATGCCTGCAAACACCTTTCTGTAGGGCAGGAATCAATGGTATCTCTATGGTCTACATTTCAGGTGCATCTCCATGCAAGAATCCCTTGCGGCACCATCATCAGCCTTCTCCAGGCAAATGTCTGTTTTTACTGAGGTGCCAAACAGCCCAGTCTGAGACAACCTGGAAATGTTCAATGCCCTCTGTTACACTGAAAGCACACACAGTAACCTTTCTAACTATACCAAAGTTTTTCCTGATGTGAGTTGTGTGTAAAAACCGTTGGTTATGGTCATAAGCTATGTATAAAGCCAAGAAAAAGACCAGAAATGAAACAGAAGACAGACAGACAAACAGCAGAGACAGAAAGCCCCAGAGCCCGACTGAAAAGATCAGGGAAAGACAGAGAGACTTGGAAAACGACCCCCAGGACCGGTCCCCTTTGCCTGGTCACTCCTCCTTGGAGGAAGTGGAGAGTTCCTCTCTGTGGAGCCCCATTCCACATCACGTTTTCTCCTTGGGCTTCTAAGATGAGAAATCTTTAATGGGTCTTGATTGTTTTCAGCAAAGGTCAGCAAACTTTTTCTTCAAATTCCTGAGAATAAATACCGGAGGCTTTGCAGGCCACTTGGTCTCCGCTGTGACAGCTCCACTTTGCCTGCAGCCTGAAAGCTGCTCTGTCAGTGGAAAACCCGTTGGCTGTGGCCCTGCTCCCGGGAAAGCTGACTCACACCCCTGAAATTTACCTTCCATGTGTCATAAAATAGTTTTCCTCTTTTGACTTTTTTCCACTATCTAACGTGTAAAAACCATTCCTAGCTGTGAGTCATGAAAATAGGAGGCAGGTGGGGCCCAGGTAAGCTGCAGACTCCCTGGGCAGACGTCCAAGCTCTTGTCCACTGCAGTGAGCGGGAGAAACCCACCAAAGGGGCTTCTGGGTTGACTCCTCTGTGGCTCCCCAACATGTGCTCCCACCTCCACCCCAGCCCCACTGCTCCCCACGGCCTCTGAAGGTGCCAGCCCAAAGTGCCCCACCCTGAGGCCCCGTAACCCTGAGCTTTGAGAGCCCGCTGGCCAGCACCCGGGCACTCGCATCCTGTGTTCTGAGCTCCTGTCTGTCACCCGGACCTGGACTGTTGGGTAGGAGAGTGCGGCTGCAGATGCTCCATGTTCCCCGCTCAGTGCCTGCGCTCCTACCTGCTTCCTTTGCTTCTTGGTATGGAGGGCGGGGCCTCCTGCAGGTCCCCCAGGCCCAGAGATGTGGTGATTCCAGCTCCGATGGTCCCTGCTATGGAAGTTGCACCATTGGTGGAAACCAGGGAGGCCTCGCTGCCCAGGGTCAGCTCCCTAGCAAGCAGGGCACGTGTGACCACAGCCCCGCTGTCTGCAACTGAAAACCCAGGGCCCCGTGGGGCTGAGTTGGTTCCAGAGGTCAGAAGTGGAGGCTCTGGGAGGATTTTCTGGCTCTGTGTGGCTCCTTCGTCTTTTCTGTCATGTTGGGGTCACCCAGGGTAAGTGAATGTGGGAAGAGAAGGGCATGGTGGGGGAGGGCCGGAGGGAGAGCAGCCTCCTGGAGGGGGACAGGCTGACATCAAAGGCAGTAGGGGCTCACCCCAGCCCCTGGAGTCCTGCATAGGGCAGCCAGTCTGGAGCCAGGAGGCCAGAGGTCGGGTGGGAGAGGGCGGAAAGGTGCTCCACGGGCAGCCGTGGTCCCTAGGCCCCAGTGAGGGGTTGAGGAAGGTCAGAGGCTGTGCGTGTGGCAATGGCTAGGGAGTGGACAGAACCCCTGGAATTTCCTGAGGATTGTATAATCATTTCATAAACCTTTACATACAGGGTGATGCTGTGTTTCCTGTTTCTTGTACTTTACTGAATATGTATTTGGAAAGAAATTGATGAGCCTGCAGTGCCTTGCTCCTGAACTGTTTCTGCTTCACTGACAGATGGAGAAGCTTTGTAGAAGGAGAGCAGGCAGGCCTCAGGAAGGGGCTGCAGCTGGGTCCCGGGGGGTTAGCCCGCCTCAGCTTTCCACCCTGAGGCTCCGGGGACAGGGAGGAGGCCACAGCCGAGCAGGCCAGAGGGGGCAGCAGCAGCTGCGTCAGGATGGCACAGGTTGGTTGGGACTCTTGGCTACAGGTGCTAGAAACCAAACTAGCTAAAGCAAAAGAAGCCATTTATTATTAGGACACTTTATTTATTATAAGAGAGGCCTCAAGAATGTAGGATAGAAATGAAGCTGACCTCAAGACCGTGGGATCCGCAACCTAGATGTTCCCTTTCCATCCTCTTGACCCTCTAATCCGGGACCAAGAGGTCCTCTCTCCTTCTTGACCGGCCTCCTCTGTGGCTGCACGGCAGGGGCTGAGTGCTGCAACCAGGCACAGAGCCAGCCTCGGGGCCCCAGACTTCCTGGACACAGGCTCTGGCCCACCAGCTGTCTGCTTCTGTCCCAGTGTGCTGAGGGGACGCTGCACTGACGGGTAGATTCTGCCGCCACCTTGGTGGTCCCTACCCTGGGAGGGTCTGTGTCCCTTGTGCGTGCCCCTGCCCTGGTGGGGCACTCGCTGCACGATTGCAGGGCTGCTCCCTCCCCCGTGAAGCGGGATGAGCGATCCTCTGGGGTCTCTGCTCAATTTCTTTCCACACAAGGTCAAACCACAGCTTCGACAGGGATTTCTTTGGTTGCACCAGAATTCCTCACTGGACAGAGTCGCCCTGCACAGGCACCCAGAGGGCAGGTGGAGCAGCCTAGGTGCAGGCCGTGGGAGGCACGCCGTCTGCAGGGAGGCCTCCCAGCAACGACCCAGCTGGCTGCAAGGCGGCCACCATGTGCAGGCGACTCTCAACACGCGGCTGTCCTCCTCCCCCGCCCTGCATTGTGCCTCAGCTCCAGACTGGGGGACTGTTGGGAGGTCTATATCTATATCTATCTATATCTATATCTATATCTATATCTATATCTATATCTATATCTATATCTATATCTATATCTATATTTTTGAGACAGAGTCTCGCTCTGTTGCCCAGGCTGGAGTGCAGTGGCGCAATCTCGGCTCACTGCAAACTCCGCCTCCCAGGTTCACGCCCTTCTCCTGCCTCAGCCTCCCCAGTAACTGGGACTACAGGTACCCGCCACCACGCCCGGCTAATTTTTTGTATTTTGTTTTTTTTAGCAGAGACAGAGTTTCATCATGTTAGCCAGGATGGTCTCGATCTCCTGACCTTATGATCCGCCCGTCTCGGCTTCCCAAAGTGCTGAGATTACAGGCGCCAGCCACCGTGCCTGGCAGGTATTTATATATTTTTTGAGGAGAAGATGACCAGACTGAATAAGTCAAAATCATGTACCCTTCTTACAGAATCTGGTGTGTGTGTGTGTTAGAGGGAGAAAGGGAGAGAGAGGAGCTGAGGGGAAAAGGCCAAGTGTCCACTTTCGAGGAGGGTGGCCGGAGCTCTGAGTTACAAAGTGGCTCTCCAGTATAATGCCATTATGCACCCAGGCCCTGTGGAGTCCCATCCCGGCTTCCCCAGGGCCCTGTGGGCGGCAGTGCCAGGCCGTGAATGCGAGACCAGGCCCACAGCCAGGCTGGGTGCCACTCTGGAACCCAGGGCCCTGCTGGAAAGGCTGGTGAGCGGCCCATCCTCAGGAGTGGATGCCCCGCTGTGGGGAGGTGGTGGCAGGTGCTGAAGTGGTGGTCCCCTCTGCCTCGGGAGGTCACTTTCCTCTCGGCAGGGACATTCTCCTCCAACACGCAGGCAGGGTTTGTGTGCACCGAGCAGGCTGCTCTGATTGTTCTGATAAGGAGGGATATAGAACACAAACCCAACGCAAAGGCCGCCTGACGTGCCCCCATGCCGGCCCCTCCCCAGTGGGTGCCCACCTCCTCCCCGGGCCTGGCAGCAGACGAGCTGGTCTTCGGCCCCCAAATACCCCTCTGCCCTCTCCCGAGGGCACCCCTCCAAGTCCCTGAGGCCAGTGGACTTGCATCTGGGTGGGCAGAGTCTAACAGGAGTGGTAGGGGCTGGTGCACTGTGGCCCCATTCGCGATGCTGATGCAGAGCCGGGGGCACGTTCACCTACAGGCAGGGCTGTGTTACCCGCGGCTGCTCCTGGAGGAGGAAGCCCAGGGGACTCATGGCACTCTGAGTGCTTTCCCTGTGGGTCGATGGCCAGGCCACCTGGAGCCAGAGGCCCTTCCTCCTTGGTGGCTGTCTCTGTTTCCTTCTCTTGCTTTCCCTGGGCCCAGGTGATGGCCTGTGGAGCTGTGGGACACTCTTGTGCTAGCATTGCTCTGCACACTGCTCTGCATGCCCTCCGAAGCCTGGAGGTGCAGATGATACCCCTCCCCCAAAACTCACTGAGGCTGGGAGGGGGAAGGGGAGGCACAGAGCCCCACCCGCCTTTGCCTTGGTGACACAAAAGGGGTGCTGGGTTCCTGGTGAAGCCTTTGCCCTGGGTCTGGGTGAAGGTCGGCTCTGACCCAGTCTCCCACCTGCCTCAGCTGCTGCCCGGGCCAGCTCCCTCACTGCTGACCTGCCGCCCGATTAAGGGGGTCAGCGTCCTGCCTTCCTGCGGCAAGTTCCGCCCACGGGTGTCGAACAGCTCCCTTCCTGATCCTGCAAAAGCCCTGTCCCATGGAGCGGCCTCCTGCTCTGCAGGCGCCGTGTCAGCCTGTGGCTTCCTGTCCTTTGGCGAGGATGCGACGGGCTCTGCTTGAAGCAGGTGGAGTGACTCGGCCGGGCCACCTGCCCTTGGGAGCTCCGCGGAGCTGTGGCTGTGTTGGCGGAGAAGGGGCCAGCCTGCAATGCAGTGTGTGTCCAGTGTGTGTGCACATATGTGTTAGGTATGTTTGTGTCCCTGTGTATGTGTGTTGCGTGTGCCTCTCGTGTGTTATATGTGTGTTGTGTGCACGTGTTGTATGTTATGTGTGTGTTTCTGTGTTGTATGTTGCACGTGTGTGTGTGTGTGTGTGCATGTTTGTGTAGGTCTTTATGCTGCCTGCATCTGGAAGGCACCAGCGGAGCCTGGCATTGCCTGCATGAGGAGCAGTGTTTTCTTCTGCAGAGACTCAGGTCCCCTTCATGTCTCGTGACGGGGGAGCCTGTGCCACTGGCCCTGTGGCTCATGAAGGTGGTGGCTGTGCCGCTGATTGGCCCCCATGGCTGCCGTGCTGGGCCCTCTGCTAAGTATCACCCGCCATGGTGCCCACTGTTTTTGCCCTGGGTTACCCAGTGCCAGCTGCAGCACCCCCTGAGTACCTGGCATGTCTGTACCAGGCCTTCTGTGGAGCTGGGGTCAGTAGTGGGCCAGGCAGCCGCAGCCCTGTCCTCCACATCAGCCTGCAGTGGGGAGGAAGGAGCCGGTAAGGCCCATGTGGTTTCTGGCCCAGCAGGGAAGTGCCGGTGCTCCAGGCAGGCTCGCAGGGAGGCCTCTGAGGGAGCAGCCTCTCTCTGAGCTAAGGTGGGAGGAGTGCAGTGCAGGGCTGGAAGCTGGGGAAGGGGAGCATGTTTCAGAAATGACAGACAGTTGAAGGGGCTAAAGCGGGAGGCCAGGGCCTGTGTGCACGGAGGCCTGGGAAGGAAAGGTCAGATGCTTGTCCATGTGGCCCCACCAGAGCCCTGTCCGACCGTCCCACTGGACTCCACATCTGGACACGTGCTGTAGCCCAGATCCTGGCTTTGTCTAGAGAACCCACAGGGCACCTGGTTCAGCATCCCCACCCTGGGGCCTGACTGTGGGGCTCCAATCCCCACTCAGCACCTGTTCCGCTGTGTGAGCTGGAGAAAGCGAATCAACCAGCCAAGGCCATGAGCTTGTCATCCTCATCCCTGCTTCACAGACGAGCAAACGGAGGCACAGAGCCTGCCATGGGCACCCCATTAGATGTCAGCTGCCTTCATGGTTTAGACCTTCCTGAGTTGGGTTTACCATTTCTTAGCAAGTTATTCAAACTTGGCCACCCCGTCTGTACATGGCCGAGCTGCTCCTCACTGGTGGCTCTGACTGCCACGTCAGCCTTCATTTCGCCCCATAGTGGCCTTGTGTGCGGTGGGGTCAGGAGGCGCATCCCCTGGTTGGCCACTCACACGCTGTCCCAGCGGGATCTTCCCTCCCTCTCCAGCCTGTGGATTGCATTTCTCTTTGATGGGACCTTCGGCCTCAGCTGGGGACCGTGTTGAACATTGGAGGGTGCCGCTGAGGGCGGTGGGTGTGGTGGCTGGGCCTGGAGGCCATCAGGGAAGATGCCCTGAAAGCCCCTGGCAGCCAGCACCTCCTGTCCCGGTGGAGGAGGCAGTGATGATGGGCGACAGTTGCCCATCCCTTAAGAAAAATGGGAAGGTTCCTCAGAAGCCTCATTAATATTATAGGGCTGTGAAAGAGGATATCTTACCCTGCGCCATCCCTAGGAAGTGTGTGGGTATCAGGGGCCCTCTCTGTTCTATGGGCTGTGCCCACTCGTTGCAGTTCCAGGCCCTCAGTGACTTCGGTAACAGTAGTGGCTGGGAATGACCAGGCACCTGGTCAGCTTGGTCATAGCATGCAGAAGCAGGAGGAGGAGCAGGAGGAGGAGGAGCAGAAGGAGGAGCAGGAGGAGGAGCAGGAGGAGGAGCAGAAGGAGGAGCAGGAGAAGGATGAGCAGGAGGAGGAGGAGCAGGAGCAGAAGGAGGAGCAGGAGTAGGAGGAGGAGGAGCAGGAGGAGGAGGAGCAGGAGGAGGTACAGGAGGAAGAGCAGCCCTGTCCCCTCCCAGAAGCTCTGTCCCCAGTGGTGGGCACATGGTCCCATCCCTCCCCAAGCCCTGTCCCCAGCATTGGGCACATGGCCCCTTCCCTTCCCCCAGCTCTGTCCCCCACGGTGGGCACACGGGCCCGTCCCCTCCCGGAAGTTCTGTCCCCAACAGTGAGCACGTGGCTCCTTCCCCCCCCCGCCCAGCTCTGTTCCTTGCAGTGGGCATGTGGCCCCTTCTCTTCCCTGAAACTCTGTCCCCTGTAGTGGGTATGCGGCTCCTTCCCCTCCCTGCAGCGCTGTCCTCTACTTCTTCCTCACTGCTCCTTGAGGAGGGCCGGGAAAGAGCTGTGGCTCCCATGAGCTCCTCTGCCAGGGCTGCGTCCCAGTGTGGTTCCCGTGAGCTCCTCTGCCAGGGCTGCGTCCCAGTGTGGTTCCCGTGAGCTCCTCTGCCA
>NW_012115200.1:2936567-2987814 GCF_000951035.1 Colobus angolensis palliatus | reverse complement strand
GGATGGTCTCGATCTCCTGACCTCGTGATCCGCCCGTCTCGGCCTCCCAAAGTGCTGGGATTACAGGCTTGAGCCACCGTGCCCGGCCTCTGCCTGCATCTTGAAGGTCCCTCTTGACTCCCGGCCTGGCTGGGCTGGGATCTGGTGATGACACTGCCTCTTTTCTGGGCTGGGCCTTCTTTTCTGTCAGGGCTGTCAGTGGTAGCTTCTTCCAGGCAGTCTTCTGTGGTGCCCCGGCGGGGTCAGGCACCCCTCCTTCAAGCCTCCTGGTACCTCATCTCTGTCCACCGTGGCCCTGCAGAGGAGCCGCACCCTGCCCCGCCGGTGCTGCCGCCTCTGCCCTGCCTCTCGCCCTGAGTGAGCACCCTCTGCCTTAGCACCTGCTCAGGGCGCGTGGATGAAAGACGAGCGATGGGCGAATACGTGCAGGAAACGCACTCCCGTCGCCGCGGAGGCATCTTCCCGCAGGCTGGTGAAGCTTCTTCTCTGTCTTGCAATTTGTAAACTCTGCTGTTCATTGACATTTGTCTGTCCTTTAAGATCGATTTAAAAGTTTCATCTAAATTCACATTCATACTTCATGCCTCAGAATAGGGACGTCTTTTTGTTTCTGACTGTTAGGAACCAAAATGGTACTGGAAAAGGCATGAGCTTTGGTCGCGTTCCCTATGCTTAATTCTCACTGGTTTTAATGTGTCTCTCAAACATCTGGTCCCATGTCCCGGGTTTTAAGTTAAGGGAATAACAAAATCACTGCAGGCAGCCTCCTGAGCTCCTGTCCTCCCAGGCTCCTGTCCTCCCATGCCCCCTGGGCTCCCATCCTCCCATGCTTCTGTCCTGCAGTGCTCCCATCCTTCCGTGCTCCCATCCTCCTGTGCTCCCATTCCCCCATGCTCCTGTCCTCCCATGCTCCCACTCTCCCGTGCTCCCATCCTCCCATGTCCCCTGTGCTCCCATCCCCCGGGCTTCTGTCCTCCTGTGCTCCCATCTACCTGTGCGCCCGTCCTCCCGTGCTCCCATGCTCCCATCCTCACATGCCCCCTGTGCTCCCATCCCCCTGGGCTCCTGTCCTCCCATGCTCCCATCTTCCTGGGCCCCCTGTGCTCCGGTCCTCCTGTTCCCCCTGTACTCCCGTCTCCCCGGGCTCCTGTCCTCCTGTGCTCCCATCCTCCCGTGCTCCTGTCCTCCTGTGCCCCCTGTGCTCCCGTCCCCCGGGCTCCTGTCCTCCTGTGCTCCCATCCTCCTGTGCCCCCTGTACTCCCATCCCCCCGGGCTCCTGTCCTCCTGTGCTCCCATCCTCCCATGCTCCTGTCCTTCCGTGCCTCCCATCCTGCTATTACCCCAAAAATGGGTCTTCCAGGGAGACGGAAGGTGAAGTGCGTGTCGCGAGGCTTGATGAGTTAAATACAGATGTTTACTTCAAATTTTAATGAAAGAGTGGCGGTCTGAGGAGTGGTCTCCACAGGGAAAAACATTCCTGCTCTGCCTCTGGGCAGGCTGGTGCCGAGCCTGAGGTTTCCCGCCTGTCTCTTTCCAGTGGGGGATACCTCTGGGACGGACCCCAGGCCTCCACATGAGCTTGGCTATGACGGCGTCCTCTCTGGACCATGCAGAGTCTGTGAGGCCGTGCAGAAGAGGGCCCAGCACAGATCTGACACTGAAGGGGTGAGAGCTGAGAAGCACCTATGTGGGGTGGCCCAGGGGTTCACCAGCTCATGACTCCAGCACCTGAGTGGGTGTGTCACGAGAGTTCACAGGCTCACGACTCCAGCATCTTTAAAATGTGACGATGGTAGCAGGAACTTGAGAATAGCATAACCCTGTGTCCAGTTGCTTTGAGATAAAAGCACTGGTTTAAGGAATATAGACACATTATTAAAAGAAAAAACAAAACCTGGCCTAGCTGGTGTCCTGAGCATTGTTCAAACGGAAGAAGAAAGAGAAAGTGGGCAGGGTGCAAGACAGAATGTGCAGATGACTTTCCTTTCAGGCCGGGCAGGGCCGCCAGGGTCAGGCTTTGTCTGGCTGCTGAGCCGGTGTTCTGCCCAGGATGGCAGCGAGTTGGTCAGGGGCCCTCAGCCGCCCTGGCTCCTATACGACCAGCCTCTTCTCAGGAGCTGCAGCTGGAGAAGCAACGGGGGCCCCTGCATGTCGCATCTTCAGGGGGTTTTCCATGCCGTCCTTTCCCTGGGTATTTCCCAAGCACTTCCTCGGTGGAAAGCAGACGCGGGGTCCACAGCCCCCGGTGTAGGAACTTCTGGACAAGGTCTCCCTCCCGGCAGCAGCAAGAGCCACAGCAAGCCCATGCTCGGCTCACTGTGCAGGGCTGTCCAGGAGATGCCGGCCTGTCTGACGTGCCCTCCACCAGAGACCTCCCGGCCTGGAGGGCTGCAGATCCCACCCTGCCCCATGGTGACTTTCAGAAAAGGGGAGTGGTGAGGTAGCCTTGACTGCACTGAGATGGGCCCTGAACCCTCCAGTGAGTGACCTCTGTCAGCATGGGCGGCCTGGGGCACCCACACCCAGGTATCCCTTCCCCATGTGAGTCTGAGTAGCGGGTGTCTGACTGCAGGGACAGGAAGCAGCTATGGCCCCTCTCCTTGCCTCCCTCTCTGTGTCTCCCCCTCTGTGTCCCCCACACCCGCACCCCGGTATCCCTTCCCCATGTGAGTCTGAGTAGGGGGTGTCTGACTGCAGGGACAGGAAGCAGCTGTGGCCCCTCTCTTTCCCTCCCTCTCTGTGCCTCCCACACTCATATGCGCTTTGGAGGAAGGCGGCCCCGTTGCTGACTTGAGAGGGCTGGTCCTGCATCCTTGTACAGCAGTGGTGAGCATCTCCCTGTGGGGCAGGGCTGTGGCTTTCCACAGCTCCCCCAGGGGTGGGTAGCAGGGGAAACCCAGCGCCTTCTTTATTTAGCTCTGTTTTTGGCTTGAGTTTCCATGGAAACCACGGGTAGCTGAAAGTTTCTGAGCTATTGTTATTTTTAAGAATATGGCTCCTCTTTCTTGCCCACATTCAGTTAGCGGTTTCCATGGGAACAGAATAGAAACTGCCAGGATGAGAGGGAGCCCATTTTGGCCATGTCCCTGGCTGTCTGTGGAGGGGAGGCTGGGGAGGAAGGGAGTGCAAGGGCGGGACCGTGGTCGGGGAGCCAGCACCCTCTGGCTCCTTCCTGGACATGGTTCTGCCACTTCGGCAGGAAGGGGCTCCAGGACGAGCCCTGATCACTGGCGATTCGCCTTCACTGTGGTGGCTTTCAGTCTTTGGGGAGGGACCGTGATGCCAGAAAGGGGCGAGAAAAGTTTCAAAGAAGGTTTATCCCAAAGTGCACTGAGTGCTGGTCCCCAGACCCTCCCATAAGGACCTGCCAGGCCCAGAGGGGCCCCGGACGCGCCGCCACCCAGAGGCGGTGTCCTCACAGGGAAAGCCAGGTGCGGGGAGCACAGTGTTCCTCTGGGCGCAGCTATCATCAACCCAGCTTGGAGGAGACGTCCTGAGGCCCTGGAGGTTAAGCCGCTCGTCGGGGTCTCAGTCTCACAGCTGCGAAGTGTCCCTCGGCCTCCGGTCCTCAGTGCCCAGGATCACTGTGCCTGTGCGATGCTGCAGGTGGGAGGTCCTGGGGTCCAGGACCCGGGAGAGAGGCTTCCTCATGGGCGCCTGAGGCTTTTCCAGGCACTGGGGGTAGAGCCATGAGAGGCAGCCTGGAGAGCTCAGGGGTGGGCCTCATGCTTCCCAAACCCCCACACCGCACACTCCTGGGTGTTTGTGCATTTAGCTCTCACATGCCCCCCTTGCTGACTTGAATCATGCCCGCCAGCCACGCCCCCCCACCGCAAGATATGCCCACCTGGTACCTGGGAATGTGACCTTATTTGGGATAAAGGTCTTTGTAGATGTAAGTAAGTTAAGGATCTTGAGGGAATATTCTCAGGATAGACCATGTCTTAAGCCATAAAACAAAACTCAATATATTTTATTTATTTATTTGAGATGGAGTCTCACTATATCACCCAAGCTGGAGTGCAGTGGTACGATCTTGGCTCACTGCAACCTCTGCCTCACCAGCTCATGCAATTCTCCCACCTCAGCCTCCCAAGTAGCTGGGATTACAGATGTGGGTCACCATGCCCGGCTAATGTTTTTTGTATTTTAGTAGATACGGGTTTCACCATGCCTGCCTCGGCCTCCCAAAGTGCTGGGATTACAGGTGAGATCCACCGCGCCAGGCCTCAGTACATTTTAAAGACTGTTACTATGCAAAGTATCTTCTGACCAACATGGGATAGAATTAGAAATCAGCAAAAGAAGGAAATTTGGGAAATTCACAAATATGTACAAATTAAACAGCACATTCCTCAATAACCAGGTATCAAATGAGTCACAAGGGAATCAGAAAATGCTTTGAGATGAATGAAAAATGAAAACAAAACATACAAAAGCTTATTGGATGCAGCTAAAACAGAGCTTTGAGGGAAGTTTGTAGTTGCAAACACTTATATTAAAAAAGAAAAAAGATCTCAAATCAATAACCTAAACTTTACCTCAAGAAACTAAAAGAAAAGAAAGCAAAATGAATCCAAAGCAGACAGGTTTGAGGAAATAGAATGAAAATAAATAAAATATAGAGTATAAAACAATAGAGGAAATCAACAAAACCAAAATTTGGTTATTTTAAAAGATCAACGAAACTGACAAGCCTTTAACTAGATGGGCAAAACATACAGAAGGAGAAGGCTCAAATTAATAAAATCAGATGAAAGAGATAACATGAAAACCAACCTTATACCATCCTGGCTAACGCTACTATTTTTAGTCTGTACTAAAAAATACAAAAAAATTAGCCGGTGTAGTGGCGGGCGCCTGTAGTCCCAGCTACTCGGGAGGCTGAGGCAGGAGAATGGCGTGAACCCAGGAGGCGGAGCTTGCAGTGAGCCAAGATTGCGCCACTGAACTGCAGCACTTCAGCCTGGGTGACAGAGCGAGACTCTGTCTCATAAATAAATAAATAAATAAATAAATAAAAATAAAAAATAAAAAAAGAAAACCAACCTTATAGATCTAAAAAGGATTATCCAGTAATCGCAGCACTTCGGGTGGCCAAGGTGCGTGGATCACCTGAAGTCAGGAGTTCGAAACCAGCCTGGCCAACATGGTGAAACCCTGCTTTTACAAAAATACAATAATTAAACAGACATGGTGGCATATACCTGTAATCCCAGCTACTTGGGAGGCTGAAGCAGGAGAATCACTTGAACCAGGAGGCAGAGGTTGCAGTGAGCTGAGACTGTGCCACTGTTCTCCAGCCAGGAAAACAGAGTGAGACTCTGTCTCAAAATAAAATAAAATAAAATAGTAAAGATTATCAGAGCATATTATGAACAATTGCATGTCACTACATTTCATAACTAGATGACATGGGAAAATTTCTAGGAAGACATAAACTCTGAAAACTGATTCAAGAAGAAATAGAAAATTGGCATAGGTTTATAACAAGTAAAGAGAGAGATTAATTTTTAAAACTCAATGATACAGATGCGTAATACAGAGCATGTATAAAGATCCCGCAGCACATGTCATACTCAATGGTACAGATGTGTGATAGCATGTATGAAGATCCCACAGCATGATACAGATGCATGATAGAGAGCATGTGTGAAGATCCCACAGCATGGTACAGATGCATGATAGAGAGCATGTATGAAGATCCCACAGCACGCATCATACTCGATGGTACAGATTTGTGACAGAG
Source organism: Colobus angolensis palliatus (assembly GCF_000951035.1). Lineage (NCBI taxonomy): Eukaryota > Metazoa > Chordata > Mammalia > Primates > Cercopithecidae > Colobus > Colobus angolensis. Next base: position 2,982,065 of record NW_012115200.1, on the reverse strand, counting down.
AGCACGTATGAAGATCCCGTGGTACGTGTCATACTCAACTGTACAGATGTGTGATAGAGAGCATGTATGAAGATCCCGTGGCATGTGTCATACTCAATGGTACAGATGTGTGATAGCATGTATGAAGATCCCGCAGCATGGTACAGATGCGTGATAGAGAGCATGTGTGAAGATCCCACAGCATGGTACAGATGCATGATAGAGAGCATGTATGAAGATCCCACAGCATGGTACAGATAGATACATGATAGAGAGCACATATGAAGATCCCACAGCATGCATCATACTCGATGGTACAGATTTGTGACAGAGAGCACGTATGAAGATCCCACGGTACGTGTCATACTCAACTGTACAGATGTGTGATAGAGAGCATGTATGAAGATCCCGTGGCATGTGTCATACTCAATGGTACAGATGCGTGATAGCATGTGTGACGATCCCATAGCACATGTCATAATGGTACAGTGTCATACTCAACTCATGTATGAAGATCCCGTGGCATGTGTCATACTCAATGGTACAGATGCGTGATAGCATGTGTGACGATCCCATAGCACATGTCATAATGGTACAGATGCGTAATAGAGACTATGTATGAAGATCCCAGAGCATGTGTTGCACTTGATGGTACAGATGTTTGACAGAGAGCATGTGTGAAGATCCTACAGCATGCGTCATACTCAATGGTACAGATGCGTGATCGAGAGCATGTATGAAGATCCGGCAGCATGCGTCATACTCAAGGGTACAGATGCATGATAGAGAACATGTATGAAGATCCTGCAGCACGTGTCATACTCGATGGTACAGATGTGTGATAGAGAGCATGTATGAAGATCCCACAGCATGCATCACACTCAACGGTACAGATGCGTGATAGAAAGCACATATGAAGATCCTGCAGCACGCATCATACTCAAGGGTACAGATGTGTGATAGAGAGCATTGTATGAAGATCCCAGAGCATGTGTCACACTTGATGGTACAGATGCATGATAGAGAGCACGTATGAAGATCTCACAGCACACATCATAATGGTACAGATGCGTGATAGAGAGGATGTATGATGATCCAGCCACATGCATCACACTTGATGCTACAGATGCGTGATAGCATGTATGAAGATCCTGTAGCATGTGTCATACTCAGAGGGGGAGACTGAGTATTGGGGGAGACCCCCAAGGTCCGGAGTGAGATGTGGGTGGCACTGCGGATATAAAATGTCCAGAACATGCCAATCCCTAGGCAAAGCAGATTAGTGGTTGCCGCGTGGGGACTGAAGAAGGAAATGGGAAGTGACTGTCGCCGCGTGAGGACTGAGGAAGGGAACAGAGAGTGACCGTCCCTGCGTGGGGGCTGAGGAAGGGAACGGGGAGTGACTGAGGAGGGTATTTTGTACCTTTTGGGGGTGATGAAAATGTTCTAAAATTAGGCAGTGGTGATGATTTCACAACTCCATGATTATACTCAAAACCACTGAACTGTACACATTTAAAAAGTGAATTTTATGGTATGTGAGTTATGTCTCAATAAAGCTGAAAAAAAAAAAAACACCAAAAAAAAAAACAGGCCAGATGCTGATGCAAGAAATCAAGAAGGTGTTTACCTGGTGGGGTGGGGGTGGGGCAGGAGAGTGGGGTTTTGGAGGTGGGCAGGGACGTGGGTTTTGTGGAGGTGCCTGGTTAGGTTCTGTCTCTTGGTGTGGGTGCTGGTTACATGATGGCTTGGTTCGTGAAATCCAATGAGCTGCTCACTTATGACAAATGCACATTCTATTCCAGTAGAAAGTTTTAAAAGGAAATAAAAGTAAATGAGCATGGCCAGGCTCACACGGCAGCATGGGGTGGGAGTCATGGCTGCAGAGGGACACTGTGCCCCAGAAGGTGAGGTGGGAGCTGGATCGTTTCCCATCTGGGTGTGGAGCTCGCAGTGAGCTTGTGTGTTGAGGGTGGGCTAGGATGGCGGGGGAGGTACCTCCAGCCAGGTTAACTTGTGCATTTCCCTCAAGGCTCGCTCAAGGTCACCTCCTCCTTCCAGCTGCATTCTGGGGGCCCCAGAGCAGCCCAGGCCCCTTCCTCAGCCTTAGGGTGCCTCAGGCTCACACACTGCATGTGTGCCCGGCCTCCTGCCTGCCCGCTCTCATGCCCATGAGCTCCTCCATGGAGGGGCAGGGTCTTGCTCAGTGCTGCGTTCTCAGCACTTAGCAGATGCATAGATGTTTGCTGATTGACTGCATGAACACATGCTGCTGTGCATGATGGGTAATGAAGTCACAGCTGTGCATGATGGGTAATGAAGCCTCAGCTGTGCATGATGGGTAATGAAGTCACAGCCCCCACACTCAGACCCTCCTCCCGGTCCCGAAGGATGGTGTCCATCCTGTGGGGCTGGTAGGCAGTGATCTTGTCCCCCGCCACCCTCTACGTTCAGTATGGAGCCCAGGCAACTTCCAGGAGGAAGACAAATGCCAGGTGTTGCTCCCTGTTTGCCCCTTTGCCCCTCTCCATAGGGCAGCCGGCCGGCCTCCCTGCTCCTCGGCCAGCACAGGGCTTGTGCGCAGCCCCCAGGGCTTGTGTGCAGCCCCCAGAAGCAGGCCCGGGCCCTCTGTATCCCAGCCCGGCCTTTCCCCAGGCTCTGCATCCTGTCTCCTCTCAACCTCTCTGCCTCTGCACCTGCACTTTGTAGATGGTTGAGATGTCCTCCAGGTCCTTCCCACATGTGCCATGGTGGGGTCACTGGGCGTCTCCTCTCACTTAGCAAAGATGGGCACCTCTCTGCAGCCTCCCCACCATGGGGTATGGGGAACCCCACTAGGAATTCCATGCCCTGACACTCAGAGAGTCACTTGGGACACTCACAGATCATCCCACACCCATCATTCTTACAGGTGCGGGTGGGCGAGAGGGGCGTCCAGCGGAAGCTCATGGGGCCGAGGCACCGTTTAGGCCAAGAGCACCAGCACTGGCCTGGCTGCTGGTTTAACCCTCCAGAGGCTGACCTTAGGAGGTTGACCTTGGGCAAAAGACTTCACCTTCCCATGATTTTTTTAATGCAGTGAGGCTGTGGTGAGGATTATTGTCAAACTCTGAGAACAGAGTCTGGCCTGTAGTAAAGGCTCCAGAAATATAAATGGAGGTGACTAATGTCATCCCTCCTTTGGCCACTGGTCTCTGACAGACCAGCCTCGCACCAGGAGGACAGTTCGGGTCAGCAGGCTGTGGTGGGCAGTGTGGGAACTTCACTCTTCCAGGGATCCGTGCCCAGGCTCGCCCATTCCCTACAGAGACTAAATCCCGGACCTTTCATTGCTTTCAAACAGCGTTCCACGTTTTTGATATAAAAACCCTGAAGTGCTGAAAGCATGAGGCAGGTGAGAGGTGCGTGCCCCCAGGCCACTGGCACTGACATGTCCCCATTTTGGGTGCTCAGCTTGATCTGAACTTCAGGGATCTGGCTTCCTTCCCGCTTAACATTTAAATACATAAGTGTCAACTGAATTTTTCAAAAGTAATGGAGCTTCTTTGATTTCCGCTTATAGGCTGGAGAAATGCAATTTCTGCTTCTAGGCTGGCTCCCCTGGCCCCCGAGCCTCAGGAAGGCAGGTGACGCCCTGGTCCCCTGCTTAGGTGTGGCCTCGTCCTTGTCCTCTGGCCTCCACTCCTTTGCCCTGTGCCCAGCCTCCTTGGCCAAGGCTTCTGCTGTCTCGTGACCCTCATGGATCCCCAATAGCCCACCGTCCTGCACGTTTTCCCCAGATGACCAGGCCCTGCCCCAAGCCCCAGGGGCCATCCCTGAGCCTAGCTCCCTGCTAGGCCCTGGACACCCCGTCTGTCCCGACCTGAGGATGGGAGGCTGCTGCCATCCTAGGCGCTCCCTCCCCTGACTCTGAGAGAGCTGAAGTCCTGTCTCATGGGCCACCTGCTTCCAGGAGTCCCACAGCCTCAGATTTCTTCTTCAATGATCACAGCAGATCCTCTCCTGGAGTCCTGGCCTGCAGGCCCCACTTCCCTGGCCCGAGAGGGCTCCTGAGGAATAAACACAGCTGCCCCCACCCATGCCATGCCTGGCGGCCGCCTGGATTTTCTGCTCAAGTCCAGCTCTCTGGGTGCTCGGGGTGGGGGCTGCTCCCCACGGGTGACACCTCCTTGTCCTTGCACTCTCTCCCCTCCCTGTGCCCAGCACCCACCTTAGGGTGAGGCAGGCCCGACAGCCAGTCCTTGTGGAAGTCTGCAAAGCAGCAAATAGGCACTTTTCCTTTTCTCTTTCACATTTTCACCGATTTGGCAGGAAAAATGGCGTTTTATTTTAGGAACGATGATCACCGGTTGAGCTTTTCACCAAGCAGCCACAGGATCGAGCTCTGAGGGCTGCGTCCTCTTCCTCCCTCCTGGTCAGAGCCTCGTGCCCCCAAGGCGGCCATTGCTTCCCGTGATTGCTTTATTTTTCTTTTAATTTTTCAAAGTCTTCCTGGCTTTCTACCTGCTTATCAATATTATTTTATAATCATGCTGTCCTATCAAACAAAAACTTGCATGGATTTTTATTCGAATTAAGTTTTATGATTTTCTTTTCCTTAAAAACATAACGTATTATTTTCCAGTTGTTGCTGTAACAAATTACCACAAATAGCCCACACTATTTTGAAGTTCAGGAGGGAGGAGGTTGGGGCAGGGCTGGCTTCTCGCGAGGCTCTGGGGGAGATCCACCTCCGGCCTTTCCAGCTCCTCTCGGCAGCCTGCATCCTCGGGCTCCTCAAAGCCAGCAGTGCCGCCTCTTTGAATCTCTCTCATCTTGGCCTCGATCGCTGTGTTCTGACCCTGAGCCTCTGGCCTCCCTCTTCTAGGGCCCCTTGTGATGACACTGAGTCCACCAGCTAAGTCTCAAGATCCCTCTCACTTACCACACTTGTGAGCCGCTTTTGCCACGACAGGCGGCCTGCACAAGGACCCTGAGTTCGATGACGCACAGTCGGGACTGACGTCATTCAGCGGACTCTGCATGTCACACCTGCTATTATTTTTCTTCATATGTCCCCATACAGTCTTGTAATTTTCTGCAAGTAACTCTCTCCATTGTATGGCAACAATCCTGCCAAACATGTAGGTTTTCTGCCTCTATAATGAAAGGTATTAGGATTTTTTTTCCCTCTACTGATTATTGCTACCATATAGAAAAACTACTGATTTATTTACATGATCATGTTTTCAACAACTTTAAACAGAAGTCTTTTATGAATTCTCATAGATTTTCCTCTTATTTTCTGAAATTTTCTTGGTATTCAGTAATTACATCAACAAACCATGATAGCTAGAGCATCCATGCCATAATTAGAATCTAGCATCTAGAGCCTCCCATGCCATAATCAGAGTCCAGCATCTAGAGCATCCATGCCATAATTAGAGTCCACAATCTAGAGCCTCCATGCCATAATTAGAGTCGACAATCTAGAGCCTCCATGCCATAATTAGAGTCCACAATCTAGAGCCTCCATGCCATAATTAGAGTCTACAGTCTAGAGCCTCCATTGCTGTAATTAGCATCCAATATCTAGAGCTTTCACGCCATAATTAGAGTCCACAATCTAGAGCCTCCATTAGAGTCCACGATCTAGAGCCTTAATTAGAGTCCAGCATCTCCACTGCTTTCTGCATTCCTAGAGGTTCTACAGAGTCCATGCACAACGGTGGAAGAGCGGTTCTGTTTCAGGTTTTAATTGCCACACTTTAAAATTTCCTTTAAAGAGTTTCTTCCATATGAATTGTGCCTGAATGGGTGAAGGTAGGTGGCAGGCGGCAGTTCTCTGAGGACTGGGGTCAGGGAGGGTCTGAGCCACTTCTCTGAGCTCCCACAATCCCTAGCTCCCTCCTGGTTTCCATCTTCGCTGGGGGACTGGCATCTCTGAGTCGTGGGGGTGCAGGCACCCTGCTGTCTCGTGTTCTCAGAACTTTTCTCCCTGGACCCCTCTGTCCCTTGGCCTACGTCCTGTGCCCGGCAGAGGCTGCCCGTGGTCCAGGAAGACAGAGGGGCACCGTCTTCCATCACAGAGGTATTTCCTTCAAAGTAGAGCCAGGCAGTGTGATTGTCATAACTGAGTCTCCAGGCTATGGAACATAAAATATTTATATCTGTATCAGGGAAGACAGAGTAATCCAATAATGAAAACAGTCTGGAGACCGCACCAGCTCTTCTGTTTATGAGGGCTTCCTTTTGGGGAGCACCAGTGTGGGATCAGGGGCTCGCCTCTGCAGCCTCTTTGCAGGGAGCTGTCCTCGACTTTCCTCCCTGTCACCCTTGATGTGCTGCGGGTGGACAGCCCAGGCCATCCGACAGGTGTTCGGGGGACGAGTGCTCTGGGTGGTCAGCCCCTCAGGACTGACAGCCTGGCGTGGGCTCCTCCAGAGGTCACTCCCAGCCACCTTTTCTGCTCCTCCTGCCTCACTGTGAGCCCTCTGCTGGCATCGCCGTGGATGGGAGGCTGAGCTGGTGCTTCTTTGCCTCTATCCTAGAGAGCCAGGGCCAGGGAAAGCATGCATGGGCAGCTCAAATCCTATTGGGGAGCTTCTCGAGGAAGGAGACTTCACATCAGACTCACCACAGAAAGCAACTTGCAGAAAATGTCAGCGGCAACTTCTCTCCTCCCACATGGCTCCCTTCCTTGCTCCTTCTCTGGGCATCTGGCTGACCACTCATCTGCCCCTTCTTCTACCAGTGCTTTGGGAAAAACCGTAAGTGGGCATGTTTGGATTTGGCCCCCACCCCATAGGAACCTCTCACCGTCTCCTGTTTTCCCTCCAGCATGGTCCCAGCCCCTGACATGGCTGTAATTTCCTTAGAAACTGGGAACAGAAACAAGCCATTTTCTTTTTTCTTTTTTTTTTCAGACGGAGTCTCACTCTGTCACCCAGGCTGGAGTGCAGTGGCATGATCTCGGCTCACTGCAAGCTCTTCCTTCCAGGTTCACACCATTCTCCTGCCTCAGTCTCCCAAGTAGCTGGGACTACAGGCACTTGCCACCACGCCTGGCTATTTTTTTTTGTATTTTTAGTAGAGACAGGGTTTCACCATGTTAGCCAGGATGGTCTCGGTCTTGTGACCTCGTGATCCACCAGCCTCAGCCTCCCAAAGTGCTGGGATTACAGGCGTGAGCCACTGTGCCCGGCCGAAACAAGCTATTTTCTAAAGATGTGTTGGTTCTCTTAGCAAATCAGCCCTGGGTATCCTGATCAAATAGCTGTGTGTATCTGAATCTGAGCATGTTCGTCTCTGCATTCCTGTCTGCAGTGGTCATTTCAGTACCCATCATTCATGGTGTGTAACCAATCACTCCAACACATAGGTTTAACACTGAAGTAAAGCTGCAGGCAGGTTTTTTCTTACAATTATGTCATCAGCAGTTTGGGCTGGGCTCAGTTGGGTGATTCTTCTGCTGGTCTCATCTGGGGTCACTTTCTGACTGCATTCATCTGGCAGCTTGACGGGCAGTTGGTGCTGGACATGGGCTGTGTGGCCTTTTCCGTCTGGAGCTGTGGTCCACAGGAAGCAGAGTGGATCTTTCAGACTCTTGAGATCTTGTCTTGTGTGTGCATGCCTGAGTGTGAGTGCATGTGTGTGCATGTGAATGTGGGCAGGTGCCTGGGTGTGAGTGCATGTGTGTGCATGTGCCTGGGTGTGAGTGCATGTGCATGCGTGTGTGTGCCTGTGTGTGAATGCATGTGTGTGCATGTGTGCATGTGTGTGTGGGTGTGTGTGCAAGTGTGTGTGTGTGTGTGTGGTTGTGTGTGCATGTGCATGTGTGTGCATGCCTGGGTGTCAGTGCATATGTGCCTGGGTGTGAATGCATTGTGCATGCATGGGTGTGACGGCATGTGTGTGCATGTGTGCCTGTGTGTGTGCACCTGGGTGTAAGTGCATGTGTGCATGTGTGTATGCATGGGTGTGAGTGCATGTGTGTCCATGCCAGGGTGTCAGTGCGTGTGTGTGCCTGTGTGCCTGGGTGTGAGTGCATGTGTGCATGCATGGGTGTGAGTGCATGTGTGTGCATGTGTGCGTGTGTGTGTGCACCTGGGTGTAAGTGCATGTGTGCATGCATGCATGTGTGTGTATGCATGGGTGTGAGTGCATGTGTGTGCATGCCTGGGTGTCAGTGCATGTGTGTGCATGTGTGCCTGGGTGTGAGTGCATGTGTGCATTCATGGGTGTGAGTGCATGTGTGTATGTGTGTGTGCACCTGAGTGTAAGTGCATGTGTGCATGTGTGTACATGCATGGGTGTGAGTCCATGTGTGAATGTGTGTATGCCTGGGTGTGAGTGCATGTGTGCATATGTGTGTGTGCGCCTGGGTGTGAGTGCATGTGTCCATGTGTGTGCATGCATGGGTGTGAGTGCATGTTTGCATGTGTGCATGCATGGGTGTGAATGCATGTGTGCGTGTGTGCGTGCATAGGTGTGAGTGCATGTGTGCATGTGTGTGTGTGCCTGGGTATGAGTGCATGTGTGCATGTGTGTGCGTGCATGGGTGTGAGTGCATGTGTGCATGTGTGTGCATGCATGGGTGTGAGTGCATGTGTGCATGTGTGTGTATGCCTGGGTGTGAGTGCATGTGTGCATGTGTGTGTGCGCCTGGGTGTGAGTGCACGTGTGCATGTGTGTGCATGCATGGGTGTGAGTGCATGCATGTGGACATGTGCCTGTACATCTATCTCATCAGGCATGGGGAGAATCATGGAGTTAGTTTGTAAAGAGTTTCAGGAGAGCCCCGGTCCCATGGATGCTGTCCTGGTTGGCATGAGCATCATGACCCCCTCCAAACGTCCCCAGGACAGGCTCTGCTGGAGTCTTGGCCTGGGTGAGGGGCTCTTCTCTCTGAGGACAGCATGGGTGGCACCTCAGGCCCACTCACAGGAGTGGGAAAATGTGGGCTGGATGAGTTTTGCTCCGGTTCCGGGGCTTGGCACCTGGTTTACTAAGCAAATCAATGAGCAGTCCTGCTCCTTGGATGATCCTTTTCATCTTTTATTCCCAGATTTCCCAGGTGTCTGATGTGTGCCAGTTTCCAGGCTGAGGATGAATACGAGTGGGCCCACTTAGTCTGAAAACTCAGTCACTGTTTTAAAAGGGACTTCAGAAACTTCAGACCTTCTGGGCCTCACACGTGGGTCATGTGATCCTTTCCACCCGCTCCACTCAGGAAGCCCCAAACCCTCTGAGGAGCAGGCTGTGTCTGTTCTCCTAAGGAGCTCCCAGGCACCCTGCTGTCCTCGTTGGCAGAACAGCCCGGCCCGGTGGATGGTATTGTCCCGCTTTCCAGAGGAGAAAGCAGAGGGTTTGGGGAGTCTGCTCTAAGTTATACAGAGCTGCTGCAAGATGTAGGATTAGAACTCGGTGTCTGGAACAGCCGCTGACCTCAGAAGTTAGGTTCCAACACAATTTCCACAAACTCCGGGTCTCTGAAACCCCACATGGGTAATGCTTCCAAGGGGTTTTCAGCATCCAGCCAGAGTCGTTGATTGTGCTGAGTGGGAAAAAGGGTCAAAATAAATGTGTGCTACCATCGTGCTGCCGCGTGTCATCGATCAATGGCTTAGATTTTTGGGGAGTAGAATGTGCTGTCTACACTGGTGCTGCTGCCGGTCGGGGAGCTCAGGCACTGGGTGGCCCTCAGGGGAGCAGCCCTTGTTTTCTCGTGGGGTCCACTGTGAGCTCTGCTCTACCTGGGTCCTTCCTGTCAGTGCCTGCTGACCTCAGCCACCCTGTCCCAGTCCCTCCTGATGGTCCCTTCCCTGCAAGCTTGCCAGCTCCTCCTCTCAATCTCACTGTCCACATCTTAGGGCAGTGACGTCAGAGTGATCTCCAGGGCTCGGGAACACGCCAGTGAGTTTCCTCAGGCTTCCGTAAACTGGGACACATGGGTGCAGTCAGGGTGGGGGGGGCGTGGCTTTCTATGGAAGTTAAAGCCTTTGCATTTTCGTGCTGATGCAAATGTAAACACACGCGCACATCTGCACACATGCACCACACACGCGTGTACGTACCCACCACATACATACGTGTGCGCACACTCCCAGCACATAGGAACTGCCTTGCAGGCGAGCTTGGTGCCTGCTGAGCTTGGTCTCTTCTCAGGACTGTAAGACTTTGCCCAGGACACGGCATACACCAGACACGTCCAGTTGCTCGTCCAGGCAGGGCCCTGCCTCGCGCTGCCGGAGGTGCTCCCAGGAGGAGGGTGCGGTGCTGCCAAGGGGGGAAGTGATGGGACTGAGTCCCGGAATGGTGATTTGGTGTCGGCAAAACCGTATCATCTGCCACATTGAATTTATATTTTTAATTTGAATTTTGTTGCTGTTATAGTTTTGTGTTTAATTTATTAATGTGTTTTGTTGTTAAAGCCGTATAAAAGCAAAAAGTAAGAGGAGTTTATGTCTAGTTGAATGTCTGTACATATTGAAACAAGATTATAACAAAACAATTCTCAGTCCATGCTGGGGGTGAGAAGCTGGGTTTCCACGCTCTTCTATTACCTGTATTTTAAGGTGCCCTTCAAGGGCCCAGGCCTTAAGCCACGGTTGGCAAATACCCCAGGCCTGACCTAGCCCCTGGCTGTTCTGTCAATCAGGTTTTCCTGGGATTCAGCCACGTCATCCCCGTGTTTCCTGCACTGGCTTTCATGCTACGGTGGTGGGCGAGCTCCTGCAACTCAGGCTGTGGGGCCCACAAAACCTGCAATTGTTTCTGGCTCTTAGAAAGGCATCTGTGAACCCCAACCTTAAATGACAGGTTTTCTAAAGCTGGCTGGACCTCAGAACCAACCAGGGAAATTCAACACAAAACAAAAATAGAAGGCCAGGCCCCAGGTCCTGCTCTGGATGCCACTTTGGAATCAGCAGGTGACTGTGAGTGCCGAGTCCTCTGCATGCTCCCAGGTGATCCCAGGACTGTCATGACTGCCCTGGTCCCTCAGAAGACCTGGAGGCGACGCCCCAGCCTGTGGCAGGCCCAGGAGAGAGCGTCAGCCACTACCCAGACCAAGGATGGGGCCACCTGGACCCTCGTCACTGCTCCATGAGCACGGGCTGGAGGCCCACCTCTGACCCCACATCTGGTGGTCTTTCTGCCTCTGGGATAACGAGCCCGTCTTAAGAGGCTAAGTTTCCCTCTGTGTGGTTTGTCTGAATTCCATATTCATTGCTTTACTCCCCTAACACATTTATATAATCGGCCACTCCCCAAATCACAAGGAAATTTATTTAAAACATTTTCTCCAATTTAAATGGCAATTAAATTAGACCTTGTGGAGACACCTGGGAATGAAGATAAATATTTTATTTGCTTTTTCTTACATAGAAAAACGATGCATCCCAAGAATGCAAACGATGTCTATTTCACAGAGCAAGTAGGATTGTCTGTGGATAGCAGGTGCATCTACTTACCTTGTGGCAGGAGACAAGGTGGTGGCCAGGCACCTGGCATGGCCTGCTCTACAGAGTGGCCTCTCTGGACACTCTCATGCCTGCATTCAGACAGCCCAGGAAGCAGGCAGGGCAGCTCTCTGGGGTCATCACAGACCGTTCCACTGACGTCAATCAGCCTGAGAGCTGGAGGCTGCTGACAGCAGCAGAAGGAGGCAGGAAAGAGGCCAGGGCAGTGGGATGGGAGCAAGGAGAGCTCAGGAGAGGCCCCCAGGAGGGATCGCTGCAGCTCAGGAGAGCAATGGCCTGGGCTCTTCCTATGGAAACTGGAGCCAGCATCCAGATGAATGTGTTTGCTGTCAGAGCAGAATCCTATGCACTCCCTCAAATAAACATTTTTTTTTTCATTCTTGGAATGCTTCATTTTTCTATGTAAGAGCAGAATTATTTATTGTGGCCATCGAAGGAGAGGGCATTTCTGTGAGAAGTACCAGTAACTGGATACTGGTGTGGTTATTCCTCACTTGATAACAAGAGGTTCCGACAGAGGGCAGCTGCTGACAGCCAGGCTGGGCTCGAGGTGAGCAAGAAGAGGGTGCGCACGGATCAGGGCAGGGGAATGCACCAGCCTCCAGCCAGGGGCTTCCTCAGAACCAGGGGCTATGATAAGCCCACCAGAGGCCAGGCTTTTGCCCTAGGATGACTCACTGTGGGCTGCTAACAGGCTGTACACTTGGCTCACAGGACACGTGACCTGTTTGTGGACAAGCAGCACATCAGCTTTCTTTGGATTAAGGCAAATGCATTCACATTGGAGCCCAGAACCTTCCCAACCCCCCACTCTGACAAAGGGCCCTCTGGGAAGGATCCCTGGAAGGGGTCTGGCAGCCCCAGCTGTGGGGTCTGGTGAGCATCCTGTCCAAGTAGGAGAGAGGTAGTTTCTGTCTGGAAAGAGATATATCTATTTTAAATTTCAACTTCTATTTCCGATTCCGGGGGTACATGTGCAGGTTTGCTACATTACTATATTGTGTGATGCTGAGGTTTGGGGTACAAGGGATCCTGTCACCCAGGTAGTGAGCACAGTACCCAGCAGGCAGCTTTGCAGCCCTCTCCTCCCCTCTCGGATCCCCTAGTGTCTGCTGTTCCCTTTTTTATGTTCGTGAGTACCCAGTGTTTAGCTTCTACTTATAAATGAGAACATCTGGTATTTGGATTTCAGTTCCTGAGTTAAATTGCTTAGGATGGTGGCCTCCAGTTGCAAAGGACATGCTTTTATTCTTTTTTTATGGCTGTGCAGTACTCCATGGTGTATACGTACCACATTTTCTTTATCCAGTCCACCGTGGATTGGCACTGAGGTGGCTTTCCTGTCTTTGCAATTGGAAATAGTGCTTCCATGAACACACAGGTGCAGGTGTCTTTTTGGGCAAAAGATTTATTTTCCTTTGGGCACATACCCAGTAGTAGAATTGCTGGGTCGAATGGTCATTTTTAAAGTTCTTTGAGGAATCTCTAAACTGCTTTCCAAGGTGGCTGAACTAATTTACATTCCCAGCAACAGTGCATAAGCATTCCCTTGAAAAGAGGTGTTCGTTTGGAAAGGAGTTTGTTTTGAAAGAAACAAGCAATAAAACTGCCCGTGGATGTGTCTGGTGAACCATGTAGGGGGTCTTCTTGGCATTTTCCTTGGAGCAAGAGAGCTGAGCCACCGTTCCAACCAAAAGACCGCCGCACAGGTGTCAGGCTCGGCTGGGAAGGGCGTGCTGTGTCCACCATCAGCATCTTTGAAAATGGTGGCTCCACACCACTGGCTGCAGAGTGGACCTTCTGCCCAGTGAGCGCCGGGCGTGGCACCCCTCAGTGGCCTCTGACTGCCTCTTGGAGGACTTTGTAGAACACTTGGCCTGGGGTGTGTGATGGAAGGACAGGTTTGTAAGCCCACTCTGTCCTTCAGGTGGCTCTGAGGAGGCTGGACTGGGGTGTGTGACAGAAGGACAGCTTTGTCCACAGCCCGTTCTGTCCTTTGGGTGGCTCTGGAGAGGCTGGACCTGAGAGTGAGGTTGGCATTGGCACCTGAGGCGATGGCTGTATTCTTGTGTGGGGGTGACCGGGCACTTGGAGATGCTCTGCTGTCTTCCAGAATGAGCCTATCTGCTGTCTAGGAGATGGACAATCAAAATTAAGCTTATTAATCAGTTCTATATCAATTCTGAACATTAAGGGGGAAAATGAAACAGTCCAGCTTCAGCTCTATAAGAGAACTGCTTTAAAAACGTAGGACCAGAAGTTTCTGAGGACAGAATTCTAGAGGAGTTGGCTGCAGGCATGAGCACCTTCTCAGGAGCCACCGGTGCTGAATCGTGGCTGTGGAACCCACAGGGGCACCCGCAACAAAGGAGGAATATGTTCTTGGGGACAAGAAGCCATAGCCCAGAAGATGGCGGGTGGAGAAAGCCCACCCAGCCCTTCCCCAGCAGGGGTGAGAACGGTCCCCAGTGGAGAGGGCCTGGAAGGAGAGGGCACCCACAAGGACTCAGCAGGGAGGTGCAGCTCAATGGGGTGGCAGGTGTGAGACGGGAGAAGTGGGAGCCCCCCAGGAGTCCGAGATCATGGTGTCAGGCCAAGCAGCCACAGGCCCAAGCCACCCAGGCTGTCTGTGGGACTCAGGGAAGATGGTCCTGAAGAAGGATGGCTGGAGCCCAGCCACAGACAGGACGCTGGAGGGCAGTGTGGGCCGCAACAGTGTGGGTGGAGAAGACGCTGCTTCTCCCAGTAGGAACACGGGAAACGCAACGGGAAACTTCAGGAAAAATGGACAAAGGACTTAGAAATTCATGGCTAAGGGACCACCTACGAGGTGACGTGGCTTCGCGTTCCAGGCTGGGTGGAAGAAAAGAGTAGCCAGTGGGCTGGATGCCAGGACCATGTGCGTTCCGTGCTGCAGGGAGGGCCTGAGCCCACATGTGTCCGTGGAGAGGAAGGCATCGTCCCCGGCCCCCTGGCTGCACACAGATTAAGTGTTTACATGACAGATACTATGGTCTCAAGGTCCAGTGTCAGAGGTCACACGACGGGGACGTCTCAGGCACGGGCACGCGGTGGCAGCTCCGCACGCATTTGCTGAATGAAGACCAGGCTGCTGTTTCAAGCGAAGGCGGGGCTGGCAGAGGCGCACGGGAGAGGAGTGGGTGGGCGGAGGGCAGGTGCCAGCGCTTCCCCCAATGCAGCCAGAAGCCAAGAGATTCCACATTTGATGCAATTAGAGAGAGGAATGGGGGCGGGGGAGGGGGAGAGGGAGAGAGAGACAGAGAGAGAGAGAGAGAGAGAGAGAGAGAGAAACTTCAGGATATTATTTAAAGATTCTGAGGCAGTCAGTGAAATAACTAAACTAAAACTATCAAAAACTGGGAAGAAAGGGAGAGGGGCGGGCCCTAATGTGAGTGATCTGCAGCCGCACTTTTCTTACCTAGAGAGAGACAACATCTCCGGTGGATGAAGAAAAAGAAGGAATAAGTGCGTTGTTAAAATTCAGCGAAGAATCCTGAGAACCCGGCTCCGCGCAAGACCTGCGGGAAGCGGCTGCCTCTGTGCGTGGGCGGCTGAGCCGGGAACCACCGCCCCTGTCTCACCAGCTCGCTGCTGTTTATTTTATGTTTTCCATCAAACCGAAGAGCCACTTCGATGAGAAATCGGAAGAAGAACAGAAGCCCAGACCCCGGGCACGCATTCCTTTCCCGGGCCCGATTCCCACTGGGTGGCCGCCTCGGCCGGTGCCCTGCTGTGGCCCTCGGTCCCCGTCCGTGTCCACCGCTGAGCACCTGCCCTCCAGGGCTCTGCAGCCACCTCCATCTCCATGTGCTCTGCCCTGGGCTTCTCCTCTGGGCTCCCTTCACGTGTGTCTCCCAGCCCTGCGCTGGGCTCTTGCCTCCTGTCTGTCCTCACTCCTAGGCTGCCTCCCTCTCTGCCTGGATGGCTGCAGCCTCCATCTCCAACTCTGGCCTCTCTCCCACGTGCCTGATGCAGCTTCTTATTTTTCAAAGTAAGGGCTGCACTGGGCTAACCATGGCATCCCCGGCAGTCCGTCACCTGCCCCATCAGGCCTCAGTATGGCCCAGTCACATGCCCGTGGCTCTACATCTCATCAGTTTCACTTTATCAATGGCACTGGGACCCGGCGCCCCTTCTAGCCCAGGCCTCTGCCTCCTACTGCGATGGGGGACGACGACCTTCTCTGGGCCCCAGTCCTGATCCAGGTGCCCACGTGCTCCCCGTTTCCCACCTCCTGATGCTCCAGCATCATGCCCCGTGCAGCACTCCAGGCTGGCTCCCCAGCCGTGGACCGAGTCCAGCTCAGGGGCCTTCCCGGCCTTTTGCCAACCAGCCCCTGCTTCTCCCCTGAGAAGCACAGAGCCTGGCCTGAGTTAGCATCCAGTGGGTCTCACCGGGTGCTTTGCATGCACCGCACTCCTTAGCGGTCAGTCCCTACCCCTCCAAACCTGAGCCTGGGAGCATCAGCCTACCACTGTGCGCACTGGACCGGAGCCTCAAAAGTGGGCCCATTGTCCAGGGCCCCAGCAAGTCCTAGGCAGATCTGTGTCTGGCTGTTAGGCTGTGGCTTTCACTGAGACCAGGTCGGGGCCCTGCCTTCTCAGGTCAGTGGGCTCCTGAGTGTTCTGTTCCCTGGAGCTTGTGACTGACCGTGGGGGGCTGACATTGGGGAGGGGGTCCCACTGTGGGTTTCCAGCAAGCACCAGCCCTTGCACTATGTGCTTACTGGGACTGTTTCCCTTAGCCCTGGCCACACTCTCAGGGCTGTCCTAGCGGAGCCAGAGGACACATGTGCAGGTGGCCCTAGGTGCAGAGGGGCCTGGGCCGTATCTGTCTGCTCAGAGCTGCTTGGAGCCATGGTTCATGCAGCCACTCCAGGAAGGTGCCCACAGACTCCGCCTGGCATGGTTAGATGGAGCTATTTTTCTTCTGGGAATCAGTAAATTTTCACTAATTTCCCCAAACATTACCAGAGTCTGTTTCCTTAAAGTACAAACATATACAGTATGTTCATCATTTAAAATATCATTTCCTTAATGGTTGAAAATGTTCTCTAGCTGTTTCTTTCGAACTGTGAACAATTAGGGAGCAGCACATTTCATTTTAGAAATGAGTACTGTCAGTGATCATCATGAGCATCAGATGGTGGGTAATTAAATTAGGGTAATATACCCGTTTCCTTCTAATCGCCGGCAGCCCACAGTGGCTGTCAGAGCTGTGATTTGCCATGTCAGACCCACCAGCGGGGCCCACGGTAATGAGGCGGGCTCCAGCTCACGCCCGGCAGATCACAGTCCCAGGACACGCTTAGAACTCACATCTGTCTGGAACGGCGGGGTGCTGAGTGGCTCTGGCTGAGTTGTGAAGACACTTGCTGAGGTTTGGGGCGTTCATGTCCTGTCCACGAAGAGGGAACCACGTGCTCACCTGTGTGTGCGCAGCTGTGCCTGTGTCTGTATGAGGGTACGTGTGTGCACTGTGAGTCTGCGTGACTGTGTATGCCGATGTGTGTGTGAGGCTGCATGTGAGGCTGTGTGTGTCTGTGTGTGTGTTGTGAGTCTGCGTGTGTTTGCGTCTTTGTGTGTGAATGTATGTGTGTCTGTGTATCTGTTGTGTGTGTGTTTGTGAGCCTGTGTGTACATGTGTGTGTGTATGCGTGTGCATGGATGCCTTGCCCCAGCTCTCAGGCTAGGGCTCTGGGCTGGGCCCCCATGACAGGTGTCACACAGGTGTGCCATGCGCCTCTGCCCCTGGTGGAGAATCCCAGAGCAGGAACCCACGGGGACAGGGTTGCCACGAGATTCTGGCTTGCTTGTCTCTGGAAGCATTTGAGAGAAGGGGCAAAGCGGCCTCTGTCCTGCCCCGGAGTTGGGAAGTTTCTTCCATAAAGCAGATTCTCTCGCTGGCTGTGAGCCGGAGCTCTCTGTTCTGGGGTGCATTGGCTCAGGGTCTGCCGCCTTCAGGGGAGGAAAGTGAGGCTGCATGCCAGGTCCCAGGTGTCAGGGACAGCACATGGGCTGGGATGGTCCAGGGGCTCTCACCAGCTTTTCTGCTCAGCCCTTTGTGCTGGAGGGCTCAACCTGCCTCATATCATTCCAGAGCCAGCCCTGCCGCTGGGGCCAAGCCCTCAGATCCCAGGTGGGGGCCACCACCAGGCGGGCAAACCCCAGGGATCCATCTCCCAGGGTCCCCTTCTAGGATTCCCCATCCCCACAACCTTGAAACCGTCAAGATGCTGGCTGTTCACCAACTGTGTGAAACATCCTAACCTGCAGCCGTGAGGCACCTGCGATCGAGTGGGTGAAAACGAAGGCACCTCATTTGTTGGCTGCAGCTGCTCTTGTGACCAAGAGATCAGAGAAGAATATACAACACCGCGTGGGCCAGAGCTGCAAACCACTGGCCACTAATTAAAAAGTGATTTGTGGACATGAGAAGAATTTCTGGGCTCTGAGCAACTAAAGAATCCAGAGTGAAGCGTCTGGCCTAGGGTCTCCTCACTCCCAGGCCCACTTCCTGCCTTCTGTCCTGCTCTGCACCAGGGAGAGGGGCTCAAGGCCCAGTGGGCTGCCCAGTCTTCTGGGCTTCCTTGGGCTCTGCTGATGGGGGCCTCCGGCAGAGGTGGGAGGGCAGGAGGAGAGGGAGCTTTTCCGCTTCTCTCTGGGTGGCCTAAATGTGATTTGTCCGTGTTTCACTGTGGAGGGACAGAGCTCCTGCCTGGTGGCCCCATGGAGAGCCCCCCTTCCTTTGAGGGCTCCCCTGGCTGGGAGGAGGCTGCTGCACTGTCCCTGCCTCCGTGATCACTCAAGATCCCTTATGACACTCATCTGGTTGCCCCTCTGGGTGAGCCGTCTGTGTCCAGCCAAAGCGAGTAGAAGCTTTGCCTTCTCATGGTACATTCGCCAGAGCTTTCCGGGTTTCTGATGTGCCAGGCCTGGTCTGGATGTGGAAGGTGCAGAGAGGGAGCCACCCTCACCTGTGGCCCATCAGCACCGAGGCTCCCGGCGGTCACTGTGCCACGCAGGAGTGTGTGGTCTCCAGGGGGTTTATTTCTTATGTTCCTCACATGGGTCTTGGGAGGTGTTATCGCCCTGGTTTACTCTCAGAGGAGGGGCTCTGGACGGTTCAGTGACCCCCTCCCCCGACTCTGGCACATTTTCCTGCACACGGTAGGTGCTTCACGGGCCAATGATGATCTAGGCATGACTGGGGCTCCCTTAGGTGCAGAAGCCATGGGCAGTGGGGAAGGCCCTGAACTCCTCTCAGTGGACAGATCTGGCCGACCTTCACGCCTCTGGCACCCTGGCCTGCAGAGCTCTGAAAAGGAAGGGTCTCAGCAGGAGTGGGGAGGTAGGGGGTGGGGAAGAGGGCCCTGGGAGTCAGCAGGTGCGGGGGTGGAGCTCATGGTCCCACCTGCCTCTCCTGAGCCCCTGGCTGAGGCCTGGCCTCTGGCCTCCTCTCTGCACCTGTAGCTGCTGTGGAAGAACCCCAGGTGCTAGGGGTATGGGCAGAGACTTTGCCCCTCACTTAGGTCTCTTCTGTGAGCCTCAGGAGGTGGGGCTTCTGGCCATAAAAGTCATTAACAGAACAACAACAGAAAAATCTCGAAACGTGGAAATTAACACACCAGTGAATAATCCAAAGGTCAAAGAGGAAGCCTCAGAGAAAACTAAAAAGAAAAGCAGCAGAATGAAAACAAAAACAAAATACATGAGATGCAACTAAATGCAGAGAGTGAAATGTATGACACTTAATGCTTACGGCAGAAGCAAAGAAAGATCTCTAATTAATAACCTCAGGTGCTGCCTCAGGAAACATGAAAAAGGAGAACAAAAAACCCAAAGGAAGCAGGAGGAAGAAACAATAAAGAGCAGAAACCAATGATATTAAAAATGAGAAAATAATAGAGTCAATGAAACAAAAATCTAGTTCTTAAAAAATCAAGAAAATTGATAAATTTCTAGCAAGACTGATAAAAATAACAAGAAAGAGGACACAACCCATCAATGCCAGGAATGAAACAGGGGTGATCACTAGAGATTTCAAGTCATTAAAATATCGTAAGGGAGCATTACAAAAATCTTGTGCTCATAGATTTGACAACTTAAAAGAAATGGACAAGATCCTTGAAAACCACAGGCTACCAAAACTCAACCAAGATGACATAGATGATCCCAGTAGCCTTTTGATAGCCATTCAGAAAACTGAGTTTGTAACTAAAATACTACCCCCAAATAAATCTCCAGGCCCTGATGGTTTCACTGGAGACTTCTACCAGACCTTCTAAAAAGAATCAATACTGGCCGGGTGTGGTGGCTCACGCCTGTAATCCCAGCACTTTGGGAGGCTGAAGCGGGTGGATCATGAGGTCAGGAAATCGAGACCATCCTGGCTGACACTGTGAAACCCTGTTTCTACTAAAAATATAAAAAATTAGCTGGGAGTAGTGGTAGGCACCTGTAGTCCCAGCTAGTTGGGAGGCTGAGGCAGGAGAATGGCATGAACCCAGGAGGTGGAGCTTGCAGTGAGCCGGGATTGCACCACTGCACTCCAGCCTATGCGACAGAGCCAGACTCTGTCAAAAAAAAAAAAAAAAAAAAATCAATACCAATTTTACAATTCCTTCCAGAAAATGGAGGAGGAGGGAAAATTTCTTCCCTCATTTTGTGAGGCCAATGCTACCTTGATACCCAACTAAAGACAGTACCAAAAGAAAGGACTATAGATCAATATTTCTTATCATGTTAGACACAAAAATCATTATTAAAATGTTAGCAGGGCAGATTCCACAATGTGGAATGGGATTCCACATCATGACTGAGTGGGATTTATTCCAGGTGTGCAAGCCTGGTTCAACATTTTTTTTTTTTTCCTCTGAGATGGAGTCTCGCTCTGTCGCCCAGGCTGGAGTGCAGTGGCGTGATCTCGGCTCACTGCCAGCTCCACCTCCCGGGTTCACGCCATTCTCCTGCCTCAGCCTCCCGAAGAGCTGGGACAACAGGCACCCGCCACCACACCTGGCTGATTTTTCGTGTTTTTAGTAGAGACAGGGTTTCACCGTGTTAGCCAGGATGGTCTCAATCTCCTGACCTTGTGATCCGCCTGCCTCGGCCTCCCAAAGTGCTGGGATTATAGGCATGAGCCACCACACCTGTCCTGGTTCAACATTTTAAGTCAATCGAGGTAATCCACCATATTAATGAGCCACAGGAAAAAGATAAATTATCATATCAATTAACTCAGAAAAGTCATTCAATAAAATTTATGCTTATTCATGATAAAAACTCTCAGCAAGTTAGGGACAGGGAGAAATTATCTCAATTTGATTAAAAAGCACCTAAAAAAATCCCTATAGCTGGCTGTGGAGAAATAGGAATGCTTTTATACCGTTGGCAGGAATGTAAATTAGTTCAGCCATTGTGGAAGACAGTGTGGTGATTCCTCAAAGATCTAGAACCAGAAATACTATTCGACCCAGCAATCCCATTACTGAGCATATACCCAAGCAATATAAATCATTCTATTATAAAGATACATGTACGTTTATGTTCATTGCAGCACTATTCACAATAGCAAAGACATGGAATCAACCCAAATGCCCATGAGTGATAGACTGGACCAAAAAAA
This sequence comes from Colobus angolensis palliatus, assembly GCF_000951035.1. Classification (NCBI taxonomy): domain Eukaryota; kingdom Metazoa; phylum Chordata; class Mammalia; order Primates; family Cercopithecidae; genus Colobus; species Colobus angolensis. The sequence goes on along the minus strand of NW_012115200.1, from coordinate 2,960,976 downwards.
TGTACATACATACCATGGAGTACTATACAGCCATCAAAAGGAACAAGATCATGTCTTTTGCAGGGAGAATGTGGATGGAGCTGGAAGCCATTAGCTTCAGCAAACTAATACAGGAACAGAAAACCAAATATCACATGTTCTCACTCATAAGTGGAAGCTGACCAATAAGAACACATGGACACAGGGAGGGGAACAACACACACTGGGGTCTGTCAGGGGGTTGGGGGAGGAAGAGGATCAGGATAAACAGCTAATGCATGCTGAGCTTAATACCTGGGTGATGGGTTGATAGGTGCAGCAAACCACCATGGCACACGTTTACCTATGTGACAATCCACTACATCCTGCATCTGGATCCTGGAACTTAAAATAAAATTAAAAAACAAAAACAAAAAGAACAAAACAAACCACAACAGAAATTCCCTACAGCTAATATCATAAACATTGGTGAAACCCTAACATTTTCCTATGAAGATCGGTAGCAAGGCAAGGATGTCCACTCTCACCAGTTGTATTCAACATACTACTGGAAGTTCTAGACAGTTCAATAAGGCAAAAAATGACATTAAATAAAAGGGATATGTATTGGAAATGAAGAAACAAAAATGCCTTTTTATAATCTATAACACAATTATAGAAAAGTTCAAGGAATCTACGGAGTCTCTTATAATTCAAAAGTTAGTTTATAAAGGTATTTGGATAAAGGTATTTGGATGCAAGATGAGCACTAAAAGATCATATTTCTATAAACTAGCACTGAACATATAGAAAACAAAATTAAAAGCACAATATCTTTACAATAACTCCAGACAAAATCAAATACTTAGGTGTACATTTAAAACAGGAACTGGAGTGGTATGCTGATAATTACAAAATATTGATGAAAAAAATAAGGAGATTGAATCAGTAGTAAAAGTCTCCCATTAAAGAAATCCTCTGGACCTGATGGCTTCACTGTTGAATTCTACTAAACATTTAAAGAAGAACTAATATAAATTCATTTGAAACTCTTCCAAGAAATTGAAAAAGAGAAAATGCTTCCAAATTCATTTCACAAGACCAACATTATCCTGATACCACAGCCAGATGAGAACACTACAAGAAAAAAAAAATTACAAGCCAATGTTCCTGATCAACATAAATACAAAATCCCTAACACAATACTAGCAAACAAAATTCAATAGCACGTTAAAAGGATCCAACTCCATTATCAAGTGGGATTTATCCCAAGATGCAAGGATGGTTCAATATACACAAATGTATAAATATGATATACTACATTACAGAATGAAGGATAAAAGCCATAAAATCATCTCGATAAAGGCATAAAAAGCTTGACCAAGTCAACATTCTTTAATCATAACTCTCTACAAATTAGGTATAGAAGAAATGTACTTCAATGCAATAAAGACCGTATATGACACACTTATAGCTAACATCATACTCAATGGTTAAAAAATTGAAAGTTTATCTTCTAAGATCAGGAACAAGACAAGGATGCCCATGCTCATCACTTCTATTCAACACAGGATTGGAGGTTGGCCCACTGTGGTGGCTCATGCCTGTAATTCCAGCACTTTGGGAGGCCGAGTGGGCAGATTACTTGAGCCTAGGAGTTCAAGACCAGCATCGGCAACACAGTGAAACCCAATCTCTACAAAAATTTCAAAAACTAGCTAGGTAGGCATGGTGGCGTGTGCTAGTCCCAGCTACTCCAGAGGCTGAGGTGGGAGGATCGCTTGAGCCCAGGTGGTGGAGGTTGCAGTGACCTGAGATCACACCACTGCATTCTGGCTTGGGCAACGGAGCTAGACCCTGTCTCAAAAACAAAACAAAACAAATACTCCTACCACCCCAACCTCCACAAAAATCAGAGTACTGGAGGTTCTTTCTCTAGCCATCAGGCAAGAGAAAGAAATAAATTGCATCTCAATTGGAAAGGAAAACTCAAATCATTCCTGTTTGCAGATGACATGATCTTTTGTACACAAAACTCCACCAAAGAGCTAGCACTTTCTTTAGACTTTTATTTTATGTTCAGGAATATATGTGCAGGTTTGTTATATAGGTAAATTGCATGTCATGGGGGTTTTGTATACAGATTATTTCCTCACCCAGGTGATACACATAGTATCAGACAGGTAATATTTTGATCCTCATGCTCTTCCCACTCTCCACCATCAAGAAGTCCCCAGTGCCTGCTGTTCCTTTTATGTCCACATGTACTCAGTGTTTAGCTCCCACTTACAAGGGAGAACATGTGGTATTTGGTTTTCTGTTCCTGTGTTAGTCTGCTTAGGATAGTGCTTAGGATAGTCTGCTTAGGATAGTCTGCTTCTCTAGCTCCATTCATGTGGCTGCAAAGGACATGATCTCATTCTCTTTTATGGCTGCATTGTATTCCATAGTGTATAACTGCCATATATTTTTTATCCAGTCTATTGTTGACGGGAAATTAGGTTGATTCCATGTTTTTCCTATTTTCACTAGTGCTGCAATAAACATATGTATGCATGTGCCTTTATGGTAGAATGATTTACATTTCTTCGGGCATATACCCAGTAATGACATTGCTGGACTAAATGGTATTTCTAAGTTCTTTGAGAAATTGCCAAACTGCGGTACACAGTGGCTGAACTAATTTACATTCCTACCAGGAGTGTAGCATTCCCTTTTTTCTGCAGCCTCGCCAGCATCTGCTGTTTTTTGACTTTTTATTAATAGCCATTCTGACTGGTGTGAGATGATATCTCATCGTGGTTTTGATTTGTGTTTCTCTAATGATTTGTGATGTTGAGCTTTTTTTTTTTTTTTTTCCCACATGCTTGTTGGCCGTGTATATGTCTTCTTTTGAAAAGTGTTCATGTTCTTTGCCCACTTTTTCATGGGGTTGTTTGGTTTTTGCTTGTTAATTTAAGTTGCTTGTGGATTCAGGATATTAGACCTTTGTTGGATGCATAGTTTGCATATATTTTCTCCAATCTTGTGAGTCGACTGCTTATTCTGTTGATTGTTTCTTTTGCTGTGCAGAAGCTCTCTAGTTTAATTTGGTCTCATGGTCAATTTTTTGTTTTGTGCAATTGCTTTTGGTATCTTCATTATGAAATTGTTGCCAGGGCCTATGTCCAGAACGGTATTTCCTAGGTTTTCTTCTAGGGATTTTATAGCTTTAGGTTTTAAATTTAAGTTTTTAATCCACCTTGAGTTGATTTTTGTGTATGGAAAGAGGAAGGAGTCCCATTTTAATCTTCTGTATGTGGCTAACCAGTTATCCCAGCACCATTTATTGAATAAGCAGTCCTTTCTCCATTGGTTGATTTTGTCAAGTTTGTTGAAGATCGGATGGTTGTAGGTGTGCAGCTTTATTTCTGGGCTGCCTATGTTTGTTGTTTCATTGGTCTATGTGTCTTTTTTTTTTTTTTTATCAGTACAATGCTGTTTCGGTGAATGTAACCTTGTAGTATAGCTTGAAGTTGGGCAATCTGATGCCTTCAGCTTTGTTCTTTGTGCTTAGGATAGCTCTGGATATTTAGGCTCTTTTTTCATTCCATATGAATTTTAGAATAGTATTTTTCTAATTCTGTGAAAAATGTCATTGGTAGTTTGATAGGAATAGCATTGAGTCTGTAAGTTGTTTTGGGCAGTATGGTCATTTTAACAATACTGATTCTTCCTATACATGAGCGTGGAATATTTTTTCATTTGCTTGTGTCACCTCTGATTTATTTCAGCAGTAGGCTAATAGAGAAGAAAAGAGAGAAGATCCAAATAAACACAATCAGAAATGACAAAGGGAACATTACTACCAACCCTGCACAAACACAAAGAGACCTCAGAGACTATTACAAACACCTCTATGCACACAGACTACAAAACCTACCAGAAATGGGTAAATTCCTAGAAAGAGACAACTGCCCGAGATTGAACCAGGAAGAAACTGAGATCCTGAACAGACCAATAATGAGTCCTGAAATTCAATCAGTAATAAAATGCCCACCAACCTGGAAAAGCTCTGGACCAAATGGATTTACAGCCAAATTTTACCAGACTTATAAAGAAGAGCTGGTACCATTTCTACTGAAACTATTCCAAAAAATTTAGGAGGAGAGACTCCTCAATTCATTCTCTGAAGGCAGCATCATTCTCATACCAAAACTCGGCAGAAGCAAACAAACAAACAAACAAAAAGAAAAGAAAACTTCAGGCCAATATCCTTCATGAATATAGATGCAAAAATCCTCCACAAAATACTAGCAAACTGAATGCAGCAGCACACCACAAAGCTAATCCACCATGATCAAATAGGCTTTTGTCTTGGGATGCAAGATTGATTCAACATACAGAGATCAATAAATGTGATTCATCACATAAACAGAACTAAAAACAAAAACCACGTGATCATCTCGATAGATGTAGAAAAGGCTTTTGACAAAATTCAACACCGCTTTACGTTAAAACTCTCAACAAACTAGGCATTGAAGGGACATATGTCAAAATAATAAGAGCATTCTATGAGAAACCCACAGCCAACATCATACTGAATAGGCAAAAGCTGGAAGCATTCCTTTTGAAAACTGTAATAAGACAAGGATCCTGACAAGGATACTCCTATTCAGCATAATATTGGAAGTTCTAGCCTATCAGGCAAGAGAAAAAAATAAAAGACATTCAACTAGAAAGAGAGAAAGTCAAATTATCACTGCGGATGATATGATTTTATACCTAGAAAGCCCCATTGTCTCTACCCAAAAGCTCCTAAATTTGAAAAACAACTTCAGCAAAGTTTCAGGATACAAAATCAGTGTACAAAAATCAGTAGCATTTCTATCCTCCAACAACATTCAAACTGAGAGCCGAGTTAAGAATTCAATGCCATTCACAATAACCACACACACAAATACAACTCTTAGGAATACAAATGACCACGGAGAACGAGTACGTTAATTCAGAAAAGTTGCAGGACATGAAATCAACGTACAAATATCAGTAGCATTTCTATATACTAATAGCAAACTTTCCAAAGAAGGAATCAAGAAAACAATCCTATTTCAGTAGCTACAAAAAGAAAAAACCTTAATTTATTTAACCAAGAATGTACAAGACCTGTAAAGGGAAAACTATAAGTCATTTATGAAAGAAGTTGAGGAAAATAAGTAAATGGAAGGATATCCCATGTTCATAGACTGTAATAATTAATATTGTTTAAATCACCATACCATCCAAAGAGATCTATACATGAAATGCAATCCATCTCAAGACTCCAATGACATTTTTCACACAAATAGAAAAAGACAGTCCTAAAATTTATATGGAACCACAAGAAACCTCTCATAGCCAAAACAATTAGAGCAAAAAGAACAAGCTGGAGGCATCCATGCTTTGATTTCAAAACACATCATAAAGCTATTGTAATCAAAACACCATGGCACTGGCATAAACATTAGACACATAGAGTAATGGAACAACTTATTTTTGACAAAGTTGCCAAGGACACACAATGTGGAAAGAACAGTCTCTTCCGTAAATGGTGCTGGGAAAACTGGATATCCACATGTAGAAGGAAGAAATTAGATACTATCTCACACAATATAAAAAAAAATCTCAAATTGGATGAAAAACTTGAATGTAAGTCATGAAACTGTAACCTACTAGAAGAAAATGTAGAAGAAAATCCCTATGACATTGGTCTGTGTAATGATTTTTTGGAATGAACCCAAATGCACTGGCAACAAAAGCAAAAGTGGACAAATGGCATTACACCAAACTAAAAAGCTCTGCACAGCCAAGGAAATAAGCAACAGAGTGAAGAGACAACCTGTGGAATAGGAAAAAAATATTTACAAACCATTATTCTCACAAGGGTCTAATATCCAAAATACATAAGGAACTCAAACAACTCAATAATGAGAAAGCAAGTAATGCAGTTAAAAAAATGGGCAAAGAATCTGAGTAGACATTTCTTAATATGAACGGCCAATAGGTATTTGAAAAAAAAATGCTTAACATCACTAATGGTTACAGAAATGCAAATTAAAACCACAATGAGAGGTCAACTCACATCTGTTAGAATGACTACTATGGAAAAGACAAAAGATAACGAGTATTGGGGAGGATGTGGAGGAAAGGGAACATTTACACAGTGTTGGTGGGAATGCAAACTACTATAGCCATGATGGAAATCAGTATGGAGGTTCCTCAAACACTTAAAATAGAAACTCCCAGGTGATTCAGGATGTGCTGGGGTATGTGTCCAGAGGAAATGAAATCGGGGTGTGGAAGAGATACCTGCACCCCAGTGTTCATTGCCATGGCTGTTCCCAGTAGCCAGGATATGGAGTCAATCTCAGAGTCCATCCATGGCTGAATAAAGAAAGAAAATGTGCTGTATCTACACAGTAGAATTCTATTTAGCCTTAAGAAGGGAGATATCCTATTATTTGCAACAACATAGGTGAGCTTGGAAGATGTAATGTTAAGAGAAATAAGCCAGGCACAGAAAGACAAATGCCCGGTGAGCTCACTTATATCTGGAATCAAAAAAATTTAAACTCATAGGAGCAGAGAGTAGAATGGAGGTTACCAGGGGCTGGGGACAGGGAGGAGGCGGGAAGCAAAGCTCAAGATCTATTATACAACATGGTGATGATGGGGAATCGCAGTGTATTGTTAAAAAATAAGTAGGCCAGGCATGGTGGCTCACGCCTGTAGTCCCAGCACTTTGAGAGGCCGAGGTGGGCAGATCACTCGAGCTCAGGAGTTCAAGATCAGCCTGGGCAATATAGGGAGGCCCTGTCTCTATTAGAAAATAGAAAATAAAAAAAGAAAGACCAATAAATGGAGAGACAAATCGTGCTCATGAGTTAATGGAATTCCTCTCAAAATCCAAGAAAAGTTTTGTTGTTGCTGTAGTTGTTTTAGTTTTGTTTTGTGAATACAAACAACCTTATTCTGAAATGTATATGGGAAGGCTCAGGCTGTTAAATAGCTAAAACAATTTTGAAAATAATAAGGCTGGAGGAATCAGACTAACTGATTTGGAGACTTTCTAACGGAGCTTTAATATGGAAACAGCATGGTAGGTGATGGAATAGATATATAGGGCAACAGAACACAGAACTCACAGACAGACCCACAAAAATAGGTCCCACTGATTTTTGACAAAGGTGCAAAAGCAACGCAACAGAGGGCGGGTAGACTTCTCAACAAATGGTGCTGGGCACTGGACACCCCCAGATAAAAATGTGAGCCTCAGTCTCAGTGTCTCACACCTTATAGGAAAAGTAACTCAAGCTGGATCACAGATTAAATGTAATGCATTAAACAATAAATACTTTTAGAAAGAAATAAGAGAAAATCTTCAGAATCTAGGGCTAGACAGTTTCTAGATTTGACACCAAAAGCACAATTTATATAAAAGGAGAAACTGATCAATTGAAACTAATTGAAATTAAACATCATTGCTCTGTGGAAGTCCCTGTGAAAAGGATGAGAGACAAGCTACAAACTGTGTGAAAAAGGCTTGCGAACTACATGTCTGACAAGGTACTAGAGTATCTAGACTGTGTAAGGATCTAGAATATATAAAGTATCTCGAATATCTAAAGCTCAAACTTAAACAGCAAAAAATGAAACAATCCTGTTCAGAGAAGGGCAGAAGACATTTCACCAAAGAGAAAATATAGACGGCAAACGAGCACATGAAAACGTGTGTAATATCATTAGCTAGTAAGGAAAGCCAAACTAAAACCACACAGATCTCAGAGCACACCTGCGAGAGTGGCTAAAGTTAAAACACAGAGACAACATCAAGTGCTGGAGAGGAGGCAGGGAAACGGGTCCCTCATTCACTGCCAATGGGAATGTCAAATGGCACAGCCTCTTGGGAACACAGGCTGGTGCTTTCCTGTAAAACTATATGTGCAGTTTCCATGGGACCCAGTCCTTGCACTCCTGGGCATTTCCCCCCAAGAAATGGAAGCTTATGGTCACTCAAAACCTGTGTGTGAAGGCTTACAGAGACTTTGTAATAGATAAAAACTGGAGTCTGCCCAGATGTCCTTCAAAGGGGACATGTTTAAATAAACCTTGTGCATCCACACCGTGGGTCACTAATCAGAAGTAAGAAGGTGTGAACTGTGGGTGTTCACAATAACCTGCATGGGGTCCAGAGAATTCTACTCAGTATAAAAGGCTAGTGTGTGGCTGGGCGCGGTGGCTCACGCCTGTAATCCCAGCACTTTGGGAGGCCGAGGGGGATGGATCACCTGAGGTCAGGAGTTCAAGACCAGCCTGGCCAACATGATGAAACCCCGTTTCTACAAAAATACAAAAAAAGTAGCCAGGTATGGTGGTGCATGTCTGTAATCCCAGCTACTCGGGAGGCTGAGGCAGGAGAATCGCTTGAACCTGGGAGGCAGAGGTTGCAGTGAGCCAAGATTGCACCATTGCACTCCAGCCTGGGCAACAGAGCAAGACTCCATCTCAAACAGCAACAACAAAAACAACTCAGGGTGTGTACCGTGTAATGGTGCACACACACAAGTATGCACCATATAATCCCACTTTATAACATTCTGAAATGACAAAACTTTAGAAACAGAAGACAGATTCGGCCTCTGGATTAGTGGTAGCCCTGGTTTAGGATGGGCTGAGGCAGAGGAGGAGGCTCAGGAAGGAAGAGTGGGAGGAGGGTGGGATGGGCAGCAGGTGTGGTTATGAAAGGTCAGGATGAGGGATGCTTGTGGGGCTGGAGCCGTTCAGGATCCTGACTGTGAGACGGACGATTGACGTCAACTCCCCTCAAATTTATTTGCAGATTTGATACAATTCCGATCAAAATCCAAGAAAGGTTTTTTTTTTTTTTTTTTTCTGGTAAACATAAACAGGCTTACTCTAAAACTCATATAGAAATGCTGAGGCTGTTGAATAGCTAAAATGATTTTAATTTATAAAATTATGTAAATCTGAACACACACACGTGCATAATGAGTATGAGCAAGGCTACGTAGGTTTGGTTGATTTATCAATGCCATTATCCTGGTGATGTTACCCTGCTGTTTCGCAGAACGTTGCCATTGTGGGATGCTGGGGTAGGTGACAAGGAATCTCTCTGGCATTTCTCAGAACTGCATGTGACACTCCCATGACAGCAACATGCTCACCTCAGCGGCTGTTGTGGAAGCAACGTGGTGCTGGCCCCAGTGTGGAACTCTGAGTCTCAGACTCCTGAGTTCCAGCTCTAGGGGCACTCCAGTTGCCCTCCCCTGAGACATGGGGCTGATCTCAGTACCCTCCTGCTAGGATGGCAGCACGGGTCCTCCCGAACCGTTGCTTGTGGGGCACGGAGAACAGCAGGCTGCACACTGGGCTTGCAGGTGTGGAGGGCCAGGGACGCTGCGCCCTGCCAGCTGGCTGTGGAGTGAGGGGCGATGGCTCCCGGGGGACACATGAGGCTCATGTCCTCACTCCAGGGGAGGGACAGGCAGCTTTGTGCCTCCCTCCTGGCTTCTCTGCCTGGTGTGTGGCCCAGTCATTCTGAGCCCAGATCCTTATGTCCCTCCCGGACACCCTCCTAACTGTCCTCACTGGGACATGCTAGAATTTTCCATGCCCCCTCACAGCTGCTCAGGTCCATTTCCTCACGTGTCCAGGGTTGGGGTGAAGGTCCAGGGTCCTCCGGTTTGAGTCCTCCCGCGGGCCTCTCCCCGACCCACACCCACTTCCACATTCTGAGTACTCCCAGCAGAGTGTACACAGAGAACCCAGAAAAGGGGCTTTGCATACCTTATCTAGACATTTAATGCAAACAGGAAATTTTGGATTAAATGAGGTTCCCAGCTTCATTGGATAAGCACAGCTTGTCTGGGGCAGTCACTGATTGAAGAGCAGCAGCTGAGGCACTGGCTTGTGTGTGTGTCGGGGCAGGAGCTGTCTCTCCGTGTGTGTCTGTGTCTCTGTGTGTGTGTGTGTCTGGCAGGTGTGTGTCTCTGTGTATGTGTCCCTCTGTCTCTGCATGTGTGCTCTGTGTGTGCGTCTCTCTGTGTGTATATGTGTCTGTGTGGCAGGAGTGTGTCTCTGTGTGTGGTGTGTGTGTGTCTGTGGTGTGTGTGTGTCTGTGTCTCTGTGTGTCTGTACGTGCGTATCTATATCTCTTTGTATTTCTGCATGTGTGCTGTGTGTGTGTGTCTTTGTGTCTGTGTGTGTGTGTGTCTGTGTGTGTCTTTGTGTGTGTGTGCGTCTGTGTGTGTCTGTGTCTGTGTGTGTGTGTGTCTTTGTGTCTGTGTGTGTGTGTCTGTGTGTGTGTGTCTGTGTGGTGGGTGTGTCTCTATGTGTGATGTGTGTGTGTGTCTGTGTGGCGGGTGTGTGTCTCTGTGTGTCTCTGTTTTTGTATGTGTGCTCTCTGTATATGTCTGTGTCTCCCTTTGTGCATATGTGTCTGTGTGGCAGGTGTGTGTCTGTGTGTGCTGTGTGCGTGTCTCTGTGTCTTTCTGTGTTTCTGCATGTGTGCTGCTTGTGTGTGTCTTTGTGTCTCTCAGTGTGTGTGTGTGTGTGTGTGTGTGTGTGTGTGTGTCTGTGGTGTCTATGTGCATTGCTGGGTCCCGAGCTGATGAAGTGAGTCTAGAAAATCTGTCTGAGTCTAGGATGGACACAGATCACCCAGACAGGGTTGTGCTCGATGAGAAGCAAATTCCTGAAAACAAATGAAGGTGCAAAGAGTTTTCCAAAGCAGCCGTTGAGCACAAAGTAAAGGAAGATTCTTTTAATGCTGGTCTGTTGTCATGCGTCATAAACAGCCCTAGCAATTGCATCTGGGGAGAAGATGCCAGAATACGGCTAGCTTAATAGAGGGGAGAGTTGGGAGTTCCTGGAAAAAGTACACATTTGCCTTTCCCAAGTGTTACACTTTTAGAAAAAGTGCAGTGGTTTTATTTCTGAAATTGGCAGCATGAACGTGGAAGGCGGGGTGCACTTTAATGCTATGTGCTGCATACCAGGTATATTTTCCCCAGTAATAAGTTTCAATTTGACAGTTCACTTATCTGTGATTATTAACTATGATTTTGACCCGTATGAACAGTGACAAATTGTCTCCAGGGTATATTTGTATTCACTACCTTACAGGCTAAATTCTAGACACATTTTTCAGTAATATTTGGTCCAAGCCTGTCTAATCACATGGACTGAGACTCCTGGGATAATAGGAGGGTGTCCCACTCTAATCACTGACGTGGCACAGGGTAGCTCCATGCCACATATGCCATTGTGTTTGGAAATGGAAGGAAAGCACGTTTCTGAGATGTTTCCTCCCAGCTCCCAGTGCCAGCCAGCTAACCATGTCATTACAGCAGCTGTGCACTTTTCGAGCTGCTTGCCATGTGCCTTTGGAAACCAAGCTTTGAGAGGCCTTTGTGACTCTTGTTTGCATGTTTTTTGGCTGTGATATGGAGGCATTTGGTTCTGCATCCACACTGCTGTCTATAGCAGCTCCCACTCACCACCTTGCATGGGAAGCTCCCAACATGCAGACGGGGTCCCCGTGGGAAGCACCCTCTTTCTTGGCTGGCATATTGAGGCTGGACGCTTCGCAGGAGGCGCTTGCCTGGCAGGCTGCACAGGTGAGGCATTCTCTTGACCTTGACCTGCTCCCAGGCACGCCTCCCTTCTCTGACATGCCCCTCCCAGGCACGCCTCTTTTCTCTGGCACAGCCCTGGGGCTCTTTCTCTTCCTGCACCTGCTTCCCTCTCTGAGGCTTTCTGCAGACTTTCCCTGCACTCTGTGGTTTCTCTGACCTTATCTGCCCCATCCTGTGCCTTTATCATGGAGTTGCCCACCCTGGTGCATGGCCCACCCTTGGTCACTATAGGGAAAAGCCATGGGCTGTTGAAAGCGTCCCTCCAGATCCCACCTAAGGCATCACATCTCCAGGCTCCATTCCACTCTCACCCAGAGCCCAAGTTCCGACTCCACCTCCCACTCTTGGCTCTGGATTTTTACCCCTGGAACCTGAGGAAGAATTCATCTTCCCAGGGTGATGTCAGCTCTGTCCTTGGGTGCTCAGATATTCACCCTCTGTCCACTGATCCCCCTGGCTGTGCTTGGGGGCACTGAGTCCAAACCCTTGGATCAACTCATGGAGCTGATGCTCAACAAGGCCCCATGTACCAGTTGTAAGGTCTCGAGGCCTGTGCAGTCTGACTTCCCTGGAGACGTGTGTCCTGCTGTACACTTCATTGTTCTCTTTCCAACAAGGCAGGTGATGGCAGAACCATCAGTATTCATGGTTTTAATTTCAAAGCAAAAGTGGATCCTATGGGCACAGGAGACTTCTTCTACCAGTGCTTTGGGAAAAACCGTTAAGTGGGCATGTTTGGATTTGGCCCCCACCCCATATGAAGCTCTCACCATCTCCTGTTTCCCTCCAGCACGGTCCCAATCCCCCACATGCCTCTAATTTCCTTAGAAACTGGGAACAGAAACAAGCTATTTTCTAAAGATGTGTTGGTTCTCTTAGCAAATCAGCCCTGAGACTCCTGATCAAACAGCTGGGTGTGTATGTCTGCATCTGAGCATGTTCGTTTCTGCATTTCTGTCTGCAGTGGTCATCTCAGTACCCATCATCCATGGTGTGTAACCAGTCACTCCAACACATAGGTTTAACACTGAGGTAAAGCAGCAGGCAGGTTTTTTCTTACAATTATGTGGTCAGCAACTTGGGCTGGGCTCAGTTGGGTGGTTCTTCTGCTGGTCTCATCTGGGGTCACTTTCTGACTATAGTCTTCTGGCGGCTTGACTGGCAGCTGGTGCTGGACATGGGCTGTGTGGCCTTTTCCATCTGGAGCCGTGGTCCATGGGAAGCAGAGTGGATCTTTCAGACTCTTGAGACCTTGGCTCGGAGATTGCCAGGCTTTGTTTCTGCAGCTTTCTGTTGGTCAAAGCATGTTGCAAGGCTGGTTCAGATCCCGAAGGCAGGAAGGGGGCATTGGGGCGGGGATGAGATGATTCACTATGGCCATCCTTGTGCTTTGCAGACAGGCAGAGGGAGATGGGCCAGAGCCAGCCTTATCCTATTTCTGCTTCAGTGAGGAAGGTGACAGTTTCTAGGGGGGCATGCATGGGGTGTTCAGGAAGGAGAGGAGATTAAAAAAATGCTCCCTCAAGGAGAGAGAGAATGAGAGAGAGAGAGAGAGAGAGAGAGACATGAAGGAGTGAGAGACGGATGTGAAGGAGTGCCAGAAGCATGTGCATCAAGTTGCCAGTGTGTTCTCTTCCACTAACCAGACTGGCAAAGATGAATAAGTGTGGGAACAGTAGGTACTGACAAGGATACGGCACCTCACACTCTCAGCTCTGCTTGCGATCCCGTGGCCAGGGGCTTCCTGTGTGGAAGGAAATGGTGATGACAACTTAGAATGTGAAACTCCCTTGACGTAGCAGCCTAGTGCTGGGATTGGCCTTGGGATGAACCACAAAGGAGTGCAGCATCTTATGTGTGGGGCAGTGTTTCAGTAGAGGGAGGCAGGGGAGAGCCACCTGTCCACTGGTGGGCTAGGTGAATGAAATACGCTTTAGCCATGCCATAGAGTTCTGTGCAGATATTAAAATGAATATCTATTAGTACTGATAAGCACTGGTGAGATCACCAATATTAAAAATATTAAGATGAAATTATTAAGTGAAAAAGTATATAATATGCTCTAAAATGGTATGGGCACAAGCAGGCTTGGCTTACTGTCAACGTTGCTGACAGGTGCCAGGGGCTGTGGCTGTCTCTGGAGACAAGGGCAGGGGACTGGGGTGGAGGGAGACCTGCTTTTTGTGATATCTGCTTTTGTGTTCAAATTATTTTAAAGTAATGTACACACATGGCTAAATGCAACAAGACAGTGGGGCAGGGGATGAGTTTGCTTTTGCTGAACTTTACATTGACTAATAAAGGCACCCTTAGACAAATATGTTGTCACCTATTTCAAAGACACGGCTAAGTCAAAGAATGTGACACAGCAGAAAAGAGGAAACAAACCTTCTCCCCAAAGAAGGCTCCTGATGGGCAGGAAGATTCAGAAATTGCAAAGAACCTCCGTGCTCTGTTCTCAGGAATGCACAGGTGGGCGCTAGCCGAGACCACCAGGACCAAGTGATATGTCCCGGGAACTGGAGATCCACTTCCTAAAAGAGAAGAGTAGTCTGTGGGGAACTCAGGCCATGGAGGGGGTGCCCATCCCAGCAGGGACAGAGTGGGGACAGAACACAGAACAAACCCACCCCCGAGACCTGACAGCACAGCACCCAGGAAGATGTGTAGTGGATGGAATGGAGGTGCCGTGTGCTCAGGATTGTTAGGGGCTGTGCCACAGGCTCCTTGCCCTGTCTGCTGGCGGCTACATGTGTGCATCCTCTGTAAATATCTTGCATTTTAGAGAGAAATCCACAGTCTGGGAATTGAAAAGAAATAACATGGCATCATAGAAGAAAGAACCTCCTTCTGGAAATTAGACCTTGTCAAAGAGCAGAGGCACTTGGGTTATGGTTTCCAAATGCCTTTTCTCACCGAAGGAACCAGGGCTGGCTCCAGGCCCATGCTGTGAGAAGCCTGTAAACTGGGCCTGGAACAGCCAGTTGTGCGAGAGCAAGTCTCAAAGTATCACCCCAGGCTGCTCAGTGCAGGTGCCTTCGGGACAGAGAAGGTGGAAGATGAGCCACAACCCAGTGGGAAGGCATGACACCCCTGGTGGGAGAGCTGGCCTCGTGGGGGTGCCCTGGGCAGGATGCAGCACCCGCGACAGCTTTCTCTCAACACGGGAAACAACCAGGCATTTCCAAAGGAGCTACCTCCAGCAAAGCAACTGGGCTGGACCCTTGGAAACAGCAATAGGTAAATAACAGCAACACAAAGTTGGGGAAGCCGCTCCGTGCTAAAGGAGACTGGAGACACTATGACCAAATGCAGCAGGCAACTATTTGCCGGGCATCTGCATTAAAAGAAACCTGCCAAGGACATTATGGGATAATTAAGGATATTTAAATAAGGACTGCATATTTGAATCCTCAATAATTGTGCTGATTGTTATGCAGGCTCTTGTTTTTAGGAGATAGAGGAGAAGCTGAAGTGTGTGGGTGTGGGGGACCCTGAGGTCTGCAAGCAGCTGTCATGTTCCAACACCACATCCCGCTTCGTGTGTGTGTGCACAGCCCTGCACCTCCTCACGTGCAAGTGCACGCAGAGCTCGGATTGTCATTAGAAGTGTTGTTTGGAGGTCGGACTTGAAGCCCCGAACCCTGTGTCATCCTAGCCAGAAGGAGTGTGTCTGAGTGACCTAAGGTCGCTGCTATGGCAGCCTTCCCAGCCCTGGATGAGTAGGAACCACTCTTTAGGTGACTCAGCATTTCCTGTCCTCGGCACTTTACGAACATCCGCTTGCGTACTGCCTAGGACAGCCCTTCCCCTGAGCTCCGCAGTGGCACCCTTTGGCTAATGGAGCTGCAGAGCCCAGGGCAGTGATCTCTCGGGGTTGCCTGAGCATAGGTGGGTGGCTGTGTATGAACTCAGTCCATGTGATCCTCCAGAACTGCCAGTTCTGCCTCCTGGGGGCTGTCATCTCCAGAGTGGGGCCGACAGCCAGACACCGATGTACTGAGGCAGGAAGACTGCAGCACTCAGAAGTCCCCACAGCTGGGTGGGTGCAGCCACAGACCCTGCACACGGCGCAGTCCTGGAGCAGCACTGACTCAGGCGCAGGGGTCTGGCACGCCCCTGCCCCCGCGCCGGCTGCACCTGCCCTTGGCTGGGAGGTGGTGGTTCCCAGCCCTGGCTGGGGAGGGCGGCTCATCTCCATGCTCTGCAGGTTCTCCTTGCGTTTTGTCCTCCTATTTCCTAAGTGGATTGATTTAGTCCCAAGGACATGGTTGAATTCCATGCAGGCCTGTGTGACCGGATGAGAGAACCTGCCCTTTTAATCATAAAACCAGGGGACTCACAGCCCACTCATCGCTTCACTGAACCCAAAATGACCACCGTGAAAAATGCTTATGACTCCTGGTGGGAATAATTCATGAAAGTTTTAAAAACTTCCTCATGGTGTTCTTTAAGCTTCCAATTTTATGTGACAAGGAACAAAAAATGACCTCCTTCATGGAGCCGTGACTCCTCGTCACACGCTGAGTCTCAGCAGGGTTGGCTGAAAGATGAGGGAAAACACAGCCGCATGGGGCAGGCAATACCCCAGCTCCTGGCAATTTCGTCCTCAGTTTCATTACCTGAAGTGGCAAGGACAGTTTTGTTAGGAGAAAGTCCTGGATTCAGAGGCTGCAAACTCTTGTGTTCCTGGAGAAATCCACTAAGATGGATGAATGGTGGAGGAAGTGAAGAACAACAGCGCTATCCAAGGGCCAGTGCCACTGGGCTGTGCTCAGGGCAATGCCGTGTGGGACGCAGGTCCCTTTGGGGACAGTCAGGTGTGTGGGGGCAGGGAAGGCCTGCACAGGGGCTGCAGGTGGGCATCTGAGGGCCGCAGGGCAGTGAACACCCACTGGAGGGGCTGGGAGGACCTGCCGTGCACCTGTGGGTCACCTCTCTCCCACGCTGCCAGGCCTGCATGGAAGTCAGGTGAGGCCTCGAGAACACAGCCTGTCTCCCTTAGAGACGTGGCTTTCCGCACGGTCCCTCCAGCTCACACTGCTGCAGGGATCTGAGATCCCACCGGGCTCCACCGGGCTCACAGTAGCCCGATACAGAGTCTCACCAGCTCTCCTCGCTGGTGTCCTGATGGGAAGGGTCATCTCCAGTGCCTGTGGTCCATGACTGGGGGCCCCAAAGACGTCCCCCTCCTCCTCCCCAGCACCTGTGAACATGGGAATTAAGCTCATAGATGGGATTGAGGGGCTGATCAGGTGACCTTATGGTAGTGAGATTGTCCTGCATCATCCAAGGGTCCTTCGCGACGGAAGAGGGGCTTGGAGAGGAGGTTAGAGATACGGTGGCGTGAGAAAGACTCATCCCCGTGATGCTGCCTTTGAAGATGGAGGAAGAGGGGGTGAGCCCAGGAGGGCAGCGGCCTCTAGTAGGTGGAGAAGACAAGGAAGGTTCTCCCCTGGAGCCCCAGGAGGAGCCAACCCTGATGCATGTTGAGTTAGTCCAGGTCGACTTTGGAGTTGCACCTGCAGAACTCTGGGAAGTCCACACTTGTTGCTCCAGGCACTAAGTCATCATTGTTTGTATGGAAGCAACGGGAGGCTCATCCAGGGCCCTGAGCAGAAAGTGTTCGTGTGAGAGGGTGGCTCTGTGCGCTTTATGTAGAAAATCCCTGAATTTGGTCCCAACAACAACAAAAAACATGCTGCTTCTTGTGTCCACTCTTCCTGACAAATTTCTCCTTTCTCCATGTTCTTTTTGCTGGATTGCAGGAGATAAAACCCTTGATTTGCAATGGCTCTGGCCTCAGTGGGGGATGCATGAGGCTGGCTCCTGGAAGGTGTGGGGCCAGTGATCTTCAAAGCGGGATCCGTGAAGCTTTCTAGGCATCTGCACTCTTCAGTATTCGCACCTGTACTTTACCACTTCTACATGCTGAGCAGAGGTCTATGCATCCAGCAGACCCTCGAACGGGACGCCCATGTGCAAGGATGAGACCCTCTGGGGCAGGAGAAGGGCAGGACATGCGGCAGCTGGAGGCAGCAGCAAGGACGCAGGTCAAGCCCCAGGGGAAGGTGTTCTTGGGGAGCACCCTGCACTGGGAGGGGCAGAGCTCCAGAAGGCACCAGGCTTGAGGGCATGGAGGGGGTACCGCCAGAGGCAGGGTTTGCCCAGGACCTCTCCTCATGGGCAGGGCTGCCTGGGTGCAAACAGAATGTGTGTGGTTTCTCCCATGATGTTGCCCAGCCTCCCGAGTCCCCAAGACCGTGCGTCGGGCAGCCCCTGGGGTGGCCGCCAGGATGGAACTGTAAGGCCATCCTCAGAGGACCTTTCCTTCCAAACATAGTGGGGTACAAGACACAGCTAACCAGACAAATGAAAAGTAAATGCTGCCATCATGTTAGAGAAAATTAGCATTGCTGGGGCCAGGAAATAAAGCTGACACCCAAGGCAATGTGTGGTTCGAAGCCCCTGGGAGCAGGCAGAGGGGGCCTGGGGCTCTGATCCAGGAAGTCAAAGGGGGTGTGTGCCCCACCAAGGTGGCGAGGGAGCGGCTCCCAACGTACACCAGGGCAGGGTGGAGCAGTAGGCAGAACCCAGGCAAGCTGTGAGTACCATGTCCAGAGGCACTTTCTCAGAATCTGTGCCTGGGAGGTGGACAGAGGCACCAGCGCTGTGAAACCAGGAGGGGGCTGAATCACCAGTGGGTTTGTTGATCAACCTTGTGATGCCCTCCGTGTCTCCGTGAGTCGCAGGCCCCGAGACTGAGCATGATGCTTGCTTCTGGGCCCAGGACACTGTTCGAGCTGCAGAGGGAGCATAGGAAGAGAGAGAAGGGAGGAAAATCACGGCCTGATCAAAATCACAGGGAGCCTAAACCAGCACAGTAAACACGGGAGGAGAATGAACCACACACAACAGTGAACAGCCATGTTTCAAACACAGACGTGCAAACCGTGGAACACAGCAGCACATGTCCGGGACACGAGAGTGCAGATGCTGACGTGTTTCCAGTGAACAGCCATGTTTCAAACACAGACGTGCAAACCGTGAGACACAGCAGCATATGTCCGGGACACAAGAGTGCAGATGCTGACGTGTTTCCTGACCAGGGAGGTGAATAGACGGCTTCATGTCACAGAGTCTGTTTCCTCTACTCATCCATTAAAAGGGAAAGAAAAGTGAGTATCACTCAACGGGTACAAAAATGCCTTTGAAGAAATCAGTACTCATTTATTCCAAAAAATGTGAACAGATGAGGGATAAAAGGCGATTTCCTTAACCCGACAAATATGGAAAACATATTTGAGGTTGAAATTCCAAAAGCACTCCCATCAAAGTCAGGAGTGAAGAGAGAATGTGCTCTGTCTCCTCTAACCTGGCCACGTCCTGGTGGCCACAGCTGCTGGCGAGAGCCATGAGCGACAGGCAATCCGCCGGCTGGGGAGTCAGTGACGGTTATTTGAAGACAACAGGATTGAAAATGTGAACAGATCTGCACACAATTCACACTCAAGAGATTGTCCGGCAAAGTCCTTGGGCACAAGA
This sequence comes from Colobus angolensis palliatus, assembly GCF_000951035.1. NCBI lineage: Eukaryota > Metazoa > Chordata > Mammalia > Primates > Cercopithecidae > Colobus > Colobus angolensis. The sequence goes on along the minus strand of NW_012115200.1, from coordinate 2,941,798 downwards.
GCAATGTTAAGAACACAACAGAGCAGGCCACGGTGGCTCACACCTGCAATCTCAGCACTTTGGGAGGCCGAGGCAGGTGAATCACCTGACGTCAGGAGTTCGAGACCAGCCTGACCAGTGTGGTGAAACCCCATCTCCACTAAAAAACACAAAAATTACCTGGGCGTGGTGGTACACCCATAATCCCAGCTACTTGGGAGGCTGAAGCACAGCCTCCCAAGCCTGGGATCACTTGAACCCAGGAGGTGGAGGTTGCAGTGAGTTGAGATCATGCCACTGCACTCCAGCCTGGGTGACACAGAGAGACTCCATCTCAAAAACAGAAAACAAAACAAAACAAAAAACCCCTGATAGATTCCTTTCCACCGATGAGAACCAACTGAAGCAAGCAATAGAAGAAAAGGTGCCGTCCATGGCAGCACAAGCTGCAAAGCTCCCACGAACAGATCTAGTAAAAGATGAGCAATGTCCCTTATAAAAGAAAATGATGAGGAAACCCATACATTATAACATTGTCGAAAGACATAAGGAACCCGCACATACATGGAGAGGTCTATCATGCTGATTGACACAGCGTAAAGATGGCAGCTCTTCTCGGATGAATTTATAAAATCCATGCGATTCCTATCAGAACCCCAAATGATGTTTAATGACACTGACAGTGGATTCTAAAGCTCACCGGATGATAAAAAGCCCAGCCCAGCCCAGCCCAGGCACACCTGAAGAAGAGTGGCGGTGGGAGCTGCCGTGCGGAGGGTCAGGGTTATTCCAGGTTCCTGATGAGCCCAGGTGTGTGTCCACAGCCCTGCAGACCCACAGTCCAAGGGGGAGGAGGCAGAGGGCGCAGGCCGACCCTGCCACACAGGGGCTATGATGGGGCTACCGGGAGAGAAGGGGGGACCCGCCGCATACACATGTAGGAATACAGATAGAAACAGAACCCAGTCCCAAGAAAACACAACCTAGGAATGCTTTAAAGGCTGAACTGTGAAAAGCCAAACTTGAAAACTTCTGGAAGAAAACAACAGTTACCATTAGGTTATGGAAGGGCTTTTTATATTGGACAAAAACGGCAGAAACGGGAAAGGAAAACAACGAAGAAAGTGATAACAGTAAAATGGACACACATTTCCTCAGGGCTTCCTTCATGCCAGGCACTGTCGAAAGCACTTTATAAACACATGGGTTGAATCTTCTCAATAGCCCCATGTGGTCGAGGCAGCAGTGGGACCCCTGTGCAGAGGTGGAAACTGAGGGACGGTGACTTGGCTGAGGAGCAGCTGGTCAGGAGGAGAGTCTGGTTCCCAGCCTGGGTGGCTGTGGACACTCCACTCGGACCACGGTGATAGGAATTTGATTATAGTGAATGAAATCAGCAATCAAGCCACCTTCTGCATAACAAAGGATGTTGTGACATCTAGGAGAATGTATTTGTGATACAATATACACAACTGAAAATAAATTAGTGTCTAGCATATGATAAAAAGTCAACCCGCAGCAAGACTAGAAATCCTGCGAGGGAGAGGTCATGTGACTACCGGCACACGCAGGGTGCTCAGCCTCTCTGGACGCCCAGAAACGCCGCGGAAAACAACCACGGGAAACTGTCTCCTACCCACATGACTGGCAGAAATTATGGTCTGACAACAAGAAAAGGTGGAGACTTGTTTTATTTTTAAACAGTTTTAGTTGTAACGGATATACAGAAATTGTGTGTATTTAATGTGATGGGTTTAAACATGTGTACACACCTGTGAAGCTGTCCCTGTCCCTACGATCCAGGTAATAAACACACTCACCTGTGAAGCTGTTGCCATCGCTACAATCCAGGTAATAAATACACTCACCTGTGAAGCCGTCTCCATCCCTATAATCCAGGTAATAAACACACTCACCTGTGAAGCCGTCTCCATCCCTATAATCCAGGTAATAAACACCCTCGTTGCCTTCCACAGGTTCTTCTTGCTCTCTTCTCCCTTTTTTGTGGTGAAAACAAGTTTTGAGATCTGCTGTCCCTGAGCTTTTCTGTGTACACTGCAGCATTGTTAGCTATCGGTAAAATGTTGCACACAGATCTCTAGAAGGTAAAATGATGTACAGCTGCTATGGAAGAGAGGACCACCGATCCTCAAAAAATGAAACATCGAAACAACCTATGATCCCCAACCCCACTGCTGGGTATATACCGTACAGAGTGAAAATCAGGAATTTTTTTTTTTTCTGTGTTCTGGTGCTTCGCTTTGAGAGGAGGTGAGGTCGTGTAGTCAAACACTGAGGGCCAAAGCTGTGTCCAGCTGGTGCCTCCATTAGGGGTCTTGGGTGTGTGGACCACAGGGTCACTGGGTCATCAGCTCAGACTGTTGCCACTGACAAAGGGACGGCTTTCCTCAGAGAGCCCTCGTGTCGTCTCTCTGAAGGGTGGCGTCCACCCGGCCTGGGGTCCTGCCTTGTCTTCTGCAGCATATGGCTCCCAGGGGCCTTTTGTCTCTGGCTCCCGGGGGCCTTTTGTTGCCAGCACCTCTGCACGTCCTCGCAGCCTGCACTCCCTGAGGCCTGCACGTCACAGGTCAACCTGCATCTGTCTGTCCCCGCAGAACACAAGTGCTGCCGAGATAGCTGCGTGTCCCCTGTCCGCATGAGCAGAGGGACGCCGGGGCCTCCCTAGACCTCTGTGCAGCGCTTCCCTTTCCTGGACAAGCAGAGGGTGCAGCAAGTCACCTGCAGGGTTCTGAGCCACTGGCAGGGGGGGACAGAGTGCCAGGGCTGCCTTCTTGTGGCTGACCTCATGGTCTGGCTGTGGAATAAGGAGAGACGAGAGGGAGGAGAAGCCATGCTTTGCAGCTGACCGAGGAGGACTCCCTGCCCTGAGTCTCAGCCCCAGTTCCAGCACAGCCTTCCAGAGAGTTCAGATGGCAAAAGGGCAGCTCTGCAGCCAAGCAGATCCTGGAACATCCTAGTCCTCCTGGGGCCTCTCCCCCTCCACACTACTGCTCCCACCATCTTTCCAGCCCGGACACCCCCCGCAACGTTGATGCAAGCCTGTCCCTTCCTCAGACCAGCACCCCTTAGAACCATGTAGGGCCAATACCATCTATATCTTCCCTTGTGATGAGACGCAGATTTTAATTTACTACCAAGTTCAGGGGCTGGGGGAGTTTGGAGCTTGGCCTTCTCCATTATGATAGCCATTGACCCATAGGCCAATGACTAGCAAAGGGCTTGTACCTATCTACTCTAAGATGTCCATCCAGTTATTCACGTGGGGACTGAGGCGTGGCTGTTGGGTCTGTCCAGTGGACACCCTGTGATCCAGGCCTGAGCCAGAACTCCACGAGTCACCTGGCTTCGATGTGCCCTCTCTAATCTGGGGGCTGTGACAACTTTTCATGTCTCCAGGCATCCTTGGCAACTCAGACCCTCTGTCCAAAAGTCCTTGAATGTCTGGGGACCCCGTCCTGGTGTCCAGGTGGCTGAGTGGCCGGCCACACAGCTCCCTCTGGGGAAGGGTTAGGGGACCCTCACACGGATCCTTGTTGCAGGGTCCTTCCTCCTGGGCACGGGGTTGTGGTTTCTCCTTTTGCCCTTCCCTCTGCCTCCTCCCCATAGATATCGATCCTGATAAATACCCTGAGCTGTCCTGCATAAAAAGTCCAGCCCCATATCTGCTTCTAGGGGTGCCACCTCTGACACTCGCTTACAGAGACCCAGGAAGGGGCTCATCTCAGGCTGGCATCCTCCAGAGCCAAAGACTTGGGGACCAGTGCTTTCTCAAGGAAGTCCTCGGGGGAGCCAGGAACTCAGTCTCCACAGAACCCGCCACAGGGACTGTGTGGGAAGTGTGTGGTGTAGCTGAGGAAGGGGACAGGGAACCCAGTTCAGGATTCGGCCAAGTGATTCTTCCCCAAGCTCCTGGCTCTGCCTTTACCGCTTGGAAGTGCATCAGTACTATGGTACTGGGTCAGCCTGGGACCAACAGTCCCATACCCAGGCCTAGGGCAAGATAGACTGTAATGAGTTCATCTTGGGAGACGTTTGACCACCAGGTAATATTTCCTGTGGACAGGGCTCCTGGGTCCATTTTGATGGGTCTGTGGTCAGAGTTGACTCGGCAGCTTTGAGAAGGTGAGACATGTCTGTGCATGAACAAAAAGAAGGACTGATGTTGATGTGTTGGTGCTGTTCCCATCAGCTGTTCTATTCCATTAACCACCCAGTAGACCCATGGCCCTGAGTTAGGTCCAGCCAGCTCCCCAGGTAATTTCAGTGGGTGCCCACAGCCCTGGTCCACTGCCCGGTAAGAATGCTGGGCCTCAGGGGAGCGCGAGTGAGGACATCTGAGATGAGGAGTCAAGCAACTGAGAGGCCAGGGCAGGGGTTCTCAAATTCTGGCATCAGAATCACCTGTAGGGCAAATGTGGGGCTCCACCCCCAGGGCACCCTCAGTGGGGCCTGGGACCGTGCATTTCTAGGAAGGCTCTGGGTGAGGCAGGTTCTGCTGCTCTGGGGACTCCATGTGGAGAACGGTCCCTGGCCTGGCCTGGGGTGTTGCTTCCCTTGTCCACATGGACATCTGAGTGGACAGGAGGGGACAGACCTGGATCATGGCACCCCAGGCCCCAGTGAGTGAGGCGGTATGACGAGGTCAGCATTGGCAGCAGAGAGTGGGGCCCAGACACGGCTGGGTTGCAGGCAGCGATGGGGGTCTCAGGGAGAGGAAAGCAGACCCCGCCTACGGCCTCCGGGCCCTCAGGGTCGGCTGTCCTAGCCCTGCTGTCCCTGCTGGCTGGCCCTCATCTGGCAGGATTCGCCCATGAATCTGCAGCCAACTTACAACTTCACCCCTTTGTGATAAACGCCTCTAAAATCTCTTTTACTCTCCTTGGAAGTGAGCTGAATATATCAGAAGAAGATCAGAAAGGTAGGGTCGGGGGGCACGCAGAAGGCTTGTGTCGTTTGCATCCGCAATGCACTAAATGCCTTCCCCACCGTCTCCATCAGCTGCTTATGAAATTGGCTGAATGTGTGTGATTGTGTGAGAGCGTGTGTGTAAATGTGTGAGTGTGTGAGGGTGTGAGTGTGTGAGAGTGTGTGAGTGTGAGAGCATGTGAGAGTGTGTGTGCACATGTGGGTGAGAGTGAGAGTGTATGAGTGTGTGTGAGTGTGTGACAGCATGTGAGAGTGTGTGAAAGGTGTGTGAGAGTGAGTGTGAGTCAGTGTGTGTGAGTGTGTGA
>NW_012115200.1:2926377-2936025 GCF_000951035.1 Colobus angolensis palliatus | reverse complement strand
GAGTGAGAGTGTGTGAGCGTGAGTGTGTCAGTGTGTGAGAGCGAGTGTGAGTGTGTGAGAGCATGAGTGTGTGTGCGCGAGTGAGAGTGTGTGAGCATGAGTGTGTGTGAGTGTGTGAGTGTGTGTGATTGGAAGGCGGCATTGCATTTTGAGTGGAAAGTAAATCATCAAAGGTGGTGATGGCTTTTGAACACAGCAAGGGGACCCTGTCATTGCGCTTACGCTCAGAGCAGAGCAGGCCCACGCCTCTGATGTGGCCGTGAGCAGATCCACCCCCACATGACAGTTCTGGGCCTGGGACCCGCTGGGCCTGGGACGGCTACTGCTGCAAGAACAAATCAAGGAGTAATCGCCACTTGGTGACCCAGGGAGGTGTCCAACATTCCGCACACAATGGTGGAGTCAAAGGCCAAACTCACTCCCCTCAATAAGAAGCAACTGCAGGAGCATTTGAACGTGAACGGGCCAAACCCTCCACGTGTGGGCTGCACACCAGGGTCCAGCTCCTGGAAGTGATTTCCAGAGGTGGTCCTGAGCTGAGAGCCAGGGTCAGGCGCCAGCAGGAAGGAAAGGGGCCCAAGACAGACGCGCACGTGACTGGGAAGGCAACGTGTGTGACCACGCAAGCACCCAGGATGGCGGCACGTGAGACTGTGCGGGGCTGAGCTGGGGCTGGGAGCTGTTGGCCACTCAGTGCGGCTGGGTGTGGAGTCAGGGGCTCGCTGGGAGGCAGCAGGACAGTGAAGAACTTTGCTCAAGGGAGCAGTGGGCTCAGACTCCCACTGCAGGTTGGCCGCACTGGCTACAGCCAAGAAGGAGATGGACGGTGCTCGTGCTGAGGCAGGGGCTGTTGGGGAGTCCAGCGGTGGGGTGAGTGGCAGAGGGATGAGGAAATCGCCAGGTTTCAGGCGTCTTCCAGCAGGAGTCTGTGGAGCCTGGTGCCTATTTAGATAGGTTGCTAATGGGGACATCAGGGATGACCTGGGTTTTCTAATTGGCCAGCTGAGTGAGGGCATCGTCACTGAAGGAAGGGTGGACAGCACAAAACAAATGTGTAGAGAGGACACCAGGTGTGCTGGGGCCGTGCTGGGCCGGAGGCCATCTGAGCACAGATGTCCACCAGGCTGTCGGACCTAGGGCTTGGGCGTTCAGGAAAGCGGCAGCTGCTGGAGAGGCTCAGGGGCCTTCTGTGGGTGGGTGTTGAAGCCATAGGCGCCTGGGAGCCTCTGTGGGCTCCTGGTGGTGCTGGGGAGCCACACTAATGGGTAGCAGGCAGGCCTTGGAGGTGGGAACGCCTTGTGAATAGGCACTCTGTCTGGGAGGTGGCGGCAGGTGGGCAGAGCCCTGCTGGAGAATGAGGATGAGGGTCAGTGGGCCCTGCTGGGGCGGAGAGCACCACGCGAGAACTGTGGGGGCCACGGGGACATGCGTCAAAGCCCAATGTGCATGGGGGAGGCAGAACTCAAGCTGGGGTCAGGGGGTGGACAGGGACGCTGAAATGGGGCAGGGATGGGTTCCTAGGCATGTGGGGTGTGGGTGGGGGCCGGGGGCACGACCAGCAGGATGTGGTGGGTGGAGGGGGGATTAGCAAGTGCAGGGCTTCCTAGTCCAGCTCAGAGCATGGAATGAGGCTCTTTCAAAAGGGAAGGAAGTGTCTTTATTGGGTGTCGTGTGTGGAGAAAGTAGGAACAGGACACCGTGGGACTCATCCCCTCATCACAGGAGGTTTCTCACAGGCTCCGCCCCTGTCCCGACAACAGAAGGGCTGTGTGTGCTCAAGATGCGTGTCAGTGGGGTGTGTACATGGATGCATGTGTGCATGTGTGTATAGATGTGTGACAGTATGTGCATGTGTTCATGTGTGTATGTGTGAGTGTGCATTTGTGCCAGTAGGAATGTGTGTACACATATGTGTACATGTGTGGTGTGTATGTGTATATATGTGGTGCATGTGTGCATGTGTGTCTATGTGTGTGGTCAATGGGGTGTGGATGTGTGTTTGTATATTTGTGCATGAGTGGTGTGTGTGCATGCATGTGTGTTTTGTGTAGGTTTGTGGTTAATGGGGTTGCATGTGTGTGCGCATACATGCGTGTGTTTTGTGTGAGAGTAGTGTGTGCATTCCTGTGTTCATGTGTATATTTTTGTGTGTGTGTTGTGTGTGCATGCATGTGTATGTATTTTTGTGCCTGAGTGGTGTGTGCATGCGTGTGTGTGTTTGTGTATGTGTGAGGTCGAGGTTGTGTGTGTGCGTGCATGCATGCATGTATGTTTTTGTGTGTATGTTTGTGAGTGGCATGTGTATGTGTGAGTGTGTATTTTTGTGTGCACATGTGTGCATGAGTGAGTGGTGTGTGTGCATGTGTGTGTGTTTTTGTGTATGTGTGAGGTCAATGAGGTTGCATGTGTGTGTGCATGCGTTTTTGTGTGTATGTTTGTGAGTGGCATGTGTATGTGTGAGTGTGTATTTTTGCGTGCACATGTGTGCATGAGTGAGTGGTGTGTGTGCATGTGTGTGTGTTTTTGTGTATGTGTGAGGTCAATGAGGTTGCATGTGTGTGTGCATGCATGTGTTTTTGTGTGTATGTGAGTGGCGTGTGCATGTGTGAGCATGTATTTTTGTGTGCATATTTGTGCATGATTGAGTGATGTGTGTGCAGGTATGTGTGTTTTTCTGTGTATGCTTGTGTGTGAGCGGTGTGTGCATGTGTATTTTTGTGTGCAGATTTGTGTGTGTGCATGTGTGTGTTTGTGTATGTGTGAGGTCAATGGGGTTGCATGTGTGTGCATCCATGCATGTGTTTTTGTGTGTATGTTTGTGTGTATGTGAGTGGTGTGTGCATGTGTATGTATTTTTGTGGGCATATTTACGTGTGAGTGTTTGTATCTTTGTGTGGGTGCTGTATGTGTTTGTGTATTCATTTGTGTGTATACATGGGCCTGTGTGTGAGTCACATGTGCATGTGTGTGTATTTTTGTGTGCATTATTTGTGTGTGTGTATCTTTGTGTGTGAGTGCTGTGTGTGTGTAGGCATTCGTGTGTATGTGAGTGTGTGCCTGTGTGTGCTGGCGGGGAGGTGTTATGTGTCCTTCCTTCCTCTGAAGCTCAGCTGAGGCATCAGAGTGAATGTCATCAGCTTGACGCCGTTCCATAAATCAGAGCCCTTCTCACTGAAACCCGATCATCAGTTCAAAATAGCTTCAGCCAAAACACACTCATTACTTATTAGCCTAACCTTGGATCCTATTTTTGTTTCTGAAGAAATTAAAAAACAATCTGAATAAAATAATCTGTGACTACATACAGGCTGAAACCGGCTAAAACCTACTTCATTTTGTTTTTCAATTCCAAGAAATGTAGAGAATCGTATAGACTGGGTAAGACATCGCCCTCCATGGAGCCTGGAGTCCCTGAGAAGGCCTGAAGGAAGACGGTCCCCGTTGGGGGGTGGGATTAGCTGCAGAGCTGCCCAGGGAAGAGAGGCTGCTGTGTGGCTGCAGGTGTGCGGAGCTGAGACTGGGGGGCCCAGCCACTCTGAGACAGGAGGTGATGGAGCAGCAGTGGGGGCCTGGGGAAGGTGGACAGGGCACTGGGGAGGGGAGGGGAAGCAAGCTGGAAGAAACTTCCAGGGGTCCCTGCAAAGGCACCCCTACTCACCTGCCTGGGAGGTGCAGGTGAAGCTGAGCACCCTGTCCGAGCCCAGCCTGGAGGCCAGGACTGGCTCCTCGGTGACTGGCAGGGCCACACAGGTGGGAGAACAGGAAGGAGGGTGGCTGGAGGTTGAGGACTGCGGGGCTGGGCTGTGGGGACTGTGATTAACCAGGGAGCAGACCAGCTCCCAGGACGATGGTGTGCCGCCAGAGAAATTCACCAAAATGAGCAACTTGCTAAATGTGTTAAACTTACCAAAAAACAAGTTCTAAGGATTATTTGAAGGCCATATTCCTTTCCGCTCAATTTAACTGGCATTTTCTTGGTGAGTAGAGCGGTTTTGTCTTCTTTAACTACATTCAGGTACTTCCTCTTCCCAAATGTAGTGATGAGAACGTGTCCATAAGGAGGCAAAAGTACTCAGAGACAGTTTTCAACAAATGGACCATTTCTTACAATTCTTTTAAGAAGCATATATTTATTGAATGTATTCAGGAAGTGGGGGCGGAGAGAGGAGGGAGAAATAGGAGAAATAGGGAGACAGAGAGAGAGAGAGAGAGAGAAAATGTGTGTGCTTCTGGTACTTCTGTTTTCTGGGTGAATTCAGTGAATTGGTCATTAAGCAGATTGATTTTCTGTTCTCTCTCTCTCTTTTTCTTTCTTTTCTTTTTCTTTTCTTTCTTTTTTTTTTTTTTGAGACAGAATTTTGCTCTTTTTGCCCAGGCTGGAGCTCAACGATGCCATATAGGCTCACCGCAACCTCTACCTCCGGGGTTCAAGTGATTTCCCTGCCTCAGCCTCCCAGGTAGCTGGGATTACAGGTGCCTGCCACCACGCCCAGCTAATTTTTGTATTTTTTTTTTTTTTAGTAGAGACACGGTTTAGCCATGTTGGTCAGGTTGGTCTCGAACTCCTGACCTCAGATGATCCACTTGCCTTGGCCTCCCAAAGTGCTGGGATTACATGCGTGAGCCACCATGCCCGGGCTCTCTCTCTTTCTTTCCAGGTTCTGAGAACTGGCGTGGCAGTGGTTCCAGTGAGGATTTGTGGGGCGTGGGCACATAACAGCAAACACTACACTTACTGTGCCAAGCACATCATGGACGCGCCACATGACCTTGGCCAATCCTGTGAGTCATTCCGCAGAGTAGGTGCCTCAGTCACCCCTTCTCCCTGACACAAAAGCAGACTGGGCACTGCCACTGGCTGCTCCCTACTCATGTCTTGGGGGAGGCTTCGTGGGGAGTGAGGGCAGAGAGGCCTGGCAGATTGGAGAAGGCAGTGGGGCAGAGGGCGGGCAGCATGACTGAAAGTAGAGAGTGCCTGGCAGGAATGAAAGCAGGGGCTGGAGGGAGAGAAGGTGCTCATCCCCAGAGCAGGTGGGATGTCAGAGTGTGAGTGATCCAGGGTCCTGCCAAGGCAGTGGGTCCTGACGTGCTCTGGGGACAGAGTCCTTGGAGCTGAGGCATGTGCTGCCAGGCTTGGGCAGGACAGCCCCGCCGGCAGGTGCCCGGGCTTTCAGCAGGGGAAGGTAGAGGGAAGGCAGGAGCGGGGCTTGAGCCAGCCCTCTCTGAGCCCTTTCCCTTTGACCTTTCAAGATTTTACATCTCAGGGACCATTCTAGCAGGGTCACCTAAATGTAGACCCCTGTCTTCTGTGTGCAGTTAATTTACTCAAATGCCTAAGAACAGCCATCTTGCCAGGACAGTGGTGGCCGGCAGGCAGGGTCACAGGGCATCCACTGCAGGGAAGCCGTCCCCGGCTACTGCTCTCAGGAGCTGTCCCTTCCCAAGGCCGTTTTAGTGACTGAGTCTTGGGGGCAGCGGAGGGCCCCTAGCTCCTGCCTGTGCTGTGGGTTTGTAGGATTTCACCTGACCCCAGAAAGAAGGTCCTCTCACAAGGCCCATGTTGTCTAATGATAGCCCTTCTGTGTCTGTGATGACACGAAGTTGTGATAACACAAACGTGCTCCTATCCGTCCAGTGCTCAGCTTGGGTTAAGTGTCTCTGATCACATTACTTTATTTTTTTTTTTTTAATTTTTTGAGACGGTGTCTAACTTTGTTGCCCAGGCTGGAGTGTGGGGGCGCCAGCACCTCTGTGGAGTGCTGCTCAGAGACCCCCTCTCTAGGTGTACATGGGCCTCCTCCCTGTAGGATGGAGCTCCTGCTCAGGTGTCTCCATGGAACTTCAGAGAGCCTCCTGCAGCTCCCAGCACGTGGCAGCATCGGGCACTCATGTGTAGGCTTTTTTCTGACCCCGCCACCCACTCTTGACTCTACGAGATTCCCGCTGCCATCCCAACAGCCTGCCTTCTTGTTCCCTGGGACTGGATACGGGGCAGCTGGGAGCCTCAGGCATGAGAGGCCCTCGCCTTCGGGGCGGGTCTGTCCTGAGAAGGCAGGTCGTGTCTGCGATAGACAGTGCTTCCTGCGGTGTCCCTGTCTCTGTGGAAGGGGACCTGGGTGACCAACTCTGTGGCCGGACCAACTGCTCCACAACAGGGGGAGGGGAACCAGTTTCACTGCTCAGCCAGGGCCCACGTTTGCCCTGAATCTGCTCTTGGCCGGGTGCGGGGACCTCAGAGGCCCCAGGCAAGACGCTGTATGGAGATGTCATGAAGAGGCAGTTTCCGTGGGAACTGGGTGGTCAGGAGCCCAAGGAAGCCTCAGCATGCCCTGAGCTGAGGACAGAGGAAAGAGTGGTGAACGCAGGGCCAGGGACCTTGGACCTCGAGCTGGCCATGCACAGACCCAGGTAAGGGTCTCAGGTTCAAAGTGCAGACGGACACTGCTGTTCTGACATCTGATGTGAGGGATCACATGTGAAATACACTGAGGTCTTTGAAACGAAGGTGCTGAATACGTTTGCTTACTGCTGATCAGTCCACGGTTTCTACTCAAACAGTAGTGAAATCGTGCTTTCCACCGCAGTACTTGCTTAGAAAATACAAAGGAAACCTTGAGTGGCTGGAGACAGTCACAGCACCTCACGCTTACTGATTGCTCACTGGGGGTCAGGCACTGTGCAAGACCCTCCAAGTGTGACTTATTTAAACCTCACAATCCCTATGAAACTGACACCATTCTCATCCCCGTAAGGCTTCGCCCTGGGCCTCTGACACTGACTTGCCCATCTCTGTCCATGAGGCCACTGTGCATGGTGGAAACCATCGTCCACACCTGCCCTCCACCGTGATTCTGCAACAGCCCCTTGAACGCTGCCCCAACCCTCTGCTTCTCTGTCCTTTAATACGACGGCCTCCAGGCCATACTCTCCTTCCTGGGAGATGCGTCCTTCCTCCCGGATTTCCTGAGTGCACGAGGGAAATCTCCCCTCTGAGTGTCCCCAGCACGTCACTCTCCTGCAGGGCTTATTGACTCCCGCATTGCCCTCTAGCTCTGCCCACGGAGACCTCTCTTCAGGGCAGGCAGAAGGCAGGTAATCTCTTTTGTGTAATAACAACACACGTCTAGCTCGTGGGTGTCGTGGATAATCTATTTGCATAAAGAAACAAAAATACCCTTCTGCTTGATTGGATTTGTGGTTTAAGTGTGTACAGTTTTGGCTGGGCCCCCGTTCCCCAGCACCCACTACCCTACCATGTGCATGGATCACTGCTACAACCACAGCTCCTGCAGAGGCAGATAAATCCTTGGTCAAACTCTTCCCCCTTTCCTCCACCTTATTTCTAGGAGGAGCGGCCCATGCTGGTCATTCACAAGGAAGGCAGAGCCACTGGGCTTCCATGCTTGGCCTGTCTTCTCCATTTTACTTGTAGAAGGAACTTCACATGCTGGCCTCAATATCTTTATTTTTTTTAATTTACTTTTTATTTTTATTTTTGAGACAGAGTCTCACTCTATTGCCCAGGGTGGAATGCAGTGGCTCAATCTTGGCTCACTGCAACCTCTGTTTCCCGGGATTAAGCGGTTCTTGTGCCTCAGCCTCCCACGTAGCTGGGATTACAGGTGTGTGTCACCACGACTGGCTAGTTTTTGTACTTTTAGTAGAGATGGGGTTTTGACATGTTGACTAGGCTGGTTTTGAACTTCTGACCTCAGGCAGTCCAACTGCTTCAGCCTCCCAAAGTGCTGGGATTACAGGCATGAATGACTGTGCCTGGCAGGCCTCAATATCTTTAGTATTTGCATTTCTTTCTCTCTCTCTCTTTTTTTTTCAATTTGCCAATATTTTCTCTCTTTTTAGCTATGTACTCACTTTTTATATTTTAATCTATACTCTTGACTTTTAGGAAAAATAAAGTACAATACTTTGAAATAATATACATGCATTTTATTTGTCTGATTACTTGTTCAGCTGACATACAAAAATTCATCAAGGCAGCATTAGCATAATCATATGTATGCATTTTCCAACCTGCATCTCATTAATATACCCTACGGCTGATCCATCTCGTTCTTCAGCTCCTTGGTAGGATGGGTCCTCCCAAACGTTGAAATAAGACAGCCTTCTCCTAACACACCTTGGCCAAGCAGAGTGGGCAGTTGCCACCTGGGATGCACTGAGTTTTCTGTCTTCGCTGTTCAGTCCTGAGTTCATGAACCAGGTGTCTGGAGCTGGGCTCCACAGAAGCGGACCCCAAGATAAGGAAGTGAGTCACAGCAGCTTGAGAGGCGACCCTTGGAATCACCCATTGACTAGAGAATTAGTAATGCTCCCGCCTATGCAACCAAGGCCACAAGGGCGGGATCCCCGTCTGCACCTGTTCACTCCCACGTTGAGGAGGGCAGGGGCCTCATGGTTAACAGCATGTCAAGGATCTTGCTCACTCATCCTAGAAACAGTTTTTCCAGGCTGGAAAGTCTGATATGACATGTATGACAAACAGGATGTGGATTTCCTGAAGGACCTGGGACCTCTGGTCAGTGGCGTCAGGGCAAAGTGGCGTGAGGAGATGTTTCCTCCCCTGATGAATCACTGAAAACGGGGTGACTTGAATCAAGTGTTCTGTGGGTAGAGACAAAAACCCTTGTTTCTGCCCATAGCCATGAATCCGTGATCTGAGTTAGGTTTTGTGTGAGCCACTGGCTTCAGGAGAACGTTTTTACACCTGCGGAGTTTCACAGGCAGAAGGTTTCTCATGAAATCTGCACAGTCCCCGAGGGTGTTACAGGAGGCTGCTTCTTCCAAATGACCCTGAAAGCTAAAACCAGTAAAGAAAGCCATCTAGACATGGCACCTGAATGCCCACTTACCCACAGCAGTGTGGGTGGCCTTTTCCTTTGGGGTTAAAAGGACGCAGAGCAAGGTCTGCATGGCTCCCCCTCACTCTGAGTGAAGCAAGTAGGGTGTGAAGTCCACCCAGAGGAGGAATCATCTGAATTTATTTTATTTTTTTTAAAGAAAGGAGCACTGGGTTGTCGGTTGAGCCTTGTCTTTGTCTTTGAGCCCTGCTTGGTGGATTTCCAGAAAGACCCCAAGCAGCTGCAGAACCGAGTCTACCTGACCTGCTGGCTTGCTGCTTGACCCTGCGGAGTTCTCCTGTCTCCATGTCTGTGCTAAGCTCTGTGCCCTCAGAGGGAGGGCCAAGGCCATTCCATTCCTGCACAAAGTGTGTAAGGACGCACCAGCGGCCTTTTATAGGTGGGCGAGCCTAGAGAGGCAGAGGCAACAGATACAGTCCCATAAGTGAAGACAGGCGACATGCAGGAGCACCTAAGTTCTTGACAGCATCTTGGAAAGAGCCTGTGGCGTGACCATCAGGTAAGAAAACGGGGAGGAGGTGCTCTGAGGCCTGTAGGGTGAGACACATGCCAGGAGCCCCTGCAATTGCCTAGAAGAGCAGAGCCCCCCAACCTTTCGCGTGCGTCCAAGGCACCTAGGTATCCTGCTAAAATGCAGGTTCCCATTCTTCATGTCCTAAATCTTGCTCTTAAGTAAGACAGGCGACATGCAGGAGCACCTAAGTTCTTGACAGCATCTTGGAAAGAGCCTGTGGCGTGACCATCAGGTAAGAAAACGGGGAGGAGGTGC
>NW_012115200.1:2903761-2926327 GCF_000951035.1 Colobus angolensis palliatus | reverse complement strand
GGCACCTGGGTATCCTGCTAAAATGCAGGTTCCCATTCTTCATGTCCTAAATCTTGCTCTTAAGTAAGGCAGACTTCATTTAAATCAAATCAAATTGCAAATTTGGTTTCTCTGTGTCCTGGCCGCAGAGCCATGCCTGACTTGGGTGACTGCTCTGGACAGTCCGGGGACATTTTGGTCATTGGAGAAAGTTGTGCATATTGTGGGGCTGTGACTCGAAGTAAGACAGTGTGTGCAGAGTTGCCATGTCAACGGCAATACCATCTTGTAACTCAGTTATCCTAAGAGGGTTTGGATGTAGCTTCATTAGAGTCAGACCGTGGTGGTGTGGGAGAAAATTAAAACAGCTGTCAATTCGATTTGAGTCCATATTCTTGAAGAACTCACTGAAATCAGGACTTCTAATTAATCTCGTCTGTTCCATTTTTCACTTGAGTAAATGACCACAGTGTAACAGCAATTGAAATATGGTGCCCTTTCCTGGTTCACGCTTATTGGATCCTGTGCTTCGAGTCTGGAACCTAGAGGAGCTTTTGTTGCCTGCCTGAGTCACACAGAGCTGAGTCTAAACCCTGCTCAGACGTGTCCCTGCTCCCCCTCTCACTTCCACTCTGCTCCCAGTCTGCCTCTCCTAATCTATGGCAAATCTTTGAGGCTGTTCAGTCTGCTTTCAACTTCTCTCTTCTCAGATCCATCCTCCCCACAGTTGCTCGAAAATCGAAAATTAGTTGTCATTTTACAATGTACATAATGGACAATGTGATAAAGCAGGAAACAGAAAAACAACTCGTACTGGATGGGAGAAAACTGCCACATTTGCCAGCACTATGATTGGATACCCAGGGAAGCTCATGAGGATTCAGTGAAAATCGATTGGCGCCACCCTCCTCCAAAAAGTTTAGGAAGTTGGCCAGATTGTGCTTAAAATAGGGCATTTTCCTCTAGTGGCAATAGCCAACTAGAAAATGTACGGGAACCAACTGTGGTGACTGCCTGGAGCCCAGGGACACGGCAGGGAGAATGTCCTCATGCCGCTCATTCTCTGGGACTCTGCAGCCAACAGGCTTCTGCGTCTCTGGGGGGCAACTCTCTCGGTTCAGGTTTCCTGCTGCCCGGCGGAAGAGGCTTCATCCCAGCCCAAAGGGCCATCTCACCCCTCACCCCAGCCCCCATCTGTAGTGTGCACATGGGGGCTTGGGTGAGGTGCAACTGGGCCATCTCAGTAGCCGCTGCCAGTGGAAGCAACAAACACAGACCTGATTCCAACAGCACCTGCCAGTGAGTTCCCACCAAAGGCAAGACGGCACCTGCCTCCTGAGTGCTTCTGCCTCTGGAGTGCTCCTGCCTCCTAAATGCTCCCGCTGACAGCCACACCACATTGTCTGCCTCCCCCTTCAAAGCCCTCCAGTGGCCTCAGTTTAGACCTCCAAGCCTGTGTCAGGCTGGGCTGTGCCCTGAACTGTGTGCCCGCAGCCATTCCCCACCCACACCCAACCACTGCCCACGGCGGCCTGTGCTGGGGGCACCATCTACCAGGGAGCCGCACCAATGCTGGAGCAGGCCAGAGGGACTGGAGAGCTGACACCCCAGGGAGCAGCCTCACAGACGCCAGGGTGTGTGGCTCTGAGGAGCGCTATGCATCCTCTCAGGGTCCCCAGTGCACTGAAACCCCGTGGCCCCAGTCAGAGCCCCTCTGTGGACTCCCTTCCCCACCCTGTCTCACTGCCCCACTCCCTCGGAGCCTCCTGAGAGACCGCCTCCCAGGTTACTCACAAGCCCTCAACTCCTTGTCTTGGGGTTGGCGTCTGGGTGACCCTTCCTGAGATGGATGTTTCTTGAAGCTTTTTAGCTTCCAAGCCCCACTATGCAGTGGGCTGTAAATGCCCTCTTGCAAACGCCAGGCCATGCCCCAGCCTCAGGGAGTAACTAGATTGTCAGGGCTGAGTCAGTGCCCAAGGTCACACAGCAGTTATTAACTAGAGGCCCAGCTAGAACCAATGTCTGACTTGGAAACCCTAAGACTGACTTTTGACTAGGTGGAGGCGGAGCCTCGGAACTGAGGGGAGGAGTCAGGCGCAGAGGATGAGAGACCCAACAGCAGCCTGTGCTTCGATTTCTGACATTCTTCTGATTCCATGTTTGTTCTGGGTTCCTTAAAACAAGGCCAGTCCTACAGGTGGGCAGGGCGTGTGATGGGGACGGAGCCTCTCCAGCCAGAAGTCAGAGGCCCAGAGTTTTGGAAGGGCTTGGGGTCTTTCCTTGCATCTGGAATTAAAACCTCCCCCGGCTGAGGCGGATGGATCACCTGAGGTCGGGAGTTCGAGACCAGCCTGACCAACATGGAGAAACTCCGTCACTACCAAAAATACAAAAAATTAGCCTGGTGTGGTGGCCGTGTGCCTGTAATCCCAGCTACTCGGGAGGCTGAGGCAGGAGAATCTCTTAAACCTGGGAGGCAGAGGTTGTGGTGAGCTGCGATTGCACCATTGCACTCCAGCCTGGGCAACAAGAGCAAAACTCCATCTCAGAAAAAAACCAAACCAAACCAAACCCTCCCCCTGGGGAAGCTGTGTCTATGCCGCGGAGTGAGCACAGCCCTGCTGGGAACCTGGACCCCGGCCTGGCTGCCTTCCGAGGTCCCAGGGTTAGCTCTGGGAACTCAGGCTGCTCCCAAAAATGGGGGAATTGCAGCCCAGAGACGCAGGCCCGGCGGGGGCAGTGGGGGGTGCCTCCCTCTTCCACATTCTAGCTTGGAAACACATTCGCAACCACAGGGAGGCCATCAGCAGAGCCTGCATTTCCAGGCAGACAATGGGGAAGGAGACCCATGCTGAGCCTTTGATTAGAAAACAGACGCCTGGGGCGGGGCGGGGGGAGGGTGTCCTCAGACCCGTCTCCTGGGGCCACTTCCCCATTCTTCCTGGCAGTTCCTGGGCAGTATCAATATTGTGTGTTTATGTTGCAGATGAAAGTATCTTTACTTTAGAGAGAAGACATATGAAACAGTTGCCTTTCGACCAGAACCAGCTACGTACGGCACTTGATCCAGGTCCCCTTTGCTGTGGCTGCAGGTGCTTTCCTTCGGACTTCTGGAGCAACAGCTAGAAAATAAAATGGCTTGTGTGCCTAATTGCTTTGTTCTTTTAAACCTATTAGGCTGGTGCAAATGTAATTGCGATTTTTGACATTACTTTCAATGGCAAAACCGCAGTTACTTTCGTACCAACCTAAATGTTTGGGCTTTGGAGCTATTTTAGCCACTTCCCAAACCTGCTGGCATCATTAATAAATCCCCTTATTCACGTGACCATAATTCACATCCTCCTTCTCACACTTGCTTTCCTGGCGTGCTGGGAAGGGAGAGGGAAGCATGGGGTGGAGACGCCACAAGGGCATAGAGAGCCCAGGGTGGAGATGCCGAGATGGCAGAGGCGCCCGCTATGGGCTGTGTGGGCTGCGGTTGCTGCCTGGAGACCTCCAGTCACAGAATGAGCTAAATGATTCTTGAAGTTCAGTTATTGCATTTTAATGACTTAATATCTTTGTTTAGCAGCAGAGCTCTCCAGACTGGGGCTGGCTGAGACACAGCCTGGGCTGGACAGAGCAGCTTCCAGAGGAGAACAGACAGGTACCATGTGGTCAGGGGAACCCCCATGGAGTCCGAGGTGGCCATGACTGTGGATGCCCCACGGCGAGCCTGAGTCCAAGGGAACAAAGAAGGAGAGGACCTGTTTGGCTGCGTTAAAACAGTAGGAACGTTCTGAAATCACAGAATTCTTATGAGAAGAACTCGTCATCCAATACCCAACAGGAGCTGCTCCTGCCCCCGTCTTCACAACTGGAGGGATCCATCCTCCACGATCCTTGATAGATCAACTCTAGGGTTGCCGATGTTCTTGGCAAAGTGGAACGTGTTTGCTGTTTTTCCAAAAGCTGTTCTTTAAAGACATCTGTAACACACAACACACATTCTTTTAAACGGCAGTGAAAACTTGATTGTAAAAATGGGCCTCGCGGGAACCTTTTCAACATTTTACATTTCTTCGGATACTTTTCAAAGCCCCTCTGTTTCTCCACCTTTCCTTTCTCATCTGGTCTCAGCTGGCACCATGTGGCACAGAGGTGGACCGATTTCCTCAGGACTCCACAGCCAAGGGTCGGAAAACCAGGTTTCCTGAGTTTCAGTTCAGTGTGCCATCCACGACTGTAGTGACAGGCATCGTGTCTTTCTCCTTAAGAAAAAAAGAAAAATATAGATAAATCACTGCTTTCAGGTGAAGGATTTTAAAAAGCTTGCAATACCTTTCGTCATTTTTATCTGAAATCATAAAGATGTGAAATTTGTGAGCTGACGTGTGAATGTGCATCTGAAAAGCTCTTGCACACAAGATGACAGGGTTGATTTCTGGCTTTGGTGTCCCCAAGCCTGAGCACTGGCAGTCCTGTGGCTGCCCGGTGGCCGTCATGCCCCATGAGCTGGGGACACCCGTGTGATTCCTTCTCTCCCGATGGCCCCTGGCTGCAGCCCTTGGGGACCTGGCCTTCTAGCTGTGCCCGTACTCTCCTCCCCAACTCCTGCTGCTTAGATGGGGAGTGGCTCGTCCCTCTTGACACCGTCCTATGGCCTGAATTTACTGTGTGAAATCATTGCTTTCGAGTCCGTTTTGAAATGTCAAGGAATGAGAAAAGCCTTGAATATTTATAAATGTTGGGACCCACTTGCAGGATATCTTAAAGGGGAAAGACGTCAAATGCAGAGATGCGGAAGGAGACCGCCTTGTGCTTCTTTAAATAGAAAAGGTGCTGGCAGCTGAAGTGGCAGTTTTGGGGCTTCCAGGGAGCACTTTTCCTGGCGCCTGCTAAATGTTAATCTAGGGTTGGACATGAGCGTGAGGCGGCAAGGCACAGCCCTCTACCTTCTTTCCATGCCTCCTCCCTCTCGCGCGCTCTAACTCTCCAATTGCTTTAAAATATTTAGAAGGGATATGCTATATTATTTAAAAGCTAGATTGGCTCACTGACCTGGAGGGCTCAGCCTAGTTAGCGGAGAAGCCCCACTGAGGCACAAGTGTCATATGGCAGGGGGCTGAGAGGCAATTGACTTTGGAAGCAGGAGAGGAAAGGGGTGGCCACAGAAACTTCGAATTCTTGGTCGAGGAAGATGACTTTGTTTGGGAGAAACTAGTCCTCAGAATATGCAGTATTCAGATATTCAGCATTTTTTCCCTGAATAATTGGTCAATGAAGAAAGCTGGGATAGAGGAGGTCAGGAGCTATGCAGGCTTGGGTGGCCTTCGGGAGAGAGAACCAGTGACAGCAGGCAGCATCACCAGGCTTGTCCTCTGTGCCAGGCATGCTCCACGCACTCCCTTGTTGATCTGTGACGAGGGGCCACAGAGCGGGGAGGCGGGCATCCAAAGCTGAAGGCTCATGTGTGGTGGAGCCGGGACAAAGCCGAGGTTACTGTCTCCACAGGGGGATCCCTCGGTGGGCATCTGTGCAGCTCACCAACTCTTGCTGGCACTGCACCTCCAGGCCACAGCAGGATGACATTCCCTGGCCCTGAAAATGTTAGGGGTGGCCACGTGACTTGCTTTGCCAGTGAAATTGGTGAGAAGTGACCTGGTGGAAACTTTAAGAGCTAGTTTCTGACTTGCTACTTCCTCTTCCCACAGCTCAGCAGGAACCAGGTTGTGACGATGGTGCCTTCCTCAGGGTGGGACCCCGGTGGAGGCGAGAAGCAGCAGGGCCCTAGCCCCCAGCAGTGGCTTTTGCGTGATTGAGAAATAAACCTTTCTTTGTTTTAAGCCCCTAGGATTTAGGGGGACGTTTGTTAATGTAGCATAACCCACTTTTCCCTGACAGATGCAACACCTTACCTTACACCATGAATTAGAAATACATGTCTGAAGCATAAGAGGCTTAGAGATCATTGGCTTCAACCCCCCCATTTAGTAGCTGAGAAAACGCAAATGACCATAATCTTGGCCAACATGCTTGTCTGTGACCAGAGCTGTGACGACGGAACCCTCGTCCCTTTGGGAGCGGTCTAAGTTTTGGAGACCTCAGTCTGGCCAGTACTTCCCCGACCACCTCAACAGTCTTGGTCTTTCCTCTCATTTTGTGCCCCTAGAGGAGCCCCCACCCTCCACACCCACCTGTTAGGTCATTCGCACTTCATAGATTTTCACCTTGGCCTTCCTGCCTTTTTCTCCTTCTAAGCCACAGAGTTGATCCAGCGTGGGCTTAGCGTCAGGTGCAGTTCCATGGGGCGGGCTGGGGTTGGAGGCAGAGAGGGTTCGAACCCCTGATGTGGTCAATAGAAGAGCAGAACAGGGAAGTCTATGTCTTCATTGGCCTGAGACTATCTTCAGAAACATGATGGAGGTTCCTGCCCTGCCTCCATCTTTCTGTCCAATCTCACCAAAACCTCACATTTTCTACAATTCAAATCTGTTTGTCCTTTGTCTAAAATGCAAAGGTCTTCCTCTTGGGTCACAGGGGTCCAAGGATGTCACAGAATCCATGGCCCCATCAGTGGACAGCAGCTCTTCTGCTGCCCGGACTGCACCTGCAGAAATGCGGACAGTGGTGACTTGGGGTCAGGGGTGCTCTCCTCAGCACTCAACTTAGAGAGGGGAGAGAGGGAGGGGTTCGAGCAGTGATGCAGAACTCACCTGTGGACCACACAAGGTGGAATGCCCAGTCAACAGGGGGTTGGCAACAGGGGGTTTGGGGATCTTCTGTTTACCACGTCTGATGCTCGCACCCTCTCTGCCTTCACCCCCAGCCAGCCCAATGGTGTTGCACTGGATGTTGCCAGGTGGTCTCATGGATTCAAATTCTTTCTCACGTTGAGAAGAGATGCTCTTAGTAACAGAGCTTCATGATGTTGGTTCTTTCTGGGAAACAACTCTTGGGAGGGGAGAGAGAAATTCCATGCAGGTGAGCCACAAAGCATGGGGATGTATGGGAATGGGCGACAGAGGTGAGGGAGAGCTGGGCACTGTGCAAAGGCCCTCCAAGATGTGGGTTGGATATGGGGCAAGGGGGCTCTAGGGCAGCCAGTGGTTTGCAGAGTGTGTTGGCAGGGGCTGCAGTATAGACCCCACCTCACAAAAAGGCTGGGAGTTCCTTCTTCCCACCACTGGGCAGACTCATCAGAGCTCCAGCTTCCAGGCCAACTGAGGGGCCCAGGCACCACTTTGGAAACTGCTGTGCTAGGAAGAGGCAGCATCGTGAATGATGTCTAGTTTAAGTCCATGTTGATTAGAGAATATATAATTATGATTGTCATAAACCATGGTACGCTGTGCTTATTCTGCTTAGAGTTTGTTGAGATTCTTACATCTGTGTTTGTATTTTAAAATTTAATTTGGGAAAACTTTTGGCCATTATTTCTTCAAGTGCATTTGATGTCCTCTCATTCCTGTCTTCTGTGACTTCAAGTATCTGTGTATTAGATACGATGACCCTTAAGTCACTCAAACTCTTTATTTTATTTTCTTATGTCTATTTTCTCTTTGTGATTAATTTTAGATAGTTTTAATTGCATTGTCCTCATGATATTTTCATCTGCCATATCTAATTTGTTATTAATCCCACTTAGTATGCATTTTATGTCAGTTTTTTTTTTGAGATGGAGTCTCACTCTGTTGCCCAGGCTGGAGTGCAGTGGCCGGATCTCACCTCACTGCAAGCTCCACCTCCAGGTTTACGCCATTCTCCTGCCTCAGCCTCCCCAGTAGCCAGGACTACAGGTGCCTGCCACCTCACCTGGCTAGTTTTTTTTTTTTTTTTGTATTTTTTAGTAGAGACAGGGTTTCACCATGTTAGCCAGGATGGTCTCGATCTCCTGACCTCATGATCCACCCATCTCGGCCTCCCAAAGTGCTGGGATTACAGGCTTGAGCCACCGCGCCAGGCCCATTTTTTTTTTTTTTTTTTAAATTTCCACTTCATATGTTCCATTTACCTCCTCATTATGTTCATACTTTCATTTATATCCTTGGACATATCTTTAATATTTATCATTGCTCTTTTCAGATCCTAATTGGCTATTTTTATCACTCTTGTCATTTTGGGATCTGCTTCTATTTTTTATTTTTCTCCTAGTTATGGGTAATATTTGCCTGTTATTTCACATGGCTGATGATTTTGGATTGGGTGCTAAACACTGTGTATCATCTTTGAGTGCTGATTCTGTTGGATTCCTTTAAAGAGTGTAGGACTTTCCTCTGGACTGCAGTTACTTATGGAACCATTTGGCCTCCTTGAGGCAGGCACCTAAGATTTGTTAGTGTAGCCCTTCTAGGATGAATTTAGCCCCATTTCTAAGGTTTGACCATCTTAGGATCGTACCCAACACCCCGTGTATCATGAGGTCTCTCCATTCTCTCTGATGGAAGTAGAGTAGCCTCTCTGTGTGAGCCCCAAGTGTTATTGGACCTGCCACTTTGTAGGGGGTCTTTCTGTGGCCTTATGGAATCTGATCCATGCATTGCAGTTCACTCCTCAGTCAAGGAGTAGTGAGGCCCCCTGAGGTTCTCCAGAGCCCTCTCTGCAGACCTCCCCCCTCTCTGGTGTCCTACCCTGCACATCCTCACTGTCTCAACCTCTTCTAGAGAAAAGCCTGGGCTGGGAGCTGGGCGCATCTTGCACTGGTTCCTGGGAACTGCCTCTAGGCTGCAAGCTGGAAAAAGGGAGGGCTCAGCTCTTTGGTTTCTCCACTCCCCTGAATCACAGTTACCTGCTGCTACCTGCTGTCTAATATTTGAAAACAGCTATTTCACATATTTTGTTTATTTCATGAGGAGGTCAATCCCACAGCACTTAACCCTTCACGATGTATAAGAAGCCAAGTGGGTATAAGGTTTTTGTTATTTAGTTTATCCTTAAAATAACTTTCTTTTTAGGCCTGTCTTGTCAGTCCATTTACTCATCTTAAAGAACAAAGAGTACAGTGTGAAGGAGACCTGCCTCCACCCTGCCTCTCTCGGCTCTGGGCTGTGATTCTCTGCACAGACCACGTTGCGTGTGGCCATTTGCCTATCTGCTTCCTTGTTGGGTGGTGACGCTCTTGGAGAATGGGAGCCAGAACTTGTCATCCTGGGACCACACAGCTAACCGTGACCTGGCCCCTAGTAGCAGTGAGTATGTGTGTGTGTCCGTGTGTGCACATATGTAGGAGTACATGATAGACATGTGGGTGCTTGTTTAAAAGCAACCCCAGCCTGAGGCAGGGACTGAGAAAGATCCTCCCATTTCAATGCAGCCCCTTCCCTCCCCCATGGGTGCTTCAGCTCAGCTCCCAGCTGTGTGCCAAGCAGCAGAATGTGTACCTGCAAACTCTCTGCCCCTTTTCCCTTCTTCAGAAAACAAGTCCTCTTAAAGGAGGAGATTAGATTCACTCCAGTAACACGAAGGGCTTCACTGGAGGATCAGCCTGGCAAGGAAGATGCTAAGTTAAGTTTTGTGGGATGGTGCCGTGACCTATACAGGGAGGTCTCCGTCTCTGCTGCTGGGACTGTGCTGCCCAGGAGGCTGTAAGCATCGACAGGGAGGATTAGAAGCATGAGCTCCACCTGGATTTGCCTCCCTGCAGTCACAGAGCAGAGTGTGGAGCTTCCGTGTCCCTGAAATGTCCACCTGATGAGCTCATAAACCCACGGTGTCCTCCTGTGGCACTCCCTGGGTTCCTTGGGTGGGGGCTGCTGACCATCAGCTTATAGGCCTCGTCCCCAAGGTGGGGTTAGAGGGAACAAACGGGCACTTGCTTCCCTCCAGGTCAGAAGGTACAGCTCTGCTGTGTGCCACACCTCAGGGGAGATGGGGGTGGGGGGCTATGGTGCCTAGGAATGAGCTTGCAAACCAGAGGGCAGTCGTGAGCTCTGATGTGGTTCCTCAGGAAGCCTGCAGAGTCAGCACTGAGTATGCTGGCTCAGCACTACCTGGCTGAGCCGTTTCTGGCAGGCTCACAAAGAACAGCAGCCACCACACTGGGCATCCTGTAAGGGCAGCTCACTCACTCCCAGATAATGAGGAGGAGCCTGAGGCCCAGAGGGAGGTCACAGTTTGCACAGTCTTCAGGGGAAGCACTGAACACCAAATTCACAGTCGTGCTCCAGGTTCCTGGGTGACGGAAGGTGAGAATTTAGAGAAGCTGTCAAGGCCTGCCTGGTTATTAGACCAAAAGAATCACATTCTACATTAAGATGGAGATGGAAACTTTCATCTGTCCATTCATCCATCCATCCATCCATCCATCCATCCATCCATCCATCCATCCATCCACTCACCCATTGTATCACCTATCCATCCATCCATCCATCCATCCATCCATCCATCCATCCATCCATCCATCCATCCATCTCCATCCATCCATCCATCCATCCATTCACTCACCCATTGCATCACCTATCTATCCATCCATCCATCCATCCATCCATCCATCCATCCATCCATCCATCCATTCACTCACCCATTGCATCACCTATCTATCCATCCATCCATCCATCCATCCATCCATCCATCCATCCATCCATCCATCCATCCATCCATTCACTTACCCATTGCATCACCTATCTACCCATTGCATCACCTATCTATCCATCCATCCATCCATCCATCCATCCATCTATCCATCCATCCATCCATCCATCCATCTATCCATCCATCCATCCATCCATCCAATTATTCACTCCTTGATTTGCCTCACATACTTATTAAATACCTGCTATGGACCAGCTGCTATTCTAGGACCAGATAGGTATCAAGCAAGAGATAAAGAAGACAGACAAGTTTCCTGCCTTGCCAAGTTTCCGCTGAATTTTTTCTTCTCATAGGAAAAGCAAAACAAAACACCAACAGCCACCATCACTGTTATGGAACAAATGTGTCCCACAAAACACATATTGAATCCCTGATTCCCAGTGTGATGATATTTGGAGATGGGGCCTTTAGGGGGTGATTGGGGTTAGAGGAGATCATGAGGGAGGGGCCCTAACCATGGGACTGGGCTTCTTATAAAAAGAGACATCAGAGTGTGCTTTTTCTCTTTCTCTCTCCCCCTTCTTTCTTTCCCCACTGCCTGCCTTGCTCTCCCTCTCTCCCCCTCACCTCCCTCGTGCACACAGAGCAGGTTCTGGGAGCACCTGGCGAGGAGAAGGTGGCTGCCTATAATCAAGAGTAGAACCTGCCTCTTCTAGAACTGTGAGAAACAAACTTCTGTTGTTTAAGCCTCTAGTCCATGGTATTTTGGTGGTGGTACGAGCCGACTAATGCAACCACCAACAGCAACTAGGACACAATATTTCCTAGAGCAAAAAGCAGCCCAGGTGGGTAAACGCGTTTATTGACGTGGATGAATGTGCATCTCAGTTTCAAATTTGGTTTCAAAGAGCATCAAAGAGATAAACCCATGGCTTCTATCTGGTTAGCAAAAGCTTTTAAAGAAGCAACTTTCTCACCTGGAAGCCTGGCCTGTGCCTTTCACAGAACGGCACGAAGCTCCTGCCGTCCCCTGTGCTGTGGCCACTGGGTCTTCTGGGAAAGTCCCTGAGCCTCATCTCAGATCCTATTCGACCTTCATTGATCTCTAAGTGGTGGATGTTTTCTTGCTTCATGTCCTCGCAGAGCAGTGATTTCTCAGTGAGGAGGAGGCGGTGATCTCCAAGTGCTCTTTGGTCAAGTGAACCCTGGAAGCCAAACATGATGACCTGCCAGTGTCTTGATGCCATGAGCCGATGGCCAGCAAAGAGCTCTCAGGAGCCCCCTCGTTGCTCAGCAGACTGGGATTTCAGGTTTGGGTTTCAGGGCTCGGAGAGCGGTCCCAAGGCTCACCTGGCTCAACATCTTGTTTTAGCCATGAAGAAATCATGGGAGAGGAAAAGGGTTCCCAAGGGTCCCTGCTGTGTCTTTTTTTCTTTTCTTTTTTTTTTTTTGAGACAGAGTTTTGCTCTTGTTGCCCAGGCTGGAGTATAATGGTACGATCTCAACTCACCACAACTTCTGCCTCCAGGGTTCAAACGATTCTCCTAACTCAGCTTCCCAAGTAGCTGGGATTACAGGCATGCGCCATCACGCCAGCTAATTTTGTATTTTTCGTAGAGATGGGGTTTCTTCATGTTGGTCAGGTTGGTCTCAAACTCCTGACCTGAGGTGATCTGCCTGCCTCAGCCTCCCAAAATGCTGGGATTACAGGCATGAGCCGCCGCGCCTGGCCTCCTGCTGTGTCCTTCTAAGTGGGAAGTGCACTGCGTTTGACTCAGATCATCAGTGGGGAAGTTGGATCCCTGGCCTATCTCTGTTCCTAGGAAGAAAAGGCCGCACCCCTTCCCAGGACACCAGGACCAGCAACTCCTGGCAGTGACCTCTTGGCTGCAGTCTCTTCTGAAAAACACTTCCAGCGTCCTCAGCTTGAGATCAGGCTGTGCAAGGGAGGCAGTGCCCTGTGGGTCCCCAGACGACGTGGAAACATCAGCCTTGAACCCTCAAAGATGAAGCATTCCCGTGGGGCTGGTCAAGAGGGGCTTCTGGCCCTCAAGGGGTGAGGGTCTCTGTTTCCCCTCTTGCCAGAGACCATTTTGAAAAGTCTCACGAGACTCTCTGAGATCTGCATTTCAAGCTCCAAAAGGTCTTTGTTAACAGTTTTCATCAGTTTGGTGCTAATGAGGCTGAGTTTGGAGATCTCAGTGCCTGCCTCTGCCACTGAGCATCTGCTTCCTGTGCTGCTGCGCTCTGAGGTCGGTAAGAGGCACGCTTCTCAGAGGAGAAAGACCATGGGAAAAGCAAAGTTGGAGGGAGAGCCCGGGGTGCATTCATGCAGGCACACATGCGATGGCGGGGGCCCAAGGTGGCCCGGGGATTCTCCCCCATCCCGCCCCGGGGCAGATGCTTTGAAAACCCCTCCCCTTGAGAGTGGGAGACCCTGTGAATATGACAGAATGGCATTCTCATGATTAGGTGACGTTCAGTGGAAAAGAAGATGGGATTTTGCAGATGTGATTAAGGCTTCTAATCCATTGGCTTTTAGTTAATCAAAAGGGAGATTATCCTTGTAGGACTCATCGAACCAAGTGAGCCCTTAAAGCTAACGTTTTCCAACTGGTCTTTTAAAAACCTGTCAGCCATATGTTGGCAACTGTCCCTGGCAGGGGGCACAGGGCAAAAACTCCGAGAGCTGAGCATGGCCCCAGAACACAACCACCAAGAGAGTTATGGTCATTAAAAATGG
This sequence comes from Colobus angolensis palliatus, assembly GCF_000951035.1. Lineage (NCBI taxonomy): Eukaryota > Metazoa > Chordata > Mammalia > Primates > Cercopithecidae > Colobus > Colobus angolensis. The sequence continues at coordinate 2,913,093 of NW_012115200.1, read as the reverse complement.
AATTATGTCAACAACGTGAATTGTCTTAGAAGAAGACCCTGAGCCTTAGATGAGAGGGCTGCCCAGCAGGCACATCTAATGCCCTGGTCAACGGTGGAAGACCAAATGTATCCCTCCTAAGAGCAGGAACACAGCAATCAGTCCCCTCCCTGCAAGCCTCAGCCTGGCGAGGCCCTGAGAAGAGGACCCAGGTAGCTCAGACACGGACTCCTGACTCACAGGGACTGTGTGATATTCAATGATATTATATTATTCATTCATATTATTATGTAGCTGTACAGTAATATCATAAACATTCATTCATATTATTATGAATGTTTTTGAATTGGCTTTTGTTGCTCAGCATAAGTTCTGCAGATTCATCCAAGATTTTGTGTAGGAAGAGGTGGTTCGTTTTTATTGCTGAGTAGTTTGGAGGTGTGTGTGCACCGCAAGTTTCCTTAACTGCTCGCCCATGAGTGAATGACATCCGGGCAGATTCCAGGTTTTGCCTACTACCGATAAAGGTGCTGTGGAGGTTTATGTACAGGTTTTTGTGTGAGCATAACTTTTTATTTTTCTGGGATAAATGCCCAAAAGTATAATTGTTAGGCCATGTGATGATTGGAGTTTAGTAAGAAACTCCAATTTCTTATTTGCCTGTTTTCTGAGTGGCTCTACCATTTTACCTAACTACCAGAAAAGGCATCAGCCTCTCTGTCTCCCTGCCAGCATTTGGTAGTGTCTTAGCCATTCCAATAGCTGGTCCCGTACTGTGATTTTGACTTTGCATGTCCCTGACAGCCACTGATATTGATCCTCTTTTCCTGTGCTTCTTTGCTACAGAGCTCCTTGCTGTCATAGGTTCCATCTTCCTTAGTAGACTGTTCATGTCTGGTGCCTATCTTCGCATTAAACAGTTTGTTTTTATGTTGAGTTTTAAGAGTTCTTTATCTATACTGGATACTAGTCATTTGTTGTATAAGTGGTTTGCGAATATTTTCTCCCAGTGTGTAGTGTGTCTTTTCATCCTCTTAATGGAGTCTTTCTCAGAGCAAAAGCTTTTAATTTACCAGCAGCCACATTCAATCAATGATTTCTTTTATGAATTGTGCTTTCAATGTCAAGTCTAAGAACTCTTTGTCTAGCCCTGGATCTTGAAGATTTTCTCTGAAGTTTCCTGGAAACATTTTGTGGTTTTACATTTTACATTTAAGTCCATGAGGTATTTTCAGTTAAATTTTGCATTAGGAGAGGGACTTCAGTCAAGACTCTCCTGGTGTTGGCCTGTGGGTGTTCAGTTGCTCAGCATCATCGGTTGAGACCCTGTCTTTCCTCTGCTGTGTTGCTTTGGCAAAAATCAGTTGGACATATACTAGTGAGTCCACTTCTGAGTTTTCCATTCTGTTCCATTAGTCTGTTCCTCTGACAACATTGCCAGATCTTGATTGCTGTAGCTGTATAGTAAGTCTTGAAATTGGATAGACTGGTTCCTCCCAATTTATCCTGTCTTCAAAATTGTTTTTTTGCTATTTTCATTCCTTTTTAAAATATATATCTACTTAAATTAACATGTTTCGATCTACAAAAAAATCTTGCTGTGATTTTTATGAGGTTTGTGTTAAATTGGTTTATCAGTTTGGGGAGAGTTGACGTATTTACTATGTACAGTCTTTCAACCTCTAAACATATCATGTCTCTCCACTTGTTTAGATCTACTCTGAATTCCTCCCTGCATGTTTTGTGGTTTTCAGCTGTTAAAGTGAACTAAGTATGGTCTGAGAAGGACTCTGTACTCGTATATTTGAGTCCTTGTGGATGAACTGCAACCTCATGTAATAGGTAGACAAGACTGAAAACCTAACTTAGGAGTATGCATCTGTAATGCACACTGAGTCTCAGCATGAGCTGAGTCTTGGCCAGTCCCAGCAGGTGTACTTCAGCCACTCATACACTGCTGAGAAACCAATCCAGCTGTTCTGTACTTCACACTTCCGATTTTTGTACATCATTTCCTTTTTTTTTTTTTTTCTATAAATCTTCCATCATGTGGCTGCATTGGAGTCTCTGTGAATCTGCTTCGAATCATTCATAGCTCAATTAAACTCCTTTAAATTTAATTTGGCTGAGGTTTTTCTTTTACCACAGCAGACAATTGTGTACATGAGTTCACAGATTTACACCCAAAGATTTCAGGTTTAGAGCACTGGTCAATGGTACTGTTGTTAATTTCAGTGTTTATGTATTCATTGCTTATGTATAGAAATATAATTGCTTTTTGTATGTTTATCTTGTATCCATCCTTGAGCTTGCTGAACTCACTAAATAGTTCTAAGAGTTTTTTGTTTGTTTGTTTGTTTTTGGTAGATTCCTTGAGATTTTTGACATGAAAAACCACGTCATCTGCAAAGAGAGATAGCTGCATTTCTTCCTTTCTCCTCTGTATTTAAAACATTCATTTTCTTCCTCCCTCTCTGCCTGCCCCTCCCATTCTTGCCTTATCGCTGTGGCTCAAACCTCCAACAGGAGGCAGTATGAAAGCAGTGAGGGGACTCTGCTTTGTTACTGCTCTCAGGAGGATGGCTTTCAGTCTTTCACCACTGAGTATGACATTAGATGTAGGTCTATTTTTACTTATGTTCTTTGAGTTAATTCTGCCTTATCCCTAACTTGGTGAGCTTTATAAAATCATGAATAAGTGTTAAATTTGCCAAATGTTTTTTGTGCATCAATTGATATGATCATATGATTTTTCTTCTTTGGCTTGTTGCAGGGGGGATTACATTTCAAACATTGAACCAGCCTTGCATGCCTGAAATCCCAGTTGGTCATGATGCGTAATCGTTTTCACACATTGTTGAATTTGTTTCACTATTATTTTGATAACAAGTTTTGTGTTTAAGTTGATGAAGATATTATCTGTAATTTTTGGGGTACTGTTTCATCTTTTTACAAATCAGGGTAGTAGTATTACAGAACAGTTGGGAAGTGTTCCATCCTCCAATATTTTCTGGGAAAGATGGTGTGGAATTGATGTTAATTCTTCTTTAAACAATTGGTAGACACATCCAGCAAAACCATCTGGGTCCGGAGGGTTTTGTTTGCTTGTCTGAAGTTTTAAAAATTTCAGATTTTTAAAAGCTGAGCTCCTAGCATTTCTGGATTGTTGATCTCAATGTGCTTGCTCAGGCCAGGCTTCAAACTTGAAGTGGGCATGGAAGAGAGCATGGGTTCTCATCCTCGAAGACAAGCTTGTCAAACCCATTGCCCTTGGGCTGTATGTGGCCCAGGATGGCTTTGAAGGTGGCCCAACACAAATTCATAAATTTCTTAATATATTGTGAGTTTTTTTGTGATTTATTTTCTTTCTTTCTTTCCTTTCTTTCTTTTTCTTTCTTTCTTTCTCTCTCTCTTTCTTTCTTTTCTTTTTTTTTTCTCATCAGCTATTGTTAGTGATAGTATATTTTATGTGTGGCCCAAGACAATTCTTCTTTTTCCAACATGACCCAGGGAAGGCAAAAGCTTGGACACCCCTGCTCTAAGAGCTCACCATCAGGATGGGGCAGTGGCCTGTAAGCAACTGTCTGGAGCAGCCAGAGGGAGAGAAAGGGTTTATAAAGGGCTCAGGGAACTAGAATACATGGATGCAGAGGCGGGCCCCCGAGACCACAGGGGCAGAACCTGAGTGATGCGGACACAAGCCAGGGAACACCAGGAGCCTCTGGAAATGGAAAGGGGTAGGAAAGAAGGCTCTTTTCCTGCAGCTTCTGGGGCCTGGCCCTGTTGCCAACTTGGCTTAGAGCTCCTGGTCTCTAGGGACATGCAGGAGTAAATGGGCACTGCTTCCCGCCACCCGGTTCCTGGTAATTCATCACAGTGGTGCAGGAAACTAGTGCGTGCGCCTAGTACAGAACTCTCCCGGCCCCATCTGTTCCCTCCTAGTTGATCTCCAAGGAGACAGTGGAGGGCAGGGGTGCCCATCTCCATGTATTCACACCTTTACTTGTTGGTGCATTTGTTCTGAACACAGGCTGTGGGGTGAGCAGTGGGCTGCGGGCTGAGTGGGCAGCGTATCAGGGAAGAGAGAGACAGAGGAAAGACAGAGAGAGTCAAACCTGGCCCCAGCTTCCAGGAGTGGGTGTTTGCTAGGGAGGGAAGACAAAGGCAGAGATAATTAGAAGACAGAAAGAGGAAGGGTGAATGCTGAGTATGTGCCTGGAACATAATGGGCTGGTGCCCCAGGGCGGGCTGGAAGAGTGCAGCCCTGGGCTCTGCTCTGCGGGTCTGAGGGGGTCACCTGCATCCTGCTGGGTGGCCAGGCCCCATGTGGGGCATTTTCTCCCGCTCCACCGGCTGCACCCACACACCATTCAAAGCTGATTCCTCCTCAGTCCCATTTTGTGCACTATGCACAGTGAATAGCGGCGCTGCTCCTTTCTGAAGAATATTCCTTTTTGTGTTTCTTTTAATCAAAAGGGATTGTGGAGGCCTTTTCATCTTCAGCAGGGTAAAAAACCCTGAGGACTCCCAACACCACAGCAGCAAGTGATGTCTTCCCTTGTTAGGGAGCTGGAGCCTGGCTCTTCAGCTCCTTAATGACCAAGCTCCCTGCTGTCCAGCATGAGACCACGTCATTGCATCTTACAATGCAAAAAGTAAGTTTAACAGAAACTTAAATGTACTTTACCATTTCTTAAGTAATCCTTAAAATGTTAACTCTGGAACCTTCAAATTCAGCAAATACGAGGTGGTGCTGGCTCAGACCTCAGCTTCTCAGCCCCAGAGAGCGAGTGTTCCAGCCCCTAGCCTGTTGTGAGTGTGACTCTGAAGAGCTCCGAGTTAGGGAGCTGCATTTAAATGGTGTGTGGGAAGGACCTGATGTCCACTCTCCTTCTGAAAGTTCTCCCCAGCTTCTTGATTCTGTGTGGTTGGACGACGCTTTCCTTCTTCCTGGTCCACCAGCACCCCTTAGCTTCTTCTTAGTCTCAGTCTCTTCCACAAAAATGCTTTTCCTGACTTCTGCCTTATTTTCCCCAGGGCCTCCCTCCACCCCGGTCCTGAGGCTGCTGCTGGGCATGGCTTCTTCCTCTGGTCTCAGGGTCTTTGCATGCACCTTTACCTGGAAGGCTGCAGCTACCCAACCCCCATCCAGGGCTGCTCCCTCTGATGTGGGCTGCACACTCTGGTTCTGCATGGGGTGGGGTGTCCTTGCCACTCTCAATGGCTTGAACCATTCCCTGTGAGCTGTCTGAGGCACACCTGTGAGGTAGGTGGCAGGACTCCACCCTAAAGGCAGGGCTCAGACACGAGACCAAATTGAGGACTAGCTAAAACAGGGATGGGCAGAAGCAGCTTTCTGTAAGACATGCCCACCAGAGTGCCATGTCCGTTCACCATCGCCAGGGCAACAGCTGGGGTTTCTGACCCTTTCCATGGCACCAACCTGATGGCCTAGAAGTCACCACCCTTTTTCAAGAAATTTCTGCATAAACCACCCCTCAATTTATATATAATTAAAAGTGGGTATAAACAGGACTGCAGACCTGCCCTGAGCTGCTGCTCTGCACACCCTGCCTGTTGGGCAGCCCTGCTCTGCAAGGAGCAGCACCTTGGCTGCTGCTGTGTCCTGCTGTGTTGATAGAAGTCACTGTCTAACACCACCACCTCCCCCCAAACTCTTTCCTGGTCGAAGCCAAGAACCCTCCTGGGCTAAGCTTCAGTTTTGGGGCTCACCGGCCCTGCATCCCTGGGTTCCCAGGACAGTCCCAGCGTGGGACCGATGGATGGGTGTGGTTAATTGACAGGACAGGACACTTATAAGCCCACATGTGCGTTCATGATACCGACACACACATCATCCCCTATTTCAGGTTTATTTCATTTTTCCTCCTTCTGGTAACAAAAATTACAGTGTCATTTTGAAAAAATAATCAAGGGCAAAACATAATATGAGTTTCAGGAGCACTTTAAAGAAAATTATGTATTTAAAAAAAGGGAAGGAACTTCTCTCAAGAAAAAAAATAACCATTGGGGACAAAGCAGTGTTCTTAAGAGGCTGAAAAGTAATTGAGCAGAAAATTACACCTTCCATATGGCATTCTTACTTGGTGAATTCAGAATACTGGAAAGAGTCCCAGAAAAGGGAGGTGTTTGCAGGAGAAAACGACAAAAGCTACAAACACAATTATCACTGTGATTATGGACAGGAGTGACCGCGGAAACACGCAGGCTTCCTGTTCTGAGAAATGTTCAAGATAACAATACAAAGCATCCTGTCTGCAGGCTGGGTTTGCTGTTTGCACAAGAGCTGAATATTCGTGGACAAATTTGTCTGTTTTTAAATTACGCCTTTTTTCGAGACGGGGGGTGTCCTATAAGCTAATTCCAGAGAAACATTCTGCTTGTTGCTAGAAGTGGAGTCTCTGTGCAGCCTAGGGTCTCTGTTTCCCCAGCCTGGTCCCTTCTCCAGACACAGAATAAATCAACTGGGAATGCCCCACAAAGTGGCCCTTCCCAGAGGGATGGAGGGTAGGGGCACGTTCTGGCTCAAGAGATAGACCTGAACATGCCCCCATCCTCCATCCGTCTGGGAAGGGCCACTTTGAACCTCCTCAGTTTCCTCATCTGTAAAATAGGAATCATGAGCACCCACACCTGCACCTGCCAGGAAGAGCCATGAGCAGAAAGAAAAGGAGCCCTTAAAAGAATGTGTGCTCAGAAACCGAGACCCCCCGCACACACCTATTCCCACGTGACCTCCACTCCCCACTCCAGCCTCCACTACCCACCCTGGTCCTCCACCTTACATGAAGCAAAAATGGGCAGGGGGCAAGAAAGTCCCTGCCTGGAGGCCTGGGCCTTGTCGCTGCCCTGCCGGAGAGCTGCACCTGCACCTGCCCGCTCCCTCGTGAGGGTCTGGGGGGTGGATGCCGCCTGAGCCCTGGGTCCCCCCGGGTGGATGTGCCGCTGCCCCTCCTGTCTGGTGGGGTCACTGCCTGGTCATTACAGATGTGACTGCAGCCAGTGATTGGTCAGACTGGGGGGCCCGGGTCTCATCCACTTGCCCTGATTCCGGAAGATTCTGAAGGGCTGTCCAACTCTGGACTTCTGCAGGGGATGGGCTGGGACCTTTGCTGAGGCTGCCTCTTCCTTCTCTGCCCCCAGCCCTCCCTCTATTCCCACATTGCTGTGGAGCAAAGGTGACTTCTCCGTTAACTTCCATGGCAGACGCGGCTTCCGGGGAGCCTGGGCGGCAGCTGGTCCATGCACCACGTTGGTCCTGCCTCCACAGCGCCCCTTCCTCCTCACCCTGCTCGAGACTCTCCCTAGACACATTGCCCCCACCTCTGCCCCCTACGAGGGTGCAGACCCCACCCTCGCATCTGGTTTTATTTACTGGGGTCTCAGCAGAGCCTGGCGCATAGCACTTTCCCAACAAATATTGATAGAAAAAATGACACGCTGGGTCTTGTTTTACACATTTTTTAAGGTTTTGCTATGTTCAAAGTTGATGTCATGCTCAATTATTTATTATCGTGTGTAAAACTTGCCACTGGCCATTTTAACGATGTTGGAGTCTATTGGGGGCACTCTCACAAAGTCCCACAGGCTGGGTGACTTCTAAACCACAGGCATCCCTTTCTCACAGTTCTGGAGGGCAGAGGTCTGAGGTCAGGGTGCCAGCAGGGTCGGATTCTGGTGAGGGCCTCTTCTGGGTTGCAGACGGCCGCCTTCTCCCTGTGTCCTCATGGGGGGTGGTGGGCGGAGCTGGGGAAGAAGGCAAGAGAGCTGCTCGCTGGGTGCCTTTTAGAAGAGTGCTGAGCCCATACATGCGGCCCCTTCCCCGTGGCCTAATCCCCTCCCCACTCCTCACCTCCCAACACCATCACCTTGGGGGTGGGGATTTTAATCTGTGGATTTTGGGGGGACACAGACATTCGGTCCATTGCAATGGTAATTAAGTTTAGCTGCCAAGTTACTTAAAGCTTGGGAAGGGGAACCAGGCAGGTCTCACCTGGCCCTAGGGTGCAGGGAGGCCAGACTGGGGGGCTACCATGGTTGTTTTGTCCCCACACTTGGGTTGACACATTGGATGCCTGATTGGAATCAGGTGAGAGGAGAGAGAAAACTTTGTTCTGATCAAATAACAAATGGATCCCAGGGTGGAAAGGAATAAACCTCAAACCACAAGGGCCCAGTGAACCAGGGAACACACCGCAGCCTCCGGAAGCGAAGGGGTCTCCTGGGGAGAAGGCAGTGGACACTGATTGGTCAGTATTGCATGTCCAGCTCATGCCAGGTGCACCCGCAGATGACCTCCCGGAATGTTCCCAGGCCATGGAGGCAGCTGGGTGTTGCACGTCCAGCCGGTGCCGGGTGCACCTGCAGACGACCTTCTGGAATGTTCGCAGGCCGTGGAGGCGGCTGCCGTGGTGTTGGCTGCATGGTGCCCAGCAGGCACCTCGTGTGCCTGTCCTGTCATTCCTTTAGACTTGTCTGCAAATTGTGCTCTCTTTTCTACTGTACACGTGATGTCAGGCTCTGGCTAGCTCCACCCCTGCTACTGAAGAAATAGATGTGTCCGGCCGGGTGCAGTGGCTCATGCCTATAATCCCAGCACTTTGGGAGGCCGAGGTGGGCGGATCACCTGAGGTCAGGAGTTCGAGACCAGCCTGATCAACATGGAGAAACCCCATCTTTACTAAAAATACAAAATTAGCCAGGCGTGGTGGCACATGTCTGTAGTCCCAACTACTCAGGAGGCTGAGGCAGAATTGCTTGAATCTGGGAGGCGGAGGTTGCAGTGAGCTGAGATCGTGCCATTGCACTCCAGCCTGGGCAACAAGAGTGAAAGTCCATCTCAAAAAAAATAAATAAATAATAAAAAAAGGAAAATAAAAGAAATAGACACCTGCTTCGCTTTTGTTTATAGCTTTAAAACTTTCAAAAAAAGTTTAAGCTTTGTTGTTCTTTGTTATCTAAAAGGGAAATCAGCCTTCAGGTAGAATGGCCCTGAGACTGCAGGGATCCATGTGTAGCCCTGGCCCTTGACCTCCAACGGATCCGGCCGGGCCCTCTGCCTTCCAAGGTAAGGCTCCCAAGGCCAATGTGTAGCGTGTGACTCCATTGGCACATAGCTTCTGTGTGGCACATGGCTCCTGTGTGGCATGTGGCTTCTGTGTGGCATGTGGCTTCTGCATGGCATGTGGATCCCATGTAGTCCCATGTGGCGTGTGGCTCCCATGTGGCATGTGGATACCATGTAGTCCCATGTGGCGTGTGGATACCATGTAGTCCCATGTGGCATGTGGCTCCCGTGTGGTGTGTGGCTCCCATGTGGCATGTGGCTTCTG